>NW_028321881.1:16425781-16739375 GCF_036245765.1 Copidosoma floridanum
GAGTTCAGGCCTAAGATATTATGCGAACGACTCTTTGCGGCTCTGGCATGGCTTTCTGATCCATGTGTTTGGATGGCCCCAACCATCCTGAATGACGTTTTCCAAGATATGTAGCGTGCCAGACTTGACTCAGACAAGGTTATACCACCATTGATGGCTCATGGATGGTTAGATTTTGCCACCAAGCTTTAAACGATCTGTGGTATCACTATCCTGGGCTTAATTACCAGATAGATTAGTTACTCTATCACTGGTGCTCTCATTTACTTTATCATCGACCACACTCCTTTAGAACAGTGCTATTACAAGCGATGTTATAACCGTCCTTAACCCTACTTTTCTTTTCGTTTGTAGCCATTGGCCCATAGGAATCAGCTTCGGGTGAATGGCTAGCATCTTCAGGCTGAGCTTAGCTCTGGCTGAATCCAAGCTACCATTAGAACAATCTCTAGCATGAAAAGATAAGATGTGCAATGCTTGACTGAGCTGTTTGTGAGCACAGTCTTTAGTGAGTAGTCAGTGAGGTCAGGTCCACATTAATGTCGTTTGACACGACTCATTAAAAGTACTGGTCCTACTTTATGTGAAACTGCAAGTGCCTCCTGCAGCTATGGCATTTTACAATAAAGACAATCAATAAAACGTGTTGCTTTTTATAACGATTTCTTATCAATTTAAATGAATAGTAAATATAAGTAATTATAACATGAAATACTTGCCTAACCTTTTACTTTCGTCAAAAATAGTTCTTATATTTGCTCATCATTATTATTTCTTAATGGTTGCGCTGGTCTATAAAAAAACCATAGCGTGAAACGTGCCATTAAAGTCTTCAAAGATACAAAGAATAAAATAAACAATTCATATTATAGTAAGATGGTCTTATTTGGGAAAAACAAATAAATACTTGGCTATAGATTATAAATGCTTTTAATTTACATATTAAAGAAAATAAAGTTATATCCAAGCTTTAATTATGCATGAATAAGTAACAAGGTATTAAATAAACTTTTTAAGGTAACATTGACGAGTATGGCTGATTAACATATAGCTGGACAAATAAAATGAGTTGGTATTTTGTTGTCAACAGTAATAGGCTAGTATAAGAATGTTCACTTTTTATGCAGTTGTTAAATCATTGCTCGCTTACTGTATGTGACCCTTGTTTCATAACTTTACCGTTGTAATGATATAGTTTTGATCTTATATTATGAGCATTCACAGCTTGTTCAAAGTTTTGAGCAGTTTGGATGCTTAGTTTTAGCACAATGATTTGTTTTTGTGGCTCTGAAAACCATGAAGTACTAGAAATTTGAACAATTTTTCTAGCTGTAATATTACGGTATGATTCTAGATGTATATGTGTAGTAAATACAAGAAGCTTGCGATACGTGTATAAGTATGAAAGTCAAAATCAATTGTCACTTTGTTTTCTTATTCTAATTATTAGGAAAACAAATTAATTCATACATTTCTTTATTCTAATTATTAGAAACAAATTACACTATTGTCAATGCCAAACGTGAACCAGTAATACAGATACTATGAAATTTGTATTTTATTTTTTTTTCAACTTAAAATTGACATATAATACTTAAATTTCTTATACAAAACAATCAGAGATTGTAATGTGTTTAACAATCTAATTTTCTTAATAGTGGCAAAGCCACAGAAGTGAGACAACGAACTGAAAGTATAACCCTGTTGCTCGTCATTAACATACTGCTGGGACTGCTGCTCTTCGCTTACTAACGCTTATTAGTCACCTCAATTTGATTTCACTTAGAACAGCCTTTGAATTTTTTCTACTGAGTGGGCAAATATTCAGCTTTAGTTTCAAACAAACTGTTTTTCTCATTTCATTATTATTTTATAAGCTTGATGAATAAATATAAATTAGATATATGGAATTCTTTGTTACAATACTTTATCTTCAAAAGTGTTATAAGAACAATATTTCTTATGATTTAAGTTTGTCATGATGATTGCACTGACTAATTATTTCTGTAAAGAGAAAACAAGACATCTATCGATACTTACAAGTTTGTGATGTTTTGAAACAAATGTACGATGTGTCGAAATGAGCAAGAAAATAACTAATTTTTTCCTTATTTTGCGGGAGTTGGTGGGGGGGCAGTATGGGGATAATGGGGCGTGGTGGGGCAGTATGGGGAAAATGGGGCGTGGTGGGGAGCGGTGGGGGGTTTGTGTGAAATGCCTAACTGAATTTACTTTATAATATAGGAAGATATATATATCGAGATACATGAAAACCTCCTAAATACCAAATAAAACTGCCCTAGATGTAAGTTTGTTCGCAATTAAACCTTACATCTGCTGCCCTAATAATCACTGTTGGCAAACTAGATGCTCGTCACCCGATTGCCTGGATGCATCCTGGTGACTCTTAATGATAATATAATATTGATTCATGACACAAGTGCTTATCACCTGATGATGCGGCTTGCTTACAGGCCGCTCTATAAAACAATAAACTGTGAAACATTAACACGAGTGCCTATCACTCGATATTCTGCAGCACTTTCTGGATGCTCCATCATTATATTAATTACTAGCAGCCCCCCGTCTCGGCTTCGCCCGAGACTTACTAAAAAAAACACCGTAGTGTGTTGACACGTAATGTGAAACATTTTTAGTTAGAAAATTTTACACATATTCCCGATACATCTCAGAACAAAAATCTTCTTATTAAAAACATATTTTTTCGGAATCCATATAGTTTATTTGATCAAATAATAAGGTGTACAAATTGAAAAAAATAATTATGCTGAAAAGTACCATGCGTTCTTTATGCCATAAAATAATCGGTGGCTATAAGAAGTTGTTGATTTGGTTTCTTCTGTGTAATTCACGAAAAGGGCTATTTTTTAAAGCTGTTAAGATTTTAAACCCCCAAAAAATTTATATTAAAAAAAAATTGTTTTTTCTCATATCTCACAATTTTATTACCAGAGCAACAAAGTCCTGGACCTTAAACCCAACATTTTTATTGCCACAAAAACACAAATACATTTTCTACTCATTAAAAAATCTGAAGTAGGATCTTTAAAGATTTCAGAGATTGCTGTGAGGGTACAATGAAAAGCTGATCTCTCACGTAATGGACTCTTAAGTTGACGATTTTGACGCTGCTGTTTCAATCTCGATAAATTTTCGGCGTCAGTTTCTTGACGCCTCAAATTGTATTCATTAGATACATTTGAGGTTTTCTTTCCAATATACCCTTTTGCGACTATTGGTATGCTTACGACTTTTATGACCCCTAAAGGCTATTTTCAGTCAACTTTGTTAAGTTCTAATATATATAATCGCTAGGTAGTTCGACGTCCGATGGCCCTAAAAAAGACCGGTGAGCTTCTTAAGTTAACTCTTTCTTGACTGCAGTTAACAGCAATTGTGACTGCCTGGATACCTCAGGGTGATCTTCTCTGGCTTGCTGTTGAAGACCCAGACTGATCGGGAGAAAAATTACAAAGTCCGAAGCTTTGGGGCTAGTTGTAGTGCTCTTTCCCAACGTCTCCCAGTATAACGTCGAAGACGTTGGTGTCTAAAGCACCTTTTTTATTTGCAGATTCAGTTGTTTTGATGATCTTAGATGGGGAGATTGGTTAGTAATACTTGTCCAGTGGAGGCTGTCCCGTTGGCTCAAGTTTTTTTCCTTTATAGCTGTTATAGGTTTGCCCAGCGCAGACCTTGGAGAGGATCAGTGATTCCTGGTTGAATGCTTAGAGTCGAGAGGGTAATATAGGGTCGTCGGTCACCGGGTTTTCCAGCCTTGCGAAGCACAACTCCGCAAGTGACGTCTGCTAGTGAATGGCTGACTTGGTTTAATAGTGCCCGTCTTTAGTTAATATAGTCTTTTAGTCGACGAATCGCTTCCGGAAATGGTAATAAAAATGCATTTGTTGGCAAGGTAGTTTACACTTAGGTGGATTCTGAAAAGAACCGATGAAATTGATGGTTAAGTAGGGAACGTAAATACTTATAATGGCCCTAAAAAGCGCCAGTGGTGAAACTTCCAGGCTATTCTTATTCCTGATGATGAAGAGCTGGCTACGGTTGCTTGATTCTTACCCTGGGAGTCTCGATATACGGAGACTGTGATGGAGGGAGGTACGCTGCTGACCAAAGAATATCTCGTCTCGGGTCGTTCCCCGGATAACCAACCGCTCACCGTTAGACGGGAACATGTGGGTAAGCGCATTGGGGACGCGACGACCAAGAAGGTATAGCCGTTGTGGCTGCCCATGCCCCTCAGAGCTCAGAGCTGTTTTCTTCCCTTGCTTACATTGGTAGCTACGAATTCTTTAACTGCACCAGGTGGGATGGTGAAACTCCCTCACAACTTTGATGGGTTGGAGCAAATTGTGCTCCGGTTAGATATGTCTCCTGGTATTGTGTCAGAGACGGCATCGGTTGGGATTAATTTTTTGTTTTGATCGCACTCGTCGAGATTCGGGGTGAAGGGACACTTAGGCCCCTTCCCTTGAGAAGGGTGTCGTCCGTAACCGGGATACCCAGCTGCAGAACTATCACCAGCATTCTCTGAACAGCTTGTCGAGCTGCCGAAGCTCGACTATACAGCTATCGATACGCTCCGGCCTATTATAACCACACTTATTTAATTATGTTGCAGGTAGCTTCGATTTTATGTCGACGCCACCTAGCGGATTTTACTGAACTAAAGTGAAAAGCTGGCGTATTTTTGCAAAACTTTGAGCTCATTTATTGCTAGTGTTATTAAATTTTTTAAGATAAAAACTATACTAAAACCATCTAGGAGGTATCATGAATCAGTGTGCAAAATTTCAGCAAAATCGGTTCAATAGTTTTCGCGGTTAGCGATTACAACGGTTTTAGCGACTTTGCTTTATATATTAGTAAGATTAGATATTAACACAAGCGCTTATCATCAAAAGACCTACAGTGCTTCTTAGCTGCTTGCTAGAATTATAAAAGAAAGCAACAATAACCAGAAAGCCTACTTTTTAAATACCTGGAGCTCTAGTCAGCTACCTTATCCAATAATTAAATGTTTATCAATAAAACAATCACTATTACGAGATGACTTGAGCTGCTTACTGTCTGATGTTTTTGATAGAAAAATAATAGTTACTCATACAAGTGACTGTGTCCCAATGTTTTAGGGCACTTACTGGCCACTTGAATAAATAATAAAATTATCAACCGTAACACGAGTGCAAGCTTGTTTTTTTTTTAAATTTCTTTTAGACGTCTTAGACTCTTGTACCCATGTTTCCAAGTCATTGCTGTAAGGACCCTTGTTACTCACAACTCTCTAACACTTCAATTACTTCTTGTTTAGGCAAATGATCTAATAACTTTTACCATTCACCAGCTCAAACATATAGAGTCCGTAGTCCTTTAAGTTACATCCTTCTTAAACCCTAATTTCTTATCAAATTACTCAGACACACGAACCCCAATGCCCATGTGATAACGCAGGGGACCCTAGTTACTCGTTACGAATCATTTTTTAGTCAACATGAAGCCAATAACCTATGACTCTAACATTTGATTCACGTAATTCTAACTCTTAGATAGTTAACTCCATACTTTTCGTCTTTATCTTTTTGTAAGTCATTTATAACCTGGGGACAAGGACCAACGTGACAACATTATCACTCTACGTAATGCCATATACTCATGGTTCATATTTCAGTTGAGATACTAACATACTTTAGACGCTTATACAGCATTCACATTAACAACAGAGGTTTGCGTTTGATGATGCTAGAATGAAGCAATATTGTGATCCGTACAAATTATGGAATTTCAGAATTCAAAAAAAAAAAAAAAAAAGACTAAAACGCCTCTGATCTAACAGTTACTACTTATGGCTTTTCTATAAAGATTTTGTCAGTATATATACGTTGATATATATGTATATATATCAACTTTCCAATATTTACCAACCAACTTTCGAATGTTTCATAAGAAATACATTTTTACAATTTTTGTGTATTTAATTTTATTTATTCTTAACTTTTTTAGTTACACAGTAAAGTAATTGTTGGAAAATAATAAAAATTGGAATATGAAAAATTTGATGTCACCACGTCAAATTTTTAGTGGGAGTTTGTGATTCCTGATACATTAACTTATCTTGAAACATTTAAGTTATTATCTGAAATAAAAAAACACATAAACTTTTTAATAAAGTCCAATATTCTATTCATGTTAATTAATGATATTAAACATACATTAAAATAGGAAAATCAAACGAACTAAATGAAAAAATAGTAGATGAAATTAGTAGTTACGTGGATGCTAGATATATAAGTCCAATGAAAGGAGCTTGGAGACTTCAATAATATCCAATTTGTGGTAGAAGTCACACAGTTGTAAATCTAGCTGTTCATCTTGAAAATAAACAAAAACTCATATTTGAAGAAAATAATATCAAAAATGTAATAAAAAATTATTAACCACCCCTTACAGATAAGTTTGAATTAAATAAAGTAGATTTTGCAAAATCACTAAAATATGTTTACATTCCAGAACATTACATTTTTGACAATAAACTTAAAATTTGAAAAAAAAGAAAAGTTACACTAAAAAATATTGCTATAGGTAGATTAAACATAGTATCTCCAGAAGATCATGAACGCTTTTTTTAAAACTTATTTTAAATAAATTACATGGGGCTACATCGTTTAAAAACGTTAAAAAGATAATGAAATAACATATTAAAATTTCAGGGATACAGCAATTGCAATGGGTTTAATAAAACATGATTCTGAAATCGACAAATTTTTTTAAAGAAGCCATAACAATTTTGTTTCCATACCAGTTAAGATAATTTTTTGCTTGGTTTTTGATTTCAGAAAACATTCAAGGAAATAAAATATGGAATGAATATAAAAAATATTTTACGAAAGACTTCGATAATAATAATTATAATTGTACATATTAATCAAATTTTGGTATCAGAAGGTAAATCATGTGAGTCTTTTAGTTTACCGATACCAACCATTAGGAACTATGTAAATAATTGCAATATTGAGGAAATATCTTTAAGTAAAAAAAAGTTCGATATAATGTACACAAATTTAAATGAAGATCAAAGAAAAATTTTTAAAACTATTTGTGAACAAGATGAAAATATATATTTCATAGATGGTCCTGGTGGATCTAAAAAAACCTACTTATATAAGACACTCATTTATTACTTTATTTCTAGAAGTAAAAATATTTTGTCAATGGCTTGGACAGGAATTGCATCTGTATAACTACAAAAAGGTATGACCAGTTATAGAACTATTCGTATACTTCTAGACTCAGATAATATTGAAATTGTATTTTTAGAACTTGAAACTAAAAAAAAGCGAAAGGAAGTTGATTTAATAATACGGGACGAGGCTTCTATGATTTTGAATAAAGCTTTAGAAATCGTTTATAAAACGTTGAGAGACTTGTGTAATACAAAACTTTGCTTTGGTGATAAATTAATAGTATTAGGAGGAGATTTTCGACAAATCCTTCCAGTTATAAAAAACGGTAATACAACTATAATAATAGAAGAAACTATTAAATCATCATTTTTATGGATCTTCTTTAAAATTTTAAGATTACAAAATAATATTCGTTGTTGTAATAACGAATTTTCAAAATTAGTGTTAAGAATTGGAGAAGGGGACATAGAAACATTTAACATTCCTAAATCCTGGATAACAGGTGATGTCTGTACTAAAATAGTTTGTAATTACAGCAACTGTTTTAATAATAACGTGATACTAACTTCACATAATGAATATACTTTTTTTTAAACAACAAGATTTTAAGTAAATTACATGGGGAAACTAAAACTTATTACAGCATCGACACTGCAACATATAAAGGTGTTGATAAATCAGATGATAATATTTATATAAATTTTTCGGTAGAAATGTTAAACAACATTCGTGAAGGCTTGCCACCTCATGATCTTAAATTAAAAATAGGTACAATAGTAATGTTAATTCAAAATTTGAGTACATCAGACGGATTATGTCACGGTACACGATTGCGAATTACTAAATTACTAAAGTATAACGTAGAAGGCGAAATAGTAACGGGAAAAAAAATTGGTAATAAAGTTTTTATTCCAAGAATTACAATAAATACAGGAAATACTTCATTATTACCTTTTATTTTATACAGAAAACAATTTCCATTAGTTGTAGCATTTGCTATGACTATAAATAAGTCTTAAGGTCAAAGTTTTAATAATGTTGGATTATACTTAAAAAACCTTTATTTTCTCATGGTCAATTATACGTGGCTTTATCAAGATGCAAAAATGAAAATGGAATTTTTGTTTAAGTCGGTAGAGAAAACAGTTTAGAGATTTAAAATATGGTTTGGAAAGAAATTTTTGATTATTGAATATAATAATGTATCTAATATTCATAACATGATTTAATTATTATTTTTTTATGTATATGTAAAATTTATTAATTAATATTACATATCATGAATGTATATTGTGTAAATATATATTGTACCGATTTCAGCATTAATTTGAAACAAAATAGATATGGACGTAAGTCTTCGTGGTTTCATTAGGCTTTATAAGATGACTCATAAAGTGATGCGAAACTTTTATTGTTCATATTAAAGATACTCTTAATATAAATCAAGTTTATGTACGTTAAAAGAGGAATCGTGTAATAAAGGACTATATAAGTGATAATGATATAATAATTATGCGCACCAATATATGTGTATATAATATTTGGTTTTAAAATATTGATAACTCCATATTAATTGGTTTTTAAACGTACTTAGTTGTATAAATAATGATGTTTTGCGCAACAACCCCCGATGAATCAATTTATGCCTTTAAATTTTTTCTTTACGATAAAATAAATCATGGCACTAAGACAGTTTCGTCCAAAGATAGGTAAAGACGGCATGATCACGGTTAGGTTCCAAAAAAGTGATCTGGGGAGGCAGTGGGGGCCATGAAAAAATTCATGGGGATTAGTGGGAGGGCCATAGGGGGTAGGTGAAGGTATGTGGGATGTTTTAAGAAAAAATACTATACAACATTTCCATATGATTTGGTAGGAATGTGGTAATAGACTTTAACACATTGACAGGGCTGGCAAAATGCAACGTTACAAAATGCTAACAAAAAAAGTCAGCCCACCAAAAACTTTGAGCTTACAAAGAAACCAAGGGATCCAGTAAATCGAAACACAATTGATTGTATTTAAGTTCAGCTGTTTATAGTATTGTACAGTAATCTGTAGCTATTATCTGTAAGTATTTGAATAAATATTAAAACATACATTGTGATTATCCCAGAAAGCCATACGTTGTTGAACCCCCTGGCTTGAATAAAGACTTATACCATACTTCTATACTATTTATATAATATTTTGTGGGGGACGGTGGGGGGGCGGTGGGGGCCATGAAAAAATGTGTGGGGGGCCGGTGGGGGGGCTGTGGGGGGTTTTGAGAAAAACTACAATATGTCAAAATAAGCAAGAAAATAACGGATGTTTACTTTACTTTGTGGGGGGCGGTGGGGGTAAATTGGGGGGCGGTGGGGGGTTTGTGTGGAATGCCCCACTAAGCTAACTATATAATATAGGAAGACGTTGCTGTAAAAGTTCAAGGAGTTAGAATTTTAGTATATCCACCACAACACAATATAAATTTTAATACATTGATACGAATTTTACAAGATACAATGATAAGTGCAGTAGGCACTTGTAGTCACTTTCCTGTTGGGTATAATAATTGGTTTTCACTCGCAAAGAACAATTTACATATTGAGCCAAAATAACAATGACAATCCCATACATGTATGTAAGTATACTATATATATATATATATATATATATATATATATATATATATATATATATATATATATATATATACATATCTCCACTATATATAAGCGGACGTACTATGCGCGGTAGACGGTACAGTAGAAAGCCATGTGCAGTATACAAATTTAATAGACTATCCATGGTACAGAAAAATCCTGTACCAAAGCTATTGAAAAACTTGTACTAGTATAGTTATAAAACCGACTTGTCACAGGTTTTTCGGTGATCCAGATAAGTACGTAAAAATTTGAGATTTTTTGCAGAAATCTTAAGATCTGTACGTTATTTTTTTATGCTCATCACTTTTAATATAGCTTATTCTGGTAACAACAATTTTTCGTGTAGAAGTAAATGGTATTAAGAAACGAGATATTTATGGGTTTGCTACATCTAACATCCTTCTAAGTTTTCAGAAGTCCTCTGGATTACAGCAAAATGGAAGAAGTAATTTGCTGAATAACAAAAAATTGCAACCAAAAAGCGTCAATGGTAAATTTATAACACTTACAAACTCATATGCTTTTGATATATCAACAGAGCTTCTGAGTCATGGTTGCCGTTAAGTACAAAATTTTAAATAATTTACTGACTGTAGCAAAAATTATTTCATCTGAAAATCCTATTTATTCTATGCATCAACGTTAATATAAAATGTTGTTGATAGTATGATTAATTTCTTATTTATACTTACTGAGAACATATACTTTATTCAATTTTTACAGAAGTAAGCTCTGTTATGGACGGTCTTACAAATATAGGTTAATTATTCTCTACAGTTTTTAAATCTTTCGAATCTACGACTATAACTAAAATTTTTTGGGAATGCAAGGATACAAGCTAATGTAAAGTATTGACAGTGCCACTATCTGTATTAGAAATTGGATGGGTACATAATTACATAAATCTACAAAAAAAACTGAATGGTTATTTTGAGTATAAAATTTTGCATGTAATATTCACAACAACCAGACAACTATATGTGAATACACATAAGCGTCATATGTTTAGATTATTACAGATGATGCTTACACATTTGTATTGTACATGTAAGAAAACAAGTTGTCGATGCAAAATTTTTTAAATCTTATGTTCATAAGGTACCGAGTAAATTCAAAATCCAAAATAGTACCTTCATTTTTTGTGGTGTTGTAAGACATAACCCTCAAGTTCTACCTGTTTCTGTAAGTCATTGCTTGTTTTTTGTAGAAAATATTATGATTCATGTATTATTAGAAATGACCTAGAAAAAAACAGAAAATGTATACCAAAGTCTTAAAAAACGTTAAGATTCGTGGTATATTATGTAAAAAATGTAACAACATTTAAAATATATAAAATGTGTCTATATAACCCATCAAATTGTAATGGAGCTAGGATGCAAAATGAAAGTTGAGCAATTTATTACCGTAAGTGAACAAGTATTAGCATTCAACTTATCATCACATCGTTGTAAAAATTTAGTGAAATAATAATCTTCATTTTTAATTATATATTTTAGTTTCATTTTATTGTTTTCATTATAAAACTAATTATCAAGAAAATTTAATATTCTTTATGATTATATAAAATGAGCAAAAAAATTTTTTCTGGTAAATACATTATTTTAAGCTACGATCTTTTTACTCATTTATTCTTTTGTTAAAAAAAACTAAAACAAGAGTTGGAGATTGAAACTCAATTTATTAAAAATGTGTAAATATGAAAAAAAAAAAAAAAAGATACTAAAGTGGAAACGTACTATCCATATTTAACAATACATAAAATGCACACAAAACCTTATGGGTAAAATAAAAGTTGTATAAAATTTATAAAAAAATGTTTGACTACTTAAATAAGAAGACCCCTTTTTCCTTTGCATCAATGATAATGAGTAAACGTCTAGCTTTCAGTAAAGACGTTCCTAAAAGACGAGTTCTTCTTGAAGTCTTCTAGGTATCATTTTTAGCTTTTATTCAATGGCTTTACTCAGAATCACCCGTCTAGAGCCACTACATTTATGCGAAGTAAAATATTGAGTGATGTTTACACTTAACAAGAAAAAAATAAATAAATAAGTAGGTGTAAATATTAAAAAAAGGCTTAGACCCATTGAAAAATTGTTTATTTACTGCTTGTTTTTTGATTCTTCTAACATCCTCTCTTTTTTTAGATCCTACGATTAAAGTTACGACTGAGCAGCATCTTTGTGGGCCTGATGTTCCTAAAAATATGTCCCTTACAATTAGTAAAGGTCACCCCCTGCCAGTTTGAGGTTCATAAACTATGCGCATCGTGCTTATCAGCATTATCTTAAGAGACATGCTGATGATAAGATTCTATTCAAAATGTGTGAAATGGTAAATAAATTTCACTGATATTGAGGGCCGAATAAAACTTGGGCTCTCTCAAGCATCAGCTTTGGCTGTCAACACAAGTTTGCTACACAATAGGATGTACACTTAATAATTAATAATCAAATAATTTTATAAATACCTGTGAGAAGAGCTCACGGGAGAAGTCGAGCAGCTGATACCTGGAGTACTCAGGAATCTTGTGTTCGTTCTAACAGTGAGTAATTGCTTATGTTAGTAATTTCCATACAATCTTAAATAAATATTGTTAATAGTATGCTAACTATGCTTAACGGTAACTACTATGAAGATTTTTTTATGGGTTATGTCCACAGTAGCTCCAAAACTTTGTTGCTCCAAAATCCAGTACACACATTCTGTGGTGTTTCTTATACAAGGAGAGGTACAGGTCAATTAACGTGATTAAGTGTGTATGTATTTACAAATAACTTTAATACAAAAACGTAATAATTTATTATAAAAATATCTTATGTAATGTAACTACTAATAGTTTGATAATGATTCACAAAACGTCGGGAGCAAAATATTCCTTATTGCCCAAAATCAAAGGATCTCACTAGACAAGTCTTCGCGTGATCTTTCTTTATAATTTTTAACACTGTTTTATTAGATCACCAATATTTAAAAACAAAACAATAAAATGACGCTTAAACTATATTGGGTAATAAGCGCTTGTTGAAACCAAAATAAAAGAAAACAAAGTTAATCTCGCATTTCTAAATCCGTTCATTCAGGAATGACCAGCGATCCCAAGAACTCGCCCGAAAATCAATCATAAGTAGGGAAATAAAAGTAAACTTAATTGCGAATTTGTGACCGTGACACAATGTGTAAATTAGAAACCGTTTTCCTGTAATATCTTAAAACTAAACAAACTCGTTTCCTTACAAACGGCTAATAACTTTGCATAATCTAGCACTTATACTGTAACATCAATTATAATATATGTTTATTTGATTTTTGAATACAATCCAATCCAAGTGGGTATTTTTCTAAACAAAATAAGAGTGCAACGCAATATCTAACGGGATCTTTAAATTTAAACTGCGTGGTATGACAAGAGAACTATTCAAGTTGAATCAAAATCTCCTGGTATGAGATGAGGCATATCTGCGAGGCCACCACTAAGGGTTTTTTTACTACTTCTACAATGAGGAATCGTAGTAAATAAACGATTCGCGAGCGACACTCTACCATTCAATGATGATTCCTCTTACTCACGGTTACCAGCCAGTACGTAACGGGATGGTCTCGACTTGATCACCCACGAGGCACGCGATGACGATCTGGGATGGCTCTACCAGAGGCTGGAACGGTCGCTTGAGCTTGGCGAGCTCGTTGACGAAGAGCTCTCGATCTCCCTCGTACTTGCCCTTTTATCATGCCATTCCCCTCTATTATTAAAAGCCGCCAAAACCGCTAGTTGCCTTTGACCATCCTCGCGTTTCCTCGCACCTGGTCGTGGCTTTACACGTCCTTTTCGGATCCCCTTCCTATCACGGGTCCCCGCACTATATACATACATACATACATACATACAAATATACATATATGTAACCTATGACGAAAGAAGCCCCTACTAGTAGCAATAGTAGCAATATACCTAAACAATTTACATTAATTAAGTACTAAAAAATTGACTGTTCAATTTTTTTTACCACAGTGCAAATTTAATTACATTTGGTTCAAATTAATAGTGCACCTAAGAATGTGAAAAGAACTCTTTCTCATGAGATCAAAAGAATTATTAAATGTATTCTTTATACATTTTTTTGCAAACTTCTAATAAGTATCAAATTAGTTAAGTCTGCCATATGAATGGAGCAAATAATTATCCATCGTCAGATTTTTTTTTATCTTTATTATTATGTAAGTGTGCCGAGATGGGTCTGGTAATACCAGGTGCCAACATGCAGGGATCGCTGGCCTTACAAGCGAGGAAAGGTCGCTGAAATGTGGGATTTTTCCAGGGATGCTAAATAGCCTGGATCTAATGCAGTGGCAGAGAACGCCAGTTTAACCAGGAAGAAGAGGACATCCTAAAATACGGAGTCTCCCCCAGGAAAAGGCTACACAGTGGTGAGTGGATCCAATGCACTATTGATGCAGAGAGTGTCAGCTTAAGTGGCAAGGTGTTTTAATGGAGATTTTTCTACTGTGCCTATGGTGTGATAAGGTACGGTATAAGTCAGGAGATTAATAAAATAGGTGTGGCAATGCACCCTCACTTATAGGTAGTGAGTGAGTGATCCTAGTAACTAGGCCAATAGGCTGTCCCGTTAACTTGGTTAAAAAAAACTACTCTCTCTCATGAACTGTTTTTGCTTCCCCTCTCAACGTACTGGTTTTATTTCTCTCTCTCTCTTTCTCCCTCTTTATTTCTCTCTCTCTCTCTCTCGAACTACTTGTCAACAAGCTCAAGTGTTACGGTTTCTCAGACCCTGCCGCGCAATGGATCGAATCTTACTTATCAAATCGCACACAGACTGTTCGCTCACCAGATGGTGAACTCTCTTAGACTTTGTTTCGCAGCCTCGGCGTGCCGCAGGGGAGCCTACTAGGACCTCTTCTGTTTTCAATTTTCATTAACGATCTTCTTGCTGTCTGTCAGGATTGTGGCAACCACATCTATGCTGATGATTTCTGTTTTTATTTCCATGGCCATGTCAAAGAAGCCGAGCGTCTTATTGAACAAGTGAACTTAGTATTATCGCAAATTTCTATATGGGCCGAACAGAACGGCCTAATAGTAAATGTACTGAAGACTGTTGCCATTTGGTTTGGAACCCGGGGATTTAGGAATAGAATGAACCAAACTCTACCTCCTATCAAAATGAACGAGGCCATCATCGACACCAGTGATACCATCAAGCTGCTCGGTGTATTCCTCGACTCATCTCTAACTATGAGACCTCATTGCACTGCCACCGCCACCAGCTGTTTCACTGCGCTTGCAAAACTCAAGCGCCTTAAAGACTGCATACCTAGAGATACAAAGCTACTTCTCGTTTAATCACTGGTTTTTCCACGACTCGAGTACTGTGCAGCGTTGCTTTACGGACTTTCGGCCGAGATGACGACCAAATTAGGTCGATGCAAAAATGCCGCTCTCCGCTTTGTAGAAAACATGCGCAAATCGGAACACATCACACCAGCATACCGCAAACATCACATCTTGTCTTTCAGTAGCAGGATCTTTTACTGCATGCTTAGTCTGTTGGCCGGTGTCCTCAAAACTGGAATTCCTACCTACCTCGCAGATAAATTTGCCTTTAAAATTACGTTATCAGATACAGTCTGTTCTAGAAGATCAAACACCAAAGAACTATTCGTACCCAAAGCCGCTCTGGACATATTCAAAACTTCATTCACTGTCGCAGCGGCCAGAGAATGGAACAGGTTACCTGTCAGCCTCCGTATGAGTTTCTCTAGACTCGGCTTCAAGCACAGACTATTGGATTTAATTTGATCACGAGACAACCGGCCACACGATCCTTAGTCTATAGTGGATTAATTCTTATACCGATTACCAGTGTCAAATTTCTTTTATTTACTTTTTAATACATTCCATTATTTTTTTTTTAATTTTAATTTTACTTCACTTTACTTTATACTTGTTTTTCTGCGCCAATGTTTATGCTGACACATATTTTTGCTGCTATGCAGCTCTAATGTATCAATCTCTGTGTCTGATATGTACTTCCCTTGTCAAGGCTATTCTGGGACTATGGCCCTTAGCCTAATAAATCTAAATCTAATCTAATCTAATCTCTCTCTCTCTCTCTCTGTATTACACACTGTACCACTGTATAAGACTAGATTATTATTCATGGGCCATTCTCCCTTTTCCTTTTGCTCACTACACAAAAACTTTACATCAGACGTCACTTAGCCATATGTATTCTACTGCCTACGCATGTATATACGCTGCACCAAGTCACTAGAAAATAAAGGTGTATTCGATCCATGGCATCAGATATATACACCACGCTGTTTCTGTTTTGGTCGAGTGCAGACTATCTATACATTGCATACATATTTTTTTCTACATCATAAGTATGTGATACCATGAATTTTATACAATGTAGTAATAATTTATGTTTATTAAGCTAACTAAGAAAAACATGTAGCATAATAAGAAAACTATTATAACTATTAAGAATTGATTTGAAAATTACTGTATGAAAAGATTACCTCAAAAGAAATGAAAAAATGTGATATCTTATAAGGGTTGCAAGATACGTGAAAAATATGTAGTTTTACGGCTTTTATAATTAGGAACAGATTCATCGGGGTGCACAAAAAAGATCTTATTGACGTTACAACGTAATCTCATTATAACTTATCTGATGCTATCTTCAGTTTTATACAATTATTGTTAAGAACAGGTAAGTAATTAATACATTTATAGCATAATTAGAAAGTTTTGGACATTCAAAATCTGTTCCAATATTGTTTGAGGAGGACATAAATTTTAAAAAATGATAAAACGTGATATATCTCAAGGTAAGCAAGACAGGCCAAAATTTACAATTTTTTCAGGTCTCTTAACGAAAATGAAGTCATAAGATTGCACAAAAAAAAAGGTGTTGGTTTATTACGAAACAAATTGTTTTCTATATTCTTATATACAAACAATAGTCATGAAAACAAGAGTCGAGGTCATCTTGGTTTATGAAACTACCTAATTTTGATGATTGTATTGACTCGATAATTTAATAGAAATATAGCTTATTTATACAGTATACTAAAAATTACAGGACAAAAATAATAATTTTAAATACTTGTTTATGTTGTTTTTGTACTTTAAAATCAAATATATGATTTAAGTTTCTACATTTATGATGTTTTTATGAACTGCCAAACCTTATATCTCTCTCTAAAGTGGATTGCACATTTATAATACAAGAAAAGAATTTTTAAAAAAGCTTTGATAAATTTTTTTTTAATAGACAGGACATCTTAATTTTTCTACATATGCATCTATTAAATCTATATTAATTTATGTTACACTTCTAAAACGTTATTCTGTTGTACAAAGAAACGTGAAACCCAATTTTTTCGTAAATTATAATTGTAATAGATTTTAACTAAGGATTACGGTGTAATACAAATGGCATACCAAATGCTTCCTAATTCAACGGCTTTACTTTTATTACTGTGGGAGAAAGTGAGGGCATTAAATAGCTGGTTGTCGTATTTTCTATCTTATGCAAACAAATATTTTTCAGACCGATTTTGTCCAACACTAAACGTATGCATAAGTGGTTGCCTGTCATTTGTACAGTAGGCCGCAAGTAAAAATTTTATGTAATTACGTGCAATGTGTGAAGTATGTTTTTTTATTTTGTTTTCGTTTTCTTTAACTTTCAATAATGTTAAAAAAAAAAAATTTACTTGTTAAATAATTCTAATATTTACTTAACTCCAAAATTCTTGCCATGAATTAGAAATTGGTGTTTTGCTACGACTTGTACAACCTTGGGCTTTATAGTTTTTAAGACTGTAGGAGCTCTAAGGGAGAAAAATTTTACGTAGACTGACGCTGACAAATTTTTTACAGCAAGCCATGGGTAGACACTAGATAAAAACAAAGTAGCTTGCATGACCACTGATCTGACTTTATTACTCCTTACACGCAAGTTGAAAGGTACTGGTTACACAGTTTGGTGACTAAAAGATTAGCAGCATTATTTTTCGTAGCAAGAGTAAGAAAAAAAAGTGGGAGAAAATGACAATGAAGAATGAAAACAAGTCTTCATGTGTAAAACTCTATATCTACTGGAAACTCACTATCTGGGTAAGATTTTTAGATATTGAGATACATAGTAACATACAAGGCACAGAATCTAGATGTTATGATAGGTAATTTAAAATACATGTAAGATTCTTATTATCATAGTTATTATTAAAAACCATAAATAACAATGAAAGTAACATATGTAAAAAAGAAAAAGTTACCTGAAAGCCAACTGTTATGTTATTGTAAGCAAATCTGAGGTCTGCTCCTTGTTCATTAAGCTTTGCCAGAAGAAGTGCCTGCTGCAAAAAATTGATAGGAGTAGCGAAGAAAACTTTGAAGTTGAAATTGTTACTATCTTTCAACTGAAATATGCACTCCATGCCTACAAGTCCAGCAGGGATTTCTATACTCGCTACTACGTGCTTTGTTTGCTCGGATAATCCCAGTTTTACTTGTATTGATGAATAATTTTCAAACGGAGACGTTACAATGAATTGAATCTGAAACAGTTGTTTTTTTTGCTGACAACACCGAGTTGCTTGAAAAAACTATTAATAATAAATAGTTTATCTTTCAAATTTATAGTGTTAAACAAATTACAAATATACAACTTTATAAAATAAAGTACAAATCTTATAACAGTATAGTATGAAATTGGATCCTAAAACCATAACCAATTGAGTAGAACCTTACAGTGAACAAAGTTCATTGACAACTATATGATAATCTGCAGACTTTTTTAAAAATTGTTAAGTAAAAATCTAGATTTTTTAAGTATAATATCATTCCTAATTTGCTGTTGTAGTGTACTGTTGTACTGTAACTAGTTGTAGTGGAAAAAAAGAGGCAGCTATTTTTTTTTGTTATTAGTAGCAGTATTCTGAAACTTTAAAAAAAAAATTTTTTTTCCAGTAAACCTCTTTTTTACTAGACCTAATGAATTTTTATTGAATTAATCTATAAAGATATCACAGTCTATAAAATTATCACAGAAAGTAAGAGGTTATTGTTAGCGAAAAAATGTCACTCTTAGTCATCGCACTTTTTTGCAAGCTAAACATCTTTAGAAATCCAAATCAACTACATCTTTCCAACAGAATAACGATCATTATTTAAATTCAAATGCATTTTTCTTTTTCTACCACACATACAAGACAGAAAATTTTTACAAATTACACACTTAATTACATGCTCGACTTGTCTGGGACAAGGTCAATAATATATTTTCCTGCAAGTAAATTTCTCCTTATCTAAATTTTAAACTGTCAAGTTTTGGTATACAAATGGTGTAAATCTACTACACAATTTTGAGCCACAGAAGATGAAATATAACTTTTTCAAAAAAGTCAATTATAATTCATTTATCATAGGTTATTACATTATTTACTGAGGCAAAAATATAAGGCACTACTTTGAGTAAGGTATTAAGCTCAGTGTTATGGAAATCGTATTATGAGTGCTACATCCCAAGTTTTCATCCAAACCCGATACTGCATGTACTTCACAGTTTAGTGACCCCAACTCTGACGCGCCAATACCATTACAAGAACGATCATTTATGCCAAGACTAATAAATGCACTTGCAGAAGAGACTCGTTATAATATAATGAAAAAATCAAGAAATAAGAATTCGGAAATCAGTGAAATTAAAGAAATAATTGAAATAATAAAGGTTTCTCACCAAGACGATCTTATATTCCAATCCAACCTAGTACATCCTGAGCCAATAACGTTAACCAAAAATCTGTGATATTTAAACCAGATGAAGACTCTACGTCTTCTGACAAAGAAACTATACATTTAACTAAAATAAAACCGAAATTTCGATCTACTTTTCAACGCTCGGTACAAGATCAAGCAATTTATACGAATAAAAATCAGAAGCAGTTATGTAATTTAAGGATAAATACCTACAGAAATAAAAGTTGCGGTACAGAAAGATTTATTAAAGAATAGCATCAAAACTCATTGTAGTGAGATAGTCACGATAGAAAAAATAAAGTTCTAAGTTATAGCGTTCTTGGGGGTATACAATCTTTACCTACATCTTCTACCAAACATCATGATGGCAGTCTTACTTGAATCAAAAACAATTAAATTTATTTCCATCGTCTACAATAGTAAATAAATAGATTGATAAAACAATGAATAAATTCTTTGCAAACGAAAATCCCAAAAGAGCAAAATCTCCAATTGAACCTCACAGAAATGGTTCTACCAAAAATAAATTACAAAACTCTAATGATAAACTGTACAAAAAAACTGTATCATCTATTAAACAAAGTAGTATTGCAGAAAAAAACAACAAGCTATCTCAATCAAAAAATTTAGAAAATAAAACTTATTACAATACAAAGAAAAACTTGTAATCAAAAAATTTTACTGCAAGCAAACCGTATACCAGTGTAAGAACCCATATAGCAAAATTAGAACTTGGCTTATAGCAAAAAGGTAATAAAAAATACTAGCCCTGTTGAAAATCCATCTTATATTACTTATAGAGCAAATAAATTAACATTCTTACATACTCAAAAAAATTTAATGATAACTTAATTAATACTCAACTAAATTTATGAACTACTTACAGATGTAGAAGTTACATTGAAAAAATAATCATAAAATGTTCAACAAAAATGAGAAGACGTTATTATAACAAAAAATCGAAATCACGACATATTTTCACTAGTCATGAATAAAAACTTCACAGACAAAATGAAACCAAGCATTTTACGATCATGCTTTAAGAATCTTAAAAATGCTTTATCAGTAAAGGAAGTTAACACTGCTGGTCTTTCTAGGAAAGGTCAACTCAGTGATAATTTTTCTAAAAAAAATGCCATCAATTACACATAAAGAATAACGTCACCTTCCCCTTACAGTAACAACTTGTTTTAGTGCATGTTCTTATCCAACCTTAGGAGACAGAAAGAAAAAAGTAGTTGAATATCATACTAGCTTATTTGAATGCCATAGAGCAGTAATAAGAACTCATAAACGCATGTATATACGCTGCACCAAGTCACTAGAAAATAAAGGTGTATTCGATCCATGGCATCAGATATTTACACCACGCTGTTTCTGTTTTGGTCGAGTGCAGAGTATCTATACATTGCATACATATTTTTTTCTACATCATAAGTATGTGATACCATGAATTTTATACAATGTAGTAATAATTTGTGTTTATTAAGCTAACTAAGAAGAACATGTAGCATAATAAGAAAACTATTATAACTATTAAGAATTGATTTGAAAATTACTGTATGAAAAGATTACCCCAAAAGAAATGAAAAAATGTGATATCTTATAAGGGTTGCAAGATACGTGAAAAATATGTAGTTTTACGGCTTTTATAATTAGGAACAGATTCATCAGGGTGCACAAAAAAGATCTTATTGACGTTACAACGTAATCTCATTATAACTTATCTGATGCTATCTTCAGTTTTATACAATTATTGTTAAGAACAGGTAAGTAATTAATACATTTATAGCATAATTAGAAAGTTTTGGACATTCAAAATCTGTTCCAATATTGTTTGAGGAGGACATAAATTTTAAAAAATAATAAAACGTGATATATCTCAAGGTAAGCAAGACAGGCCAAAATTTACAATTTTTTCAGGTCTCTTAACGAAAATAAAGTCATAAGATTGCACAAAAAGAAAGGTGTTGGTTTATTACGAAACAAATTGTTTTCTATATTCTTATATACAAACAATAGTCATGAAAACAAGAGTCGAGGTCATCTTGGTTTATGAAACTACTTAGTTTTGATGATTGTGTTGACTCGATAATTTAATAGAAATATAGCTTATTTATACAGTATACTAAAAATTACAGGACAAAAATAATAATTTTAAATACTTGTTTATGATGTTTTTGTACTTTAAAATCAAATATATGATTTAAGTTTCTACATTTATGATGTTTTTATGAACTGCCAAACCTTATATCTCTCTCTAAAGTGGATTGCACATTTATAATACAAGAAAAGAATATTTAAAAAAGCTTTGATAAATTTTTTTTTAATAGACAGGACATCTTAATTTTTCTACATATGCATCTATTAAATCTATATTAATTTATGTTACACTTCAAAAACGTTATTCTGTTGTACAAAGAAACGTGAAAGCCAATTTTTTCGTAAATTATAATTGTAATAGATTTTAACTAAGGATTACGGTGTAATACAAATGGCATATCAAATGCTTCCTAATTCAACGGCTTTACTTTTATTACTGTGGGAGAAAGTGAGGGCATTAAATAGCTGGTTGACGTATTTTCTATCTTATGCAAACAAATATTCTTCAGACTGATTTTGTCCAACACTAAACGTATGCATAAGTGGTTGCCTGTCATTTGTACAGTAGGCCGCAAGTAAAAATTTTATGTAATTACGTGCAATGTGTGAAGTATGTTTTTTTATTTTGTTTTCGTTTTCTTTAACTTTTAATAATGTTAAAAAAAAAAAATTTACTTGTTAAATAATTCTAATATTTACTTAACTCCAAAATTCTTGCCATGAATTAGAAATTGGTGTTTTGCTACGACTTGTACAACCTTGGGCTTTATAATGTATAATTACATTGAAAAAATAATCATAAAATGTTCAACAAAAATAAGAAGACGTTATTATAACAAAAAATCGAAATCACGACATATTTTCACTAGTCATGAATAAAAACTTCACAGACAAAATAAAACCAAGCATTTTACGATCATGCTTTAACAATCTTAAAAATGCTTTATCAGTAAAGAAAGTTAACACTGCTGGTCTTTCTAGGAAAGGTCAACTCAGTGATAATTTTTCTAAAAAAAATGCCATCAATTACACATGAAGAATTACGTCACCTTCCCCTTACAGTAACAACTTGTTTTAGTGCATGTTCTTATCCAACCTTAGGAGACAGAAAGAAAAAAGTAGTTGAATATCATACTAGCTTATTTAAATGCCATAGAGTAGTAATAAGAACTTATAAACGAATGAGAGAAAAGTATGATTGAAAGAAAATGCGCAATGATATTGCTGAATACATAAAAAAATGTAAAATTTGCGAAGAACAAAAATTAGTTCACTCAAAAATCAGAAAACCTATGGAAATAACAGACACACTATCAGAGCTATTTTACAAAGTTGCTATATATACAGTAGGCTCTTTTCCACAAAGTATATGTGAAAATGAGTACATTTAAGCAATGCAACTATTAATTACAAAATTTTTTATTACAGTTATTGTTCCTAGTTTGCAGGCAATAACTATTGCTGATGTTTTGTCACAAAAACTTTTTTTAACTTTCGACATTCCTAGGGTTATTCACAGTGGAAAATCTAAAAGTTTTAATAATGAAATATTGAAAGAATATCAAAAGTTTATGGATTTCGTTGAGCTCTCACTTGTGCATATCACCCACAATCTAATGATGGGTTAGGAAGAAGCCACGCTATGTTAAACGATTTTTTGAGAACAAACGCTAAAAATAAAAATGACTGGGAGAAAGTAGTTCCCTTTGCAATGCATGAGTTCAATAGCTTAGTTTACTTAGAAATAGGCTTTGCACCTTTTGAACTTATCTTTGGTAGACAAGCACATTCTCCAAATACAATTCCAGACGGTTTGTGGCTAGAAATATACAGCTCGTTTACTATAGACCTTTTCCGCTGTTTACGCACAATCCAAGAAATAGCTCGTGACAGACTATAAAATATCAAAACACAATTCAAAACTATGTTATGACAATAAGTCAAAGCCACAAAACTTGAAAATTAGAATGGCACTCTATGTACTCAAACAACCCTGGAAAAGAAAATTAGATTGATTTTATAACGGAATTCTTAGAACTAAACAAAAACATAGTGATAATAATATCATATTACAATAAGAAAATTAAATAATGGTTAACAAACATATTGACAAACCAAACGCTGTTACCTATAAAAAAAGAAATTATTAACTGTTATTTTGTTATTCAAGATTGATCTGATCAATATATAAACTAAAAATATTGCCTTTCTGCTTCTATTAATGCTAAGGCATAGTATTATAAAAAGTGAAGAAGAAATATCTGCAAAACCTTACGACACCATGTATTTAGTAAATAATCCTGGTATATATTACGAGTACACTCACAAAGTCAGACTAATTCGTACGAAATGGCACGTTACTATTACGTAACATTATCGTAATATTAAAGACTAAACTGAACTATACCATGAACAACTAGGTACTGTGTTCAAACAATGTACCAGAGTACTTGAAAATCAAGAATACAAAAATTAAATACTTAGATGTACGTTCAGTAATATGATTTGGTCATAACAAGTACCATACGAATATTTAAAACTATTTTTTGCACCTTAAATACAAATTCGTAGTAAAAAAAAGAAACTCTCATAATATAGTAAAAGTTATTCCTAGCTACATGATAATGAGACAAACACGACTAGAATTCGTGCGGGAAATTTTGCAAAATTATTCGGATCCACGGATGCTGATGATCGAGATAAAATGAATACAGATATTAATAATGTTTACAACTGGACACCAACAATATCATGTGTAGGAGTAAAACAGACTTGTATTTTACGCCTAAATCTCAAGAAAAAATACGTATAGCATAAGGAAAAAATTAAAAACGTAATGAATAAGCAATAAGAAATATTGAAAAGCTTAACTAAAGAAGCACACCAATTGAATAATCAAAACAGAAAAACTGTATATAAAATAAATATAAAAGAATGGACTTACTCTTTTGAAAAATCCCTATTTTTAATACTTAATTCTCACAAAACACTTATCAGTGCAGTTTAACGTACGTCACAAGGACACCTACATCTGATAATCATATGAAATGAACAGCTATCAAAAATTTCTAATGAAATTAATTTATTCAAAAAAAAAGCGTACGCTACCTTAGGACGTGAATCTAATTCAATGAAATATAACACTTTAGTTACTAGCCTTCGAAAATACTGACGTAATGAGAGCTCGCGTCTGTTCGATGCAAGTGAAAAAAAAACGTAGCCGAAAAACGTATACTGCAAGACAATAGAAAAAAAATATTTCACTTATATACCCAGTAGTTACATGTGTTATTTATATAGCATTTAATCTCCAGAACTACTTTAAAAGTTTAATACCGAGCCAAGATAGTCTACAATGTAATAATGAAATCAACAATAAAAAACCTAATCACATCACTTCTCTTCTATCCCTTTACCTTCTCTTTGGTAGTACATGAATAAAAATCCTACAGTGTAAACAAAAGTTATCACCTTTATTGACTGTATAGCACTGTAAAAGATTCTAACTACACTATAAATTTAAAGCCTTAATCATTAACCTAACAAAAAAAAGATTATATGTATATATCCATAGAGAGAGAGAGAGAGAGAGAGAGCGAGAGAGAGAGAGAGGGGGATAGAAGCATGCAACGTAAGTAGTACCTAACGCATGCATTTGTATTTAACAACGTGATACCTACACTGCTTTACAATGAAAGCAAAAGTGTTAAATGATTGTGATCAGTTATCTTCCCAACAAAGAAAAAGGAATTTACATCTAGAACAATATTGTTATGATTAGTCCCATTAACTCGCATAAATTCTCGATCGATCTGTAGTTACAAAAGGTGACAACAATCTAAGGGTGTTACATATTGAGTTGATACAGACGAACTTTATTTTAAGTAAAAATGGAATCCCTTCGTCAAATTAATAAAAGAAGTTTTGTATATATATACAAGCTCACATAACAAGTGAAACTGATATATCACTTTTAAATGTGTGTGCATCTTAGCTTTAAGATGAATATTTGATAATATGCTAACATATTATAATACGACCAGGCTTATTAGAAGAACGTATATATGTGTTGAAATTGTACGTTACTCGTACAAATGCATAAACAGTCTTGTATGTATAAATAAATAGTTCACTTACGCGTTGATTGTCTATTTCTTATTACATTTAGAATGAATTGTAGAACCCTAAAACGGATTAATTGCAAAATCTGTAAGCTTATTCGTTACACTTTAACTTGTATTTGGCGTTTCTTTTATCGCTGATGCTAACATTCATTGTCACTGATCAACAAATCTCAATTGCACTTGTCAGAAAAATGTGATTGGTATTGTTGTACTTTTATTTTCTAATAGATAAAATCATAACATAAAACATCATTGTGCAAGCCTACCGTTTTGCTGTTAACATTGTCTGCAAGAACATCACATATTGGTTAACCTAATTTAACCAAAAACCTCTTTTACTCGCTCTGACGCTTTAAAAACGCATTTGACTCCCACGACTCACAAGTATCTTATACACATAAGGCATAACGTGTTGGCTGAGGCATTTTGAGCGCAATTCAAGAACATCAATAGTGTCGGACTACGCTAAGAAGCATGGTACAATGAAACAGGTCCACCGAAAGTGGTTCCAGCGATAAAAGAGAAAGCAGAAACCACAACATCTTACTGGCCACGTATTCATTCGTGTTCTTTAAGGGAGCACTGGAAATTACTGCATGAAGTGTTAGGGAATACCAAAGCAGCAATAATAACAATTAGTGGTAGATTAAAGTAAGTTATCAGTTATTTCATTAACACTGAACCTTGTTAAAGTGACTGAACTAAATTGTATTTAAAGAAATAAATTATTTTAAATTGTTCTAATAAGAATATACATTATTCATATCAATTAAATAAAGATTTTACCCAAGTTAAAAGAACAAATAAAGCTCACAAGGTGAACCCTAAGAGACTCACGAATGACACTAAAATAAAACAGTTAAAACCATACTTCAAACAAGTCCAGTCATAACATTACCAACATACATCATCCCGGCAATATTACTAGATGCTTTTCTTTAAAGTGTAACGATGAATTCTGCTGTCAACCTCCAACTTAAATAAGGCCCTTATCACATACCATATAAGGTGTCAAGAAAATCAGGGGCAATGATTTTGAAAGTTTCTTAGTGTGCAAAAAAATTTTTGTTTTGTTAGCAAGCCAGTGCGCTTGTACAATGCGATAACAAATGATACAAGCCAAACTATACTTTTTTGTTGTCAACTTTTTTTTGCTGACTTGACGGCTCAAACTTATCGTGCAACTAGCATTTAGAGTACTCTAAAGTTCACAGTACTTGTGAAAAACTTAAATTTCTCTTTAGCTTGGTAAGTACGTCTGTTCTTACCTCTTTTCAAACGATACACGCGCTACCTCTGCCTTTCGCTGCCCTTACGACATTAAATTCGCATTTTTACTGATCAAGGGCCACTCTAAGCTCGGCTAGGTTAGCTAGATAGGTTTTCTTCACCAGAGATCGTGCGTCAAAAGCTGAGTAAGTATTATCTCTCTAGTAGAACAGTCCACGTGATCTTACGCTTAATGGACGTAATGCCACTGTGTCTACAATAGTGACAATGTTATCTCACTGACACAATTGGCAACAAACTTTGCCAGCGAGACAAGTGAGAAGCAAGCCAATCTAAAACCATCCTTGAGTCCATCCACAACTGAACTTCGTCCAGTGATTTTTGTGTTTTTATTTATTTATTTATTAATATTTTTATTTGTGTATTGAGGTTATTTTTTTTATAAAAATTCAATCATCCATACGTCTATTAGTCTGTTTTGCAAAAAAGTCATGTGTAAGTTATATATATTTATAGGTACAATTTTGTCGTCACAATAACCCTTTCTCATACGAATATGTCTACATAAGTCCTGTGTGATTAACACAGGCATACACGCATGTATGCACACATACACCACGAATTTTACATATGCACACAGAGAAACACATACATTTGTATATTTATAAAAGTATTCTTACGTATGCTGCCACTCTACAAACAAAAAGCTTATTTATGCTGACTTTCACTAACTTAGGCTGACTGTCTGGGCGAACTCTTAATAATAGAAGTATGTATCTTAGAAACACGTAGAGTCTACAAAATTCAATACTAACGTATATATCTTATTATTACTCGTTATTACGATGGGGCTTACCACAACTCTCTACCACAGTCCCTCCATAAACCACATAGCCCCCGAAGACCCTCGACCACAATTCCTCACAGCCCCACCCACAATATGAGGGAAAATTTGCTTGTTTTCTCCCTTATTTTAGTAGGCTTAGTCTTTGGTTAAGATCCCTTACATCTTCTCCCACAGTTTCACCACAACCTTTCTATTAGTCGCCAACTTAATTCTTACTGCCTTCTACAGGCCTCTACAGCTTCCCTAAAGGATAGTCTACTTTGTAAATAACTGCTTATTCTATGTTTAATTATAATATATTAAGTGTGATAACTCTGTATAAATTATTATGATTTTATAATATCTAGGATTTTAACACCACCCATGATGTAGATAACGTGATAGTTATAGATAACGTTAAACCTTTTTTTTCAAATAAATATACAGAATCTGTTTAGTATTTAAATTGCTTAGAAAAAAAGTTTTTTTAAGTTCTGCATGACGATATTTTCAGTGCGTTGGCTTTTTTAATATTGTTATTATCATTCTTGTATTAATATGAAGAAATTTGTAAAAAAAACTGTCTCATATAATATACCTTATAACTTCATGTAACGTAAACATTTTTATTCATTTCTTTCTGAAGTAATACAAATACAATGCCAGCCTAGGCTGTTGTTAAAATTTTTAGTAATAAATAAACGTTTTGTACAAAAAATTTTTCTTTATTTCCCATGACGTTTCATTAAAAAATTCTGTCAGTTTTCTTACATATAATCTTAAAATTATTGTGTATATCATCATTAAACTTGGTACATTAAAAGAACATGCGTTTGCAAAATGCAATTTCCTTACTGTAATAATTAAGGTTCAAGTTAATTTTATTTGAGGGTAGTAAATTGAGCAGTAAGCATTTATATTTTAATTTAAACATTTAATTCATGTGTAAAAATTATAGTCTGTAGAAATGTTGTTACGTGCTTTTAACTATTTAAATAATAAATCTCCCTGTTCTAATAACTACTTGAATAAAAATGTTCTTTATGTGAAGAAGGTGCTTTATTTATTCTTTCTATAGCTATATTTTTTTTCACATCCTTTTTTCTAACTCGATTTAGGAGATTATTATTAAAAATAAATTTTTTTTAAATGTTTTTATATTTCAAAAGTTTTACAATTATCAATATCATTTACTTCAAACTATGCTGTTAAGGGCATCTGCCATTTTTTCAGTGTGTAACACTTATGTATGTGACACTTATACTGTATTAAAAAAATTTGTTACAATTCAGTTATAAGCCATAATTTTGTTCTTACGTTTTGTTTTAAAATGATTATCATCAGAAATATAATTTTTTTTTTAAACTGTAGGTAACTTTTTTTTAACAATGTTGTGTTTGCGAAAAATCAAGAAAATTTATTGACAAATTTATTATTTTGTTTATCTGTAAGTGATTTGTAAGTTAATCTCAATATAAAAAATCCGGTGTAGAAGTTAAAGAAAAGAAGCATTATGTACGTCACATAAATAATTGTACTAATAAAAAATGGATTTGATGTCTTTTATAGTAAAAAATGGTTAAGAAAAAAATACAATAATGTTATCATATGTTTATACACAAACCAGAAAATATAAAACATGTTGTAAATGTAGGCATAAGTTTTCGCAAAGTGATTGATTGAAAAGATATTAAATCAATGTACGTAAAGAAGTAAATGAATTGAAGAACTATTGTTGTGTAAATATTGTTGAATATTATCTTTTTAAAAGAATGAATAATAGAGTGATTATTATTTCTTTAAATTCAAAATCCTAACTGGAATGAAAAGTTAATTTTAAAGTAAAAAATAGATAATAATAACAATATTGACGACTATTTTTATAAGAATTAAATGCATATTGAGTGACACAGCTTTGTATAATAAAATAAAATAATATGATAAATTAATACAAAGTTAAAATAAATGTATAATAGTTATTATTTAAATAATACAATAAAAGTTTGTAAAATACTTAAAAACAGACAAAGAACTTTTTCATAAGGTTTTAAGCTTGAAGTTACAAGCTATTTCTTGGGGGGGACGGGTTAGCACTCGAAGCGTGCAGTGAAGCCTTACTTGTATGTATGCATGCTCGTACATATTGATCTTTCCATATTATGCAGTGGCTTATGTGTGTTATTCTACGCAAACCCCCTAATACCTCCACTCCTTTACAAACCCCATTGATCACTTCACCATCTCCTTACTGCACCTCCACAAGGTTAGGAAGAATTCTATCTTTTTTTCTGTGTTTCAGCTTAGATTACTCTTTGCCAAGACATACTATCACCCTCACAACTCACGTATAGCCTCCCTGTGGTCCTCCACATACACCCTACTACAGCGCTAAAATGTTTCGAGATCCTCCCCCACAGCCTCCACACCATTTTTATACAACTCTACTGACATCCTGGTATTTATCATAGATTCTGACACCTACTCACTTACACATGTGTACATATATTATATAATTAAAGAATTTTCACTAATAGCAACTAGAATAGGTCATATACTTTAAAAAAAATAGAAAAATGAATTATGTTAGTAAAAATTATTTGCTAATATAACATATATTAGAAGCATATAAACTGTATGTGGACGTCGTTTTTAATACTCTTATTTATCTAACTTTTGATCTTTCAAAGACTCCTTACTACCTTTTATTAACCTCATACATACTTAAATAATTACTTACAAATCCTTTTTTTTATATGTTTTTCCACGGGGCTCAAGACGCAGATAAATAGAGCTTACTAATATGAATAATGGACAATAATGTAATCGATAAAAGTAAGAATAAAACCATTACATGAATACACAAATACAGCTTAACACATATACGCAAAAAAAAACACTAATTAGGATTAATTTCATACATAAGTGGGCAAACAAAACTACATACATAAGTTTTATCAGAACGAGAATTGTATAATATATTTTCAGTAAGAGCACATAAACGAGACTTCATACATACGTTTTTTATAGCATAAATAGAAACATGGATTTCATGTATGAGCTTCCAAACAAAACGAAAAATGTATATTTATCAAAATCACAAATAATAAACTAATTTTACATATAAATTTTAAAAATATACAAATACAACATTCTATAACTACTCGGAGGGTTGCTTCCACTCCTAAAAACTCTACAATTTTAGAAAACTTACTTTTTAAGCAAGAACATCGTAAAACAAACAATATTTTAACATCAAATGGCAAACACTATGTTCTAATATTATACAGAATTATAAACCTTATTATATTTTGAATAAATGTTATTTAGAAATATTATGAGACAGTACGTAGTTAACTTTAAGAACACCGTGTCAAAACTATTCTTTAAAAAGAAGTTTTTTCAAGTGCTTAGTAAGTAAGATTATTACGACTTAATGCTTATAGGCCTTGCAGTTAAAAGAAAACATACATTTAATAAATATTTTATGTAGAACATTCACATAGATTACAAAACTGTTGAAAAATTCAAATTAACACTCCACTATACGCAAATATAAATATTTGTAAAAGTATACATTTAAAGACTTTAATCATAAAATAATATTTAACCTAGGCTTACTAGTTTGAGTTCATATATTTCTCCCAATACAATTATTGCTTGAATTCTGACTCCTAATGATAAGACTTAAAAGCTTACAGTTATTTCATTGTTAGTAAGAGTCAGTATTTACTATAAGAGACCACAATCTCGCCTAAACAAAGGTAACTGATCGGTGGGAAATACGCTGACCATCGACGAAGGTGTATTGCAAAGAGCTCTCCACATTCACAACAAGTCCATAATATAACGCAATTTGTTGTTTTTGCTAGAGCTTTCTCGAAGCTTATCTTTATTCAAAAGACTTCTCTGTAAATACTACGTCTTCCATTTATGTAATAGACCCTTGTGCCTAGGAAATAAAGCGTTGTTGTCAACTCATTATAAAATAACTAGTTTTGAAAGTTGTCGACAGATAATATCATCTATTCAGTCACTGCTAACACTACTCTCTGGAGTAAACGATCTGACTTTGACGGGAGCAATTAAATATTATGCTGTAGTGTGTACCATACTTTTAAGGTGCGCAATTTAAACTGCAAGGCTTACTTCCACTTGTCAAACGAGAAGTGTAGCCTCGGTAATGCTGCAAAAATAATTTTTACTAAAGCATCCATGGAACTAAAACCATTTTTTGTGGGTACCAGACGTTAACAAATTTTGACGCCATCTAACAATAATCAATGCTTATTGAATTAATTACATTGTAAATGAATCATTAAGACTACGGTCCTGACACTTTTAAAATATCCATGAGGCTGAGTCTATCAGCATAGAAACTTTTCAGCCAGAAACCGTAAAAAAAGCATGCACTTCCATTTTTACTAGCTAAAAAAAAAAAAATCTCATTTGAAGAGAATTTGATTACAAATTAAATGCAATAAGAATTTTCGCAAACCGATCTTCCTTAAATAAATGGGAGTAGTTTTTGAAGTAAAGCTTTTTATGCAGGGCCCTAATTTAACGAAAATTGAAAAAGGCGTCATAACTTTTCTTGCCCCTTTCGTCCCCCCACTACCACCGCATCCTCTTTTGACAGCAAGAGTAGTATATATATTGGTAGTACAATGGTAGCAGGCCCAGGCGTGCTCTCTCTTTTTTATCCTCTCGGTGTCACCGAACGGTGCAAAAATTAAAAACTGGTATTAGACAAGAAACTCGAAAATAAAACAAATTTGTAAGATAAAATATGAGACTGTAAAATATCGAAAAACCCCGATCAGAATTTTCTAAGAACTCTATCTAGAATACATTGGTCCTTGTGTGGCAAACGTGTTGCGTTAAATGGTCGCGTAATTTTTTGGGGGAAGAGCTCGGCCCTATATAGACATCCTAGTTTGTCTACTTACAAATCTAGTAATTATAAACACCTATTACAGTTTACAGAATAATTTACCATAGAATCTTAGATTTCTTTGAAATATAAATAAAAAATCTATCAATCGAAGAAATTGAATGATTTATTACGTAATGGATGTATACAACTCTAATTTTTTTTAAAATATCTATACTAAATATACTTTGACTATCTTTATCAAATCTAGTAATGGTTAAAGAATGATGTACTAATGTATCTTTCTGCTACTTAAAGACGTTGACTATTTATATAAAATAATAACAAAATCTTGTAAGAATTTAGATGAATAATATTGAGAGTATTTTTAATCAACTCACATAAATTCTAAATTCTTTTATTAGATGGCTGCTGAATCAGCCATAAAAACTATAACAAAAATGATACATGTCAACAATACTGACATAACTAATGAAAAACTATTCAAAGAGGAATCGTGGAAAGTTTTAACTGCCATTATACATTTTTACTGATATAAACATTGAAATGATTAAAATCTTGTTAAAAGTGGCCATTGGGGTTGGACGATTTTGGGTAGGGAAGTGCGGTTGGAAGAGATCAGAGTCACTCTCGAGTAACTCGAGCCGTCCCTTTAAGTCGAACCACGATGGTGGCACTGCTTCCAATATTGTTGGCGTTGCGGCTTCGTTTGATTCATCGGAATCCAACTCATCGGAGGGGTGCGGCGATTGAGCGGTAATTCGCAGAGGCCTCGACGAGTTGGTTGCCAGGTTGACTTAGTGGGTGTCTAGTTTTTTTTTTTTTTTAGAACGAAGTTCTTTATGTCGCGTTACTGGGGGGGCTGGAATTTTAAAACCGACAGATTTTTTTTTTTTTGAATCAGAAATCTCTTCCTCTCAAGTTTTTCCCCTCACCCCGTCCCCCCTCACCAAGTGTTCTCTACACACTTCCCCTCTCCTAACTATATATGTACATTTGTCAACCGTGCCGTGTTACTCTTCTGCATACCTTTACCCACCATTCCACCTCACACTCCCAAGCAATTAATTTTTTAACAAATTTTAATTTTATTTCCCCACAGTAATTTTTCTTTCACTTTGAATTTTTTTTCTTTTACAATTCTAAAAAAAAAAAAAAAAAAAAAAAAAAAACATTTTCCAACAAAGAGATTTGAACCCTCGACCATCTGCATGTGAGTCCTGTACCTTACCCACTCTGCTACGAGCGCTGCCGACAATAGAAGTCGGTTTCTTGTACTTATCGTGTAATTCGTAACTATAACATTCCATTTTTAAATGTATTCACTGATAATACATTCAATAATGAATTTGTTTTATAAATTGTGTATTTGTTTTCTAAATAATACATCTAAAAAAAAAAAAAAAAAAAAAAAAAAAAAAAAAAAAAAAATTTAATTAGCATAAATATGGTTATGTAGATTAAATATAATAAGGCGCGTTATTACGCATTAAATATTTGTATTTTCATAAACCTGAGGTTTTTTTTGCATTACAGTAATGCTAATAATTACTGTTATAAATGAAAAAAGGTAATGAAATTAAATATGGAAAAAAAAGAAACGAAATATGAAAAAATGAAATATGAAGAAAAGAAATAATGAAATAAAATGAAATTTGAACAAATAAAATAATATATTAAAAAATAATGAAATGAAATATGAAAAAAGAAATGAAAAAAAAGAAAAAACAAAAAAATGAATATAAATAGAGAAATATAAAAAAAAGAAATAAAGGAAATACAAAAAAATGAAAAAAAATGTAATAAAATGAAATATGAAAAAAAATAAAACAAGAAATTAAAAAAAAAAAAAAATAATAAAAAAATAAAAAAAACAAGAAACAAAAAAAAAATAAAACAAGAAATTAAAAACAAACCAGGGGGTATAAATGGGTCATGGGACCCACGGTAAGAAGGAAGTTCTTTAAACATGACATGAGTATAAAAACACAATTTCTCAGGTAACAAGGGGGTCGCCAGACCCGTAGAAAGAACGAAGCTCTATAAACGTTAGTACTGCATTTATGTAGTTCACTAAACAAAAACTTGAAAAACGAATTAAAGAAATAAATTAAAAAAATAGTTCAGTACTCACGATGGTTAAACTTCGTGAGTACTGTATTTATGCACGCCGTTCTCACGAAGTTCAACCATCGTGAGTACTGAACTATTTTTTTAATTTTCTTTTTTAATTCGTTTTTCAAGTTTTTGTTTAGTGAACTACATAAATGCAGTACTAACGTTTATAGAGCTTCGTTCTTTCTACGGGTCTGGCGACCCCCTTGTTACCTGAGAAATTGTGTTTTTATACTCATGTCATGTTTAAAGAACTTCGTTCTTACCGTGGGTCCCATGACCCATTTATACCCCCTGGTTTGTTTTTAATTTCTTGTTTTATTTTTTTTTGTTTCTTGTTTTAATTTTTTTTTTTTATTTCTTGTTTTAATTTTTTTTGATATTTCATTTTAATACACTTTTTTCATTTTTTTGTATTTCCTTCATTTAATTACTTTTTTTATTTTCATATTTAATCTTTTTTTTTCATTCCCTTTTTTATTTAATTTTTTTTTATACCGTTGTATTTATTCATGTCTTTTGTAATTTTATTTCATTTTATTTTCATATTTCATTTCATTAATTTTTTTTGAAATTTTTTTTTTCACTTATTTTTTTGCGATTTTATAGCTTATTGATGCAATTTTTATTTTATTTTCATATAATTACTCAATGACATTGTGCCATTATTTGTTTATCAAATTCAAAATAAGTACCCTTAAAAACCATGAAAATGATATGAAACTCGAATTATATTTATATAATGATCTTACATAATTTATTTATAATTGATTTACTTTGAATTACTTTATTTATATAATTATGTGATAATGTAACATAATTTGTTTATCGAATGCGAAATAAGCGCCTCCAAAAACCATTGATACATTCTTCAACTCTATTCCACATGTTTTCTATTCCACATGTTTTTTTTTTTTTTTTTTTTTTTTTTTTTTTTTTTTTTTTTTTTTTTTTTTTAAATTAAGTATTTAGAAAACAAATACAAATATAATTTATCATGATTCGAATGTATTATCAGTGAATGCATGTAAAAATGGAATGTTATAGTTACGAACCACACCATAAGTACAAGAAATTGAGTTTCTATAGACGGCAGCGCTCGTAGCAGAGTGGGTAAGGTACTGGACTCACATGCAGGAGGTCGAGGGTTCAAAACTCTTTATTGGAAAATGTTTTTTTTTTTTTTTTTTTTTTTTTTTTTTTTTTTTTTTTTTTTTTTTTTTTTTTTTTTTAGAATTGTAAAAGAAAAAAAATTCAAAGTGAAATAAAAATTATTGTGAGAAAATAAAATTGGGAGTGTGAGGGAGAATGGTGGGCAAAGGTGTGTGGAAGAGTAACACGGCACAGTTGGCCGATATACCGATACACATATATAGTGGGGAGAGGGGAAGTGTATAGAGAATAGTCGGTGAGGGGGACGGGGTAAAGGGGGGGAAACTTGAGAGGAAAAGTAAACCACTTTCGTTTCAAAAAAAAAAAATCTGTCGGTTTTAAAATTCCAGCCCCCCGAGTAATTTTTTAAGGTTCGAGGGAAAAGAAGGTATAAAAAAATGTCTTATATTGGTACAGTGATGTTTATTGAATATGTACTTGATTAATTAAGTGGCTTAGGAGGTATGAATTACACGTATTTGCATATCTCGGATCGATCCAATCAGTCGTCACACAGTCCGTCTTATTTACTTTACGTCGCTTTCTTATTTGCGATTTTCACTAAAGACTAGTGGTCGCCACCTGGCGTGCGATAGGTAGTACTATCAAATACTTAGTTGGAAGTCGGAGCTGTGCGCGAAATTTCAAAATTCAAATTTATGTAGAAACGATCTTATTTAAGAAAAATGATTATTTTAATATACAATAATTTTTAAAATATTGCCCTGGATTTTAACAAACCCCCCCGTTTTAAACAGTTGATAATAAATTCGAGAAAGCAGTGGTAGAGCTACAGGAGTCAGAGAAGTTATCATTCTCGATATAAATTTTCGCGGTCATTCAGTCATCCTTTCTCGATTGACAAAGGTCCACGATTTTGTGCACACTTACACTATCACTACTTTTTTCAGTGTCTTTTCATTATTTATATATATTTTCACTTCACTTTACTCATGTTTTTATGCATGCAAGTTATAACGTTGGTTTTGCCCATCAGGACCTCCGGGTGGTGGTACTGAGACGTCACCTAATTCTTCTGAATTGCTTCGGAATGGTCTAGTGGACTTATCCGCTTTGCTAGCATTGGTTGTCGTAATCTCCTGATTAGACCTTGAAGAAGACTATGGGTCAGGGGTGTGCTGAGGAGTTGTCAATGCCGGCAGGTCGAAGTGTGCATTCGGACGTTGGCGGCGATCGATGGTCTCCACGTGGGTGAGTTTGAGTTGAGAAACGTGAAGTTTCGTGGTAGCTCGACCCATAGAGATTAGGTAGATATCCCCTGCCATATGAGCCGTGATAGGATAGGGACCTTCCCATTTTTGCGCAAAGCCGGAGCAAAACTGTTCTGGAGCCATCGAGAGTGGGTGGTTACGTATGTAGACCAAGGTACCTGGTGGGTAGATAGAATTGGGTTGACCAGTCGGGTAGTGTTGCTTCTGGTACTGCTCTTGATGCTCTATGGCATCAATATACCCCTTTTGTGGGAGTTGTTCTGCCAATTGACGGGTTCTCCATTCCCCTGATCGAGAGGTATCATGACCCAAGAGCAGTTGAGCTGGAGATGCTCCGGTGGCGGCATTGCGGCAATTTCTTAATTAGTATAATACTTTCGGTAAGTGTACGTCCTATTTGTTGTGGGATTGCCCGTGCAAATGGAGACGAAGGCCTTTCTTAATTTCCTGGTTTTGGCGCTCCATAGGGTTGGCTCGAGGATGATAAATGGAAGTAGTCCAATGTTAAATTTTCCAACGCATACAAGCGTCTTGCCAGTAGTGACCGATGAATTGTCGTCCATTGTCTATCAGGATGACTCGAGGATATCCCCACCGATGGAAAACTTCATCTTCCAGGAGCTGGGTAAACCGGGGTGCCACCGATGAACCCAGAGGAAAGGCCTCGACCCATTGACTGAAGAGATCCGTGACAACCAGTATGAAACGTCGTCCCCTAGAGCTCTTTGGATATGGACCCATTAAATCAATGGCTATGACCTCCCATGGGTGTTTGGGCTAATGTGGTCGCATGGTACCTGGATCAGTTATTGCTCTTTTATAGTATGCGCACAGCCTACAGTCCCAATCATATTTCTTGATTTTGGCGTTCATCCCAGGCCAATAGTGGTAACCTTTGATACTGCGAGCCGTTTCCTCCATTCCTGGATGTCCCGCGTGGTGAGTGTCGTGGAACTCATAGAGCACTCGGGGTACCATGCTTTGGGGCACATAGACCTTCTAAGTTGAGTCCTTCGTTGGTCGCTGCTATATCAAGTCGTCGACGAGTCCATGACAAGACAAAAACTGGGTATCTGATGGTAAGAGAGTCAGGCTCTCTGCCACCTGGATGATCTTGTGATCAAGTTCGATACAATACGGGTCCTGGAGCTGTGCATCTTTAATTTCATTCAGTAACGAAGGCGTTTTGACCACGCAACAGACAGGTATATTTGGTGTTTCCAAAGAATTTGTTGGAGGCTGTATCCAGTCCACATCGTCTAGGTTATGCGGCTCTTTGTGCATCAGATTCCGTGAGAGAAAGTCCGCCAGCTGGTTTTCTTGACCCGGACAGTGTTCGATGATGGGATTGTACTCCTGGAGTAGAATAGACCATCGCTTCAATTTATCTCGAGTTTCCTTAGCCGCGCGTAGCCAAGTGAGGCCCTTGTTATCCGTTCGCAAGGTGAATGGTAGGTCCTTCAGAAAGGGTCGATATTTCTTAATAGCTCAAACCATTGCTAAGAACTCTTGCTCATTGCTATGATATTTTGTTTAACATGGATTGAACTTGGCGCTAGCAAAACTGATGATACTACGCTGTCCATCGGGTCTGATCTGATATAAGATGGCTCCCATTCCACGAGCGCTAGCGTCCGTCTGCAAGACATATGGCCAACCCTCATGTGGTCGAGCCAATTGGAGAGGTTTCGAGAGTTCTTTTTTGAGCCACTCCATGGCTTCTTGAGCTTCTGGTGTCCATTTGTACGGCCGTTTTTTGCTAATGAGGTCCGAGAGAGGCGCTGTTATTTCTGAATAACGAGGCACGTATTCCCGGAGCCATCCACTTTGCCAAAGAAGGACTGCAGCTGTTTTCGAGTTTTTGGTACTGGTAAACTGCTTAGTTTCTCGACATGCTCGGGTAAGGCTTTGTTCCCCTCGGCAGTGACTTGATGTCCTAGGTATGTTAACTCCAACACCCCAAAGACACATTTTCCGATGGCTACTGTAATTCCGTGGATTTGCAACATCTCTAAGACAAGAGCGATATGTCTGAAGTGTTCTTCCTGTGTGTTGGAATAGACGATGATATCGTCCAGGTAGGCAAGACAGAACTTCCCCAGATATCCGGTAAGGACTTCCTGACTCATTAGCCTTTGAAACGTTCCAGGTGCTCCTTTCAGCCCGAATGGCATAACTCGGAATTGGTAGCAACCACCGGTGTGTGTGGAGAAAGCTGTGTATTGCATGGACTCGGATGCCATCGCTATTTGCCAGTAGCCGCTTTTGAGATCCAACTTCAAGAACCAGATAGCTTCACCTGTATTCTTTACCCTGTGATGTATGTGGGGTACCCGTTGAGAAGTGTCTTCGGTAATCGAATTTAGCCGACTATAATCCACACAGAATCGCACAGTGCCATCTTTTTTGGGTGTTAAGACGACAGGGGAGCTATGTGATGAGAAAGATGGCTCGATGATGCCACTAGCTAGCATCTCTTGAACTTTCTCCTCGATGAGTTCCCTGCGCTTGTCTGAGCAAGGATATGGTGCTAACCGTAAAGGTTGGTGTGGTCTGACCCAGATCTCGTGTTGTATGGTGTGAGTTTCACGTAACTTTTCCGTCAAAGGTCCAAAGACTTCTGCGTGTCCCTGCAACAGTTTGAAGAGGCCAGTACGTTCTTCTCCAGTGAATCCATGTTAAACCTGATCTAAGTTTAGAGCTGTTTGCTGATTCTCCCGAGATGGGCGTGACACAAACGGGGTAGTTATTAGTTGGCTACTTTCGAAGTTTATCACTTTCCTCGTCAAATCCAAGATAGATTTCTCCGTGTACAGTGTTGTTAGACCCAGGACCATTTGATGTCGTAGGTCTGGTGCTACGAGGAAGCTAAATTTGAATGACTTTCCCTGAATCTGTAGGTCAAGACAAACACTGCCGGAGGTCATGGGAGTTGCATAACCACAGGCCAAGTCACACTGTTCAGTATAGGGTGTGATTTTCTCCTGTCCCGAAAGTAGTGAGGGATGTACAAAATTGTTGGTTGATGCTTGGTTGACCAGAGCAGCTATTTCTCGCTGACCCAGTTCAACCAAAATTATTTGTAGTGGTTGGCGAGGCATGCTGGTGACATTTATTGCCAGCGTCCCTCCTGAGCGCCTGTTGCCGGCTCCCCTGACACTCCAGTTTTGTTTCCCAGGATAGTCGAGGCTCGAGCAATTCGAATGGGACAGTCCTTGTGAAGGTGGTAATCGGGACAGAAGTGGCACTTGGGTGGCCAAGGGTTTGGGTTGACTCCAGTAGAGGTAGTCACTGGGGCTTATTTGGCGTCTGTACCAGACTTCTTGCCCCGTGTCTTCGTTAGATCTTCTTCGTCTTTTTCCAACTGGACTGCCATAGTGAGAAGATCCGCGTAAGTCTTGAATGTGTGGCTTTGGAGAAACTGACGAATAGATGGACGAATGAACTCGACGACCGTGGTGATTGCTACTTCTTCCTCGGCTGCAGGGCTGATTCTTTTAAACAGAAGGTACTTCTCCTGCAGAAATGCTGCTACTGGTTCCTTCTCGGTTTGATGTTTGGAATATAGCTCGGAATGTAGTTTTCCCTGGATTACCAGACTGTCGAAGCGTGCCCGAAGATGCTCCCCAAATTGATTGAAGGTGAAAGACAGTATTTATAAGCCTGCCACCATTTTTCGGCGTCGCTACGAAGCCCCTTTGTTGCTACTAAAGTCTGTTGGGTATCTATGGTGCGATGAGCCATAAAATAGAGTTCACATTGGGTGAGAAAGATCTCCGGGTCTTCATGGTTGCAAGCTCCATACGTAGGTAGCTAGGGTAACTGCTCCTAAGCCCTTTGCAGAAGTTTAGCTAGTAGCTCCTCGAGGCCGGTAGTGTCTGTGGCAGGCATTGTATAGTGTGTTTTTTGCTGCTTTGTTTTTTTCTTTTCGAGCCACAAGGTGTTTCTTCACACCTAGAAGGAGTTTTGCTTAATGTCGAGTTAGGCGTTTATCAGTCGGCGGCGCTGTTGGACTCGGTGACTCGTGGGCACACTGCTCTCAGGTACCCCCCAGCAGCAACTGAGAGTTCTTGGGAGATGGCCCCACGTTGAGCACCAAACCGTTAAAAGTGGCCGTTGGGGTTGGACGACTTTGGGTGGGGAAGTGCGGTTAAAAGACATCAGCTGAGTGACTCAAGCCGTCCCTTCAAGTCGAACAACGATGGTGGCACTGCTTCCGATGTTGTTAGCGTTGTGGCTCCGTTTGATTCATCGGAAACCAACTCATCGCAGAGGTGTGGCGATTGAACGGTAATTCGTAGAGGCCTCGACGAGTTAGTCACCAGGTTGACTTAGTGGGTGTCTAGTTTCTTTTTTTTTTCTTTTTAAGGTTCGAGGGAAAAGAAGGTATAGAAAAGTGTTTTGTGTCTCATATTGGTACAGTGATGTTTATTGAATATGTACTTGATTAATTAAGTGGCTTAGGAGGTATGAATTACACGTATTTGCATATCTCGGATCGATCCAATCAGTCGTCACACAGTCCGTCTTATTTACTTTACGTCGCTTTCTTATTTGCGATTTTCACTAAAGACTAGTGGTCGCCACCTGGCGTGCGATAGGTAGTACTATCAAATACTAAGTTGGAAGTCGAAGCTGCGCGCGAAATTTCAAAGTTCAAATTTATGTAGAAACGATCTTATTTAAGAAAAATGATTAGTTTAATACACAATAATTAATAAAATAATGCCTCAGATGGTAAAAATCCCTTAAAAAAATCTTATTTGGTTAGAGTTCTGCAATGCTTACACATTTAATTGAAGATCTTGGTAATGTAGGTACCTACCAAGAAATAGATCAACTTGGCAACGTCTTTAAAGATGTTTATGCAAATAATAATAAAACTAAATAAAATTTAATAATATGGTAGATTAGAGAATTCTTCAGTTATTTCTTGATGACAAATTCTTGGTTTTTTGTCAATTTGTGATTTCATGTGTTTTTTCACATGGTAATAACATATAGCATTACTTATTTATAATGTCTTATGTAAAGTCATATCTTAAATAACACGGAACGCCGTATAGCTTTCTGAAAGTCATTATACACGGAATTCTACGATCCATTTTTCAGGTGGGTAGCCTAGTTGAAATTCCTAATTAGAAAAATGTGTAAGCGTGGCGTTTCTAAATGGTACAAAAATCTGACAGTATATAAAACAAGACGGTAAAAGTGCACGCGATAAATTTTTATGAATGTACAATGATGAATGAGCACTATTCAATGTTGTATTTTTTAAATAAAATAAGGTAGAATTGCGTAAAATTACATAATGTAAAAAAAAAGCTTCTTTATAATTATTTTTTCAAAGCTTTAGTTTTCCATGCGTCATGTGACCCATTGGTTTTTTTCGTTCGACACGCATACACATGACTCTCATACCCATCTAAGCCCAAGTGCTACAATCACATAACCAATAGGAAATTGGTGGCAAATTAGCCAGGGTAGTATTGTATATGAACGAACGCACACATCAAGCAATCCACAAAATGATTTTCAAGTAATCTGAATGTGTGTATGTATTTTAGCACTATTACTTTACTGCATAAACATTACTCTGCCATGGGCACGTACTTTGGCACCCTCTCTGGTAACACCAGAGTAACACCAGATGACTGGTTTGGTAAATAATATACTTAATCAACTTCAAGTTTTACTAACACACAACTCATGACTTGATTAATCTGAAAAAAATCAAATTTCTTACATTTTCCGCGTTTTGTGTCATGGTAAAACTTGAAGTCAATTGCATGTATCAATTGTTTTCATCGGTCCCCTTAGTATTAGTGTACATGAATAACGGTTTCATTCTATAAAACCGTTACAGCACGTAATTTTTCTTTTTAATATTTAAAAGTTACCTTTTAGAAGGATGGAAACAAGAGTGTTCAAGAAGTTATTAAATCCTAATAAGAAATATAATTAGAATTCGTTTCCAAAAACAAAAACTAATGCGTCCTGGTTAATAGGCTGCTGAGCTTTTTATTAATGACAAATGTACAGGGAAGACTGCCGTATATCGCAAAAAAAAAACATATGAAGCTCACATGTACTTAAAAACCTTGTATTTTATAGTGCACATGTGTTAGGTCCGAGCTTCTATAAGTAAAGGGCAGAACTTGTAGATTCGTTCTACAAACAAATAAATTAAATTTTTATTTGTCAGAAAACAGCCATCCGCCCAGAGACCTCATTCACTTTTACTTACACTATACTTATCCTTGAAATCGTTGACTCGACGTTGTGGTGTTAGGTTTCGTTGAGCGATATGTATGGAGTCGTGTATGCTGAGCTGGCGTTGATTTACTGTTTGAGTTTATGTCTTATGTCATACGGTAGTAGCGTGTCTTATTCGTCTGTTTATCTTACGTCCTTCTAAAAGTCTTTGTCATATGTTGTCAATTTAAATATTCTTTGATATTCAATTGATTCATTAAGTTGAAATCAAGTAAAAGTTGTATGCCAATCAATTAGAAAATTGAATCTTGAAATGTTTCATGTAACTAAGTAATAAAAATATTCTTGAATTAAGAAAGTAGAATCGATCAACAATCAAGTAATGTCTTATCCAATGTCTTAATAAATTAAAAAAAGTCAGAAATAGTTGGTTTAATGAATTGTATGAATTAATAATTTTCAGATTCGTATTTACAACGTTTATACAGTTTATAGTTTTTCTTAACTTAACTTACTTTTATAACCGTTGGTTAGCCAGTGCTTGCACGCACGCAGTCACAAGATCTTACAAGGTTGACCGCAACGATAATTCTAATCCTATACGAGAGTACTCGTGGCGATGACAATAATTAGGCTACTACTTTTAACATCAAAACCCAATCCGATGGTCCTTTCATTCCTGTTCCTCCTTGTTTCACTTTTTAGGTAAGTCTAGACTGGTCTGGTTTGCTCGAGCGCTTCGCACACAGCTTAGTTATCAAACTAAGTCATACTTTTTCTTGAAATGCACGCTTCTAACACGTAGCCTAATCATCAAACTAAGTCTTCCATTCGCTTAAAAGGTGCAACAGAATTAACTCTCAAATCTCTATAGTAACTTTGGAGCCCTTGATAAAAGAAAAAAGGCCAATCTTGTTACGTGCAAGGAGTTTGTATACTCTTGCAATTAAGGAGGACGTGTTAAGTTGGGAATCCAAGCGACTAATCAAAGCTTAACCTTATCACCCCCAACTGACACGAGTTCAGTCGTAGTGCAACAATTTCACAGTAATTGACGGTTAAAGCTGCTGATCTCTCGGATCTTACATTAAGTACAAGTTACTGTCAAAAGTGTGTATGATACTTGTAATGTACATACGCACTAAAAAATATTGAAATCGTTAAGTAATCTTATTCTTTGATGTACTTGTGCAAATTAATTTTGTAAGATGAGCGTTTTATAAGATTGTTTGAGGTTGCACGCGTAGTTCAAATTTTGCGACGGTAGCTTGTTCCAAAAGAAGTAAGTTATATGTCACGCAATTGCAGAAGCAGGTGTGCCACTCGATGGTTTGAGATCGCTGAGCCTTTGCTTTTATTAATTTGAAAATAAAACTCTGTTTTTTAAAGTAATAAATATCAAGTATATGACATAGGATGTCACACGCCCCTTCTTAGCTCATTGCTGCCCTCGGCAATCCTAAGAGCGATAACAGTTGAGTCCATGTCAAGTTCTTTAAATACAACCTATTAAAAGAAGTATATATATATATATATATATACACCTATGTGTGTGTATTTTTATGTTTCTAGTGAAATGGTATAGTTTTAAATTAAAAGAATAAGATATTAAATCTATGTATTACATTTAAATCAAAACAATTTATTTTATGAATGATTACTTCTTGAGGTGTTGCTATAGCAAGTCTTTCGTGTTGAACTCGATGTAAGTGATGTTGTGCTACAGTAATGATTGTTGAACGGTTTGCAATTTGGAAATGTCAGCTTGATGGTCACAACTTTTGCTGAGTTTGGTAGGAACGATATTCACGTTTTACTGTATCATAATTTGTATATATGGTGATTTGGAGTTGTTGGTCAGATGTTTTTAAAAATGTTTTCTTCTCTTTGCTTAAGGCATCACATGGTACAGCGGTAAGCCTATACTGTAAATGGAGTATGATTAGGTTGCCAATTATTGACATTCATCAGTTGACATATACCAGTTATCTGGATCGACTTGCTGCAAATTGGTTGCTGGACGTGTTGATTAAAGTCATAGAGAGTCGTCGGTTACTTTACTTCCTGATTAAAGTTTTAATTGGTATTGTTATGCAGTAGGTGTAGATGCTCTGCATTTCACAGTATATCCTCCTGACATTGATGTTTTACGTGACATTTCTGCGGGATGTGCAATGCTTCATTGAAATGAAGTGAGAAAAGGTACTGCAGTGTTGCTGTCATGCTTTTATTAAATCGTTGTTAATTTTGCGTAAAATAATGTTATAACACTATGAGATTTATTTTCATTAATGTTTAACATGTTTGAAAAGCTTTTTGCAAACTCTAAGACATTATTTTTACAGTAGATTAAAATTAGCATACTATTGGTAATAATAATTTTCGAACAATTCTAACATTTGAGTTTTGTGTTAAAAATTGCTGTCTTGGAAAACAATTAGTTCAAATCTGCTTATGTATATTTTAACTACTGGAATTATTTCTTCACAAAATTGTAATGGTTAGATTTTATTGTTTATTTTATTTCTCATTAGTCATATATTATAAGCTTATGAACAAATATACATTTTTAACGAACTTTACACTGCAGTAACGATTATAAGTTAGTTGTAATGGCAAGACTTGGCTATTGATTTAATAAAATTATATGAAAATAATTTTTTATATGGAGAATTGCAAGAGTTAAAAGAAAGAAAGCTGCATTCCACATACATATATCTTGTGACCTACGTGCTTAAATTTTTGTTAGATTGCAGCTTTGCAATGTAAGCATAAAGAAGCAAGTTTTTCTTTCAGTTCTTTTCGTGTAGTCTTCTAGACAAGTTGACAAAATATGTATATAAAAAAATGTATCGACGAGAAAATACCGTTGTAGTTGGCAATAAAAGTGTATGAGTATAATGTGTCTGAAAAAAAAAAATTTTTTTTATGGAGGTATTCTTTTTGATTCAGTTTGGATGAATATCATAAGCCAAGAGGAATATATCATGGAGTCGATACGTAACTACGTATCTGTCGACACAGAAGTAAACATAATTCCTGATAAATGAAAGCCCGTATATCTTTGACGAAACGGCTTAATAAGTGTAAGGGTTAGTAATAATCAAATAAAGGCTGTGTGTCAAGGAAAGAAAAGAGAAAAATGAAGAAAAAACTTTTAATTCCTGTTTTTTTTTGTGTGTGGTAAAAAATTTTTGCATATCGAGATTTTATCAGGGTTATTTGGTGAGATCCTGGCATGATAATAAAAGAATACAAATATACTTTTTTGTCTGGACGAGTGATGATTTTAAAGGTAAAAAACGATATATTTAGGTTGCAGCATCTCTTCCAAGAGAAAGTACAAGTTACGGAAACTGGTATTCTTGCATGGGCAACAGTTCCAGAACGGAGGGTATAGTGTAAGGAATGATTACGTTGTAGGTGGTTCGTAACAACTTAATCAAATAATGGATAAAACCCTTGTTGTTATTTTCTTTTCTCAGGTTCGTTGGGCAAAATGGATAAGGAGTGCTTCCCTGAGTTCTTATGAACGTCGGTTTGTGTTCAAACTTATTAAAGCTGGTCAAGGCTCTAGGGAGAAAGTGTACAACCTTAATTCATTATTTATGTTTGCTGAGATTGTCGTCAATACGCTTCCACAGCTAGAAATTTCAGCAAATTATTCAACGCTTAAATTTCATATTGGTAAATATTTAATGTGGAAATTCTACCCAACCGAGGAACAAAAAAAAAAGAATTTAAAAAAATTTTAAATAATATATTTATGAGCTATTTCACGTCAATTGTCCTAGCGCGATCCGCGAGCACCAAAACATGTACTTTTCAACTCGTGATTGCGGTATTATGAATAACTAAAAAAAAAAATAAAAACATAAGATTGACGTGCTTTTTCCCCAGCTTTTTGGTGATGCAATCGGTTTTTTCAAAAACTGACGATTTAACCCAGAAAAAGCACAAAATGTGTTATATCTCAAAAACGGCATTTTTAACATTTTTTTAACCGACGCTAATCGAAAGAACAGGATATTTTACGTCAGTATGGCAATTTCCAGAGAGTACTTTCTTTATTTTAGCGAGATATTAAAAGACAAAGTTGGGCGCAACGACACAACAGCAACGGCTGCTCGACTCGTGCGATGGTATGCTATATATATATATTGCCAAGCAAACATGGTTAGGTTGCGCTGTTTTGATTCGACTTTTAATACACAGCACAATGAATAATCAAATAAATAATTATTTCATTTTAATGAGTTGCCGTTAAAAAAAAAAAAACCAAAATCGAATTTAACAAAACAAAAGTATTGAAAATGTATTTATCAATCCAAAACTGACAGAGAGATAAAATAAACTATTTACATTGTTCATAATTGCAATAAATTATTTACACTGTTCGATAACTCTGTAATTATTTTTCTCACATAATGCTCACAATAATCACTTAGTTTTTTTCTTCGGTAATATACACTTTTTCTTCTCAATACTCGTCACTTAAAGATTTTATTTATTTACTTTAGAAAAATTTTGGTATTTTATGGCTAAAGGTGTATTTTTAAGCATAAAATATTTGTTATCAATGGGAATAATTGCGTGAGAATTTAATGTCCCTGGGATAGCCTTACATTTTTTAAACCAACCTTTAAGAAATAATGAAGTTGCTTCATAATCTGATTTCGCACTATAAAAAATTACAGTTTCTTTGCAGTGACTTTTTGCCCAATCGTATAAAGCTTTAGCAGAGATAATATGCTATTCCGACGTCAATTGCAAGCTTGCTCTTCTCGCGCCTCGTTTTAAGTTTGCTCCAATGCCATTACAAGCACCTTTGCCATGTGCAGTGGCAAAGAAATGCCATTAAGCTGCCATACCAAAATCTGTTTTGTGGTATAAAAGATTTTGAAAATAACTTTTGTTTTTAAAATGTTGGCCAGCTCCATCGGTTAAGTAAAAAATTTTTTTTGGATTACAGTTCTTTTTTAAATAATTGACAATAATTTTTTGATACTTATATACGGCTATGGTGTCATGTGCTAAATTATCGGAAATAATGACAATATTTTTATGTTTTACTTCATCTTCTTCTTTATGATAAATAACTATCGTGCATACAGTTGCCTGATTGTTGTTCCAATAAAATAATTGGGTTGAGTTTTGCACAACGAACGCGTAGTTCTCCGTGAAATCACAACACACGATAATTTGACCATCTTCCAAGTTACTTTTGAGATTTTAAAAATACTGTGATTGTTTTTTCGAGAAATGATCATAGGTTTTCAACTTCATTAACTTTTTACAGAGTAAAGCAGTAAATTCATCAGCATTAAGCGTTTGTGATGTTATATTACACCGATCAGTTTGAAACCAGTTCTGGAATTTTACTTCACAAATATCATTGTCATTAAATACTTGAATTAAATAATTTTTCAATTGAGCTGTATTCGGGCAATCAAGACAGTCTCCTGTGTAGTATTCATCTGACTAATTCTCGCATACTAGGGCTGCAATGCAATCGTGGTAGCTTTTTAATTGTAGTTTGCTAAGTTTTGTTAATTTAGATACGTCAGCCCCTTCCATTATTAATTTAACATTTTCATGGTGTACGCAAACACAAACCGTATACGTTCCATTGCTTCCAGCTAGAATGCAGTAGATGGGTCGAAGCAAAGTAAATTTAGTAAAACCGATCTTGATATTTTCGTGTTATTTTTTGAACTGTAAAAATAAATCTTTTAAGTAGCCAAGTAATAATCTTTTTTGTACGTAAAACTTTTGACCATCTTCTTGTTTCACCGAAGTAAAATCCTTGAAGTCCGGCATAAGTCGACTAACATCATCACGTACATAATAATTTTTAACTAAATTCTCCATTTCGAGAGGAAGTACTTTGCCTTGCTTTTTTTTGGGAGCTGTTAATATGCCAGTTTTAGATAATAAAGTTGTAGCTTGCCTTGCTTTTCGTTCTGTACAGTTAAATTTTCTTATCATGACATTACGGCTCCAGAATTTTGGAGACAGAGTAAGTAACAAAATTCTTTCATCTCTACTAACTGAAAGAGCAAACTTTTCTTTGATTTGATCAAGGATGGTGACACCAGCTTTATGATAGCTTTTATCGCAAGTTGTGTCAATTTTTGCTTTTTTGTTCTTGGGGCAGGAATCAAAATTTTGAGATTTCAATTAGTAAATTTGAAATCTGCACTTAGTACAAATCTTCGATCCATTACAAACAGCAGGGTATGTCTCTCGAAAATCAGTTGGAAAGTTGAACAAATTCTTGAATATGCTGCTGTGATTGGACAACCCCAAGAGATTACAGCATCGAGACGAGGAAGCCATTGTCAAAGCAAGCAAGAAGCATACAATTTTTCAATTCAGTAGACACGACGATGTACTTTAATTCCTCCCTAAGTTAGGCTTTACCTACGTAAAAAGAATCGAATTAAAATATTATTAGCTATCTAAGAAATATCCTTCATAAGCGTTGCAGCAAAATAACGCTCTGCAAGTACAACCATTAGCTCACATTTCATCTTCTGCGTGCATAATAACGTATTTGGTTGCCAGTTGATGAAACCTCGAAAATGAGCAATAAATATAATATATAGCTCAAATATTGCTCCATTCAAGATAAACTATCAATCTATTGATGCCTCTTAACTTATGTGTCAATAAAAACAACTTTATTTACAAATACACTTAACAAGAAAAGTATGTGATCCAACCATCCATTAAAACAGCGAATCAAAACAGCACAACCTAACCATGTTCGCTTGGCGATGTATATATAGAATACCATCACGCGAGTTGAGCAGCCACTGCCACTGTATCGTTGCACCCAACTTTGTCATTTAAAATCTCGCTAAAATAAAAAAGTACTCTTTGTAAATTGCCATACTGACGTAAAAAATCCTGCTCTTTCGATTGGTGATAGTTAAAAAAATATTGAAAATGTCGTTTTTGAGATATAACACATTTTGTGCTTTTTCCAGGTTAAATCATCAGTTTTTAAAAAAACCAATTGCATCACCAAAAAGCTGAGAAAAAAGCACGTCAATCCTATGTTTTTATAATTTTTTTTCAGTTATTTATAACACCGCAATCACGAGTTGAAAAGTACATGTTTTGGTGCTCGTGGATCGCGCTAGGACAGTTGATGTGAAATGCCTTATATATATGGGTGACTCTGCCGTAACTTGCTCAGATCATGTCCGGTACTCGTACTCGCATGCCATAATGAAATCCAAAACGTTAAAAACGTTAAATTGTGTTAAATAATCTTAACTTTACTAAACATATTGTCTTATACTGATATATCAATCCCTTTTTGAGATAATTAAATATTTCGAGTCAAATTTTTCATTCCGACGAATGTCCGCAACTAAATTTTACTCATGAAAGCTTTCACTGGTAAAAAATGAGGCTTATATGCCACTTGGGCGCGTAAGCATTGTACACTCTAGCTATTTGTGATTAGATTTGTACCTTAGTCCAACTAAAAATCGACAAAGACGATTGAGTTTTCACTGCATACGTTTTTTCCGCATATTTGCACCACAATCACGGTTTTATCAAAAATCAGTTTAACTAAGACTAGTAACTTTTTGGATTGGAAATGCTAACCAATGGTTAATTCTTAGAGTATAGGACTAAAATAAATAAATCCTTACAACATTAGCTCTTGAAGTTGTTACTTTTCGAGTAGCCAAGCTCTTATTTTTGCGTATTTCGTGCGTACAAGCATTTCATTCCATTCTGACCCCCAGGAAACAACCCCTCTATATGCATGTGCAGATACGCAAACTACAGCTTCTAATTGAGTTTAAGGCTAGTAAATTGAGAATGGGTGGACAAGTCATTGTAGTACGTCTATGAGCCGTACGACCACTACAAACTTTTAAAATTTTATTCCGAACTTTTCCATTCCAACCCTACATCTTTTCAAAGTGCAGCTTTTTTCGTTTTAGAGTAATCGATCTCAGCCAAACTTTTTTTTCATCACTATTGGGCTGAAAGAGAACACATGAGTCTCGGGGTTTTGTCCAATTGGCCTTTTTTCGCTACATAAATGCAAAAACGCTGGTGCAGCCTACAACGTCAGTAGCCCAGAGGTGCACTTTATTAGGTGGCTTTATCTGGACTCAAATAAAGAAAAAAACATAGTCCTAATGATAAAAACAAAAGTCTTAAAATTTTATGCCCCTAATGAAAAGTTATAACGATTTTATGAAAAATAGTGAATTTGGGCTGAAATCACATTAATATTGATTTTTACGCTCTAATTGGAACAGCTGTAACTTTTGAATGGAGGCACAAAATCAAGCACAATTTTTTTTAATCGATAGGTATTGATCCCTGCTTTTATTTACTTTCAGTAAGAACACTTGAACTATTAAAGGAGCTTAGCTACAAGTGTTCGAAAGAGAAACAATTTTTCGAAAATCGATGAAAACTGAGTTTTGTAAAATTTCGTACAACTTTTGACTAGCAAATTTTGTAGTTGCATCGCTCTAGATATTTCTTACTCATGTTATGTTCAGTAGAAATACCCTAAAGATAATTGTTTTCAGTTAACTTTTTTAAAACAATTTTTCAATTCCATCTGCGCAAGTGAAGGCAGAACTTTCCATATGTGTATTAAAAAACTAAATTTCCTTTTTTTTTCTCAATAAATGATTTTATGATGATAAATAGGTTTTTTTTTTTTATTTAACTACCTGATTTTTCTGTGTCTCATAGCAAAATATACAGCAGAAATGCTGAAGTACAATATATTGATGCGTCATAAGACGCGTACATACGTAGATAACTACATGCATCCATGCAATAGTACGTACCACCGTACAGCGTTTGCTTTACTTTGCCAAGTCGCTACATATACACTTACGAAGAAACAGGGAAAGAAAGAAATTAAAGTATGAGAGAAAAAAAGTTAAGAGGTACGAAAAAAAAAAAATCAATAATACAAGTGTACGACGATACCAATGCATGCCTTGTGTGGGTTATTTGATACGTTTCTCAGAGGGTAATGTTCTGGTACCCGCAATATAAGCGTAAATAATATCTGTGTCCTAAGAAAAGCACATTCTTTAAGTAGGTACAGGTTGCATTAATGGTCTTGCTGAAGTTGTAAAAATTTTTGGCTCTTCGACTGCTTGTCTTCTGTTTGGGGATATTTAATGATCTATAATGTGGCTCCTTTAGTTTCTGATTTTATGTGACCAATTTAAACCCATTAGGTAAACGATAAGTATGATAATTATGATGGTAAGGGTGTCTCTCAATACTGTAGCAAGATGGACTTTTTCTAGGGATTTTTTTTTTTTTATGGTTTGAAATTTCTCTCAGTTTTTCTTTAATATCTTGTAGTGATAGGGCATCATTCGATTTAGACCATTTCGCAATCATTATTTGCTTTTCTTGCTCTAACTAAAGCATATTAGTCGTAATACGAGAAAGTACATTTTAAGATAATAGTATGGATGGATTTAGGGTTAACTCAGGTTTGTATATATAGGTGTAATTTAGTTTTTTTTAGCTTATGCCATATAGGGTGACATCACGAAAATGGGTTGGGCACTGCCCCCTTAACGTTAGAATTATTGTGCTCTTGAGTGTCAATTCTTGGCGATGATCGTAATCACAAATAAAATAAAGTGTGAGAGGATCTCTAGTAAAATATAGCCATTCCTAAGTGTATTTTAACTTGGTCCAATATCATTTTTTTAAACTATATAACATAATTTCACATTTTCTTAGGGCTTGTTTTGTGGGTTTTGTTAAGAGGAGAAATTCACAATGAGCATCGTCGATTTCTTCCATTGTTGTATAGATAGGCTCACATAGTAGTCATCGACCATAGTATATACATTCATTTATGTAGTCTTTATCAGCTTTAAAATAACTTCCTTAGTAGTAGTTTATACTTAAATAGTTTGTTTTGGGCTTAAAACTGACGTAAATTTGTAAGTTTTGATACATATTTGTGGCATGGGTAGTATATTTATCTTGTAAGTACTATATTTATCGTTTTCGATTAAAGAAAGTGTAATTGTAACTGCTGATAATGAGTCATTCATTACAACTGTTGTACGGGAAAAATAACGTAGTTAAGCAACGGTAATTCGTGTTTCATCTATTGCTACAGAATGTTTGGTACTTAACGAGCAGATTTCTTTTACTGTTCCACTTAATTGTTTGGATAAAAGTAGAAAGAGGTGGAGATGATGTTCGGCAATAGTTTTGATTGCGTTAATTAATGTTTTATAGGATTGCAGTATAGAATACAAGAATTTCTAGAAATGTAGAACCTATATGCTAATTGATTGTGAGATTGTATCCATTTTATTCTGTTCTAATAAATATATAAAATTTATGGTTAGCTCCCGTATTTGATGTGTAAATTTTAAATTAGTTAATTTTGTTGGTTCTATTTTTTAGTAAAGCATTTCTAAGTTTAATCGTACGATATGCGTTTGGTTTGCGACGAAAACAGAAATATTTTTCGTTTATAAATAAATATTGTTAAGCTCAGAAACAGTTTCTTACTGTTTGCGTCCATTGTTCCAAAAATTTTCTTAGACATCTATTCTACGAGTTCAAGAGGGGCACCCCTTTTCTTCATACTATGAGATTCGGTTATTGATGAGTCAAAGACTTAAATGGTTGGTCTCGAATTGTAATAAGTTGATGTTCTTAAATAATTGTTTATAGTGTGATAAAGGTATTAATTTCTCGCATTGGTTCGTATTTAGCTGTTCATGGTAGTGATTAGACAAATCATACATTAAAAAATCTAGTTTTTCATTATAATTTGTGAGGTTTTTACATTCCAAGAGTACGGTTATCGTCTATTGTGTGTGGATAAGACGAACTTTATTTTGGTTCTTGTTATAAATTCCTGTATTGTTGGAAAATTTATGATTTTCAAGAAAGCTTTTTAAAAGAGGGTGGTCCATTGAATATGCTAAGGTTCTCTATGTTTGGGTTTGTACTCATAGGTATAGTTATACCCACGGTATTTCGCTCTACATCGACTTAAGCGAGTCACGGGGTCTTATATTGACTCAGTCCATAATAAAGGCTTGTGATATCCATAAACTGTAAGTTCTCGTCCGTATAAATAGTATGAGGAATGATGTACAGCGGCCATAACTGCAAAACACTCTTTTTTAATAGTGGAGAAATTTCTTTCACATTTGTTAAGAATGTGAGACATGTTAGTTACAGCATTGTTTTATTCTGGTTCACCTTCACTTGAAACAGCACCAAGAGCTAAAATGGATGCGCTGGAACTTAAAATAGATGGTTTGTAAAAATCGACACATGCAAGTGAGTCTTCCTGAGTCCTAGTCCAATCGAATTTTTGACTTTTTCATGATCATAGAATTATAGCATTTGCAATTTTAGCATGATTTTCAATAAATTGCTTATAATATCCTGTGAATCCTTAAAATTCTAGAATTTTCGTACAATTTGTTGGTACAAGGAAATTTCTAACTGCTTTAAGTCTCTTGAGATTGGTTTTTTTTCCATAACCATAAATTTTATGTCCTAAATATGTCAATTTGGAAAAAAAAAATTCGCATTTATCTGTGTTGTTTTAAGCCAGCATGTGGTAGTCTAATAAATAATTTTCTTACTTTTATTTCATGTTCTTCTGAAGCTTTGGCACATATTAAAATATCATCTATAAATGTTAAAAGTTTTATGCCTTGTAATTCCAATAATACAGAATCCATGTGTCTTTGAAATGTAGCTGGTACATTGCATAATACAAATTGCAAACCTGTATACTTGTAATATTCACATAAAATATTAAAGTTCTTTTCTGGCGATCTTCTTGAAATACTTCAATTTGATGAAATCCCTAAGCTATATCAAATACTAAAAAAAATTTTGCCCCACCAATTTGCTCTTATATCTCTGAAGTATTAGGCGATAAAGAAACATCAGGGATAGTTATAGCGTTTAATATTCTGTAATCCATGACGAGACGATGCCTTTTTTCTCCGTTTGATCCTGGCTTTTTAGGGATAATCCACTGTGGAACTGTATGAGCTAGAATAGTAGATAATGGTTCTTTAATAATTTATCTATCTAATCTCTAACTTCCTTGGGTAAAGCAGGAGGATATTTATACACTTAAATAAAAACAGGTTTATCATAAGTCGTCAGCATATTATGTTTTCCATACGATGTACGTGGAGCAGCATCACCTTTGATATATAATAGATGTAAATATATTTTTACTATTTAGCAAAGTTAGTAATAACTTGTTTTATCATGATGATGCCAGCAAAGTTTTTTCGTAATGTATGCTTAATTCTTACTACTGTTGTTATGTTGGGAACATGATTACTAAAATCGAAGCCAAGAAAATTTTCTGAATGATCTAAATTAAAAGAAACGAGATCTTAAGAAGAAATTTCGACTTCTACTGGCTCTTCTCTAGTGTTCACAGCCATCGTGAAACAGCAGCCTTTACCGTGTGTTACTGCTGCTTCACCTATGAACATAGCAGAAGTAGTTTTTATCAAGTGCAGGTATGCTTGCCCATGGCTGTTAGATTGCATTACTAGAACTTCGATGGGAACTCTCATTTTGGCTGGTACTTTGTATACACGATTTTGACTAAATAATACTCCTGTAGGTTTGAAATATTTAGCAGTTGGCAGATATTCCGAGTTTATTTCATTTATGGTAATATTATCTACTAGCGGCCCCCCGTCTCAGTTTCGCCCAAGACTAACTAAATTGAATACCGTAGTGTGTTGACATGTAATGTGAAAGGTTTTTAGTTAAAAATTTTACATATATTGCTGACACTTCTCATAACAAAAATCTTCTTATTACAAACGTATTTGTTCGGAATCCGTTCAGTTTATTTGGTTAAATACTAAGCTGTGAGAGTTAAGAAAAATATAGTTGTGCTAAAAAGTACCATGCGTTCTTCATGCCATAAAACGATCGTTGGCCGTAAGGGGCCATTGATTTGCAGTTTCTTGTAAAGATTTAAAACACCCAAAAAATATAAACTGAAAAAATTTTTTTTTTTTATCTCACAACTTGACTACCAGAGGATCAAAGTCCCGAAGCATAATCTGTACATTTTTTATCGCCACAAAAATGCTTGTACATTTTCTACTTATTAAAAAACTGAAACATTTAAGAGATTACTGCAAAGGTATAATGAAAAGCTGATCTCTCACGTAATAAATTCTTTCTTTGTCGATTTTGACGCTGCTGCTCCGATCTCGATAAATTTTCTGCATCAGTTTCTTGACGCCTGAAGTTGTTTTTATTAGATGCATTAAAAAATTTTACTTCTTATTCACCCTTTTGCAACTTTTGGCATACTTTAGACTTTTGTGACCCCTAATGGTTGTTTTTCGTCATCTTTATTTAGTTTAAATGTATTTGTTGGCAATGTAGTTTAACGTCCGATGGCCCTAAAAAAATGGTGAGCTTTTTAAGTAAACACTTTTTTGACTGAAGTTAACAACAATTGCGACTGCCTGGATACTTTAGGGTGATCTTCTCTGGCTTTCTGTTGAAGTCCCAGACTGATTGGGAGAAATCACAATCACTAAGTCCGAAGCTTTGGAGCTAGTTACAGAGATTTTTCCCAACGTCACCGTGTATAACGTCGTAGACGTTGGTGTCTAAAGCACCTTTTTTTTGCAGACTCAGTTGTTTTAGTGATCTGAGATGGGGAGATTGGTTCGTGATGCTTGCTCGTTGGAGACTGTTCTGTTGGCTTAAGTTTTTTTTCCCTTCATAGGTGTTAGGTTCGCCCAGCGCAGACCTTGTAGAGGATCGGTAATTCCTAATCGAATGATTAGAGTCGAAAGGATAATGTAGGATCATTGGTCACTGGAGTTCCCAGCTTGCGAAGAAGAACTGCGCTCGTGACGACTGCCAGTGAGTAACTGCCTTGGTTTAATAGTGGCCATCTTTAGTTAACATAATCTTTTAGTCGACCAATTGCTTTCGGAAATGGTAGTAAAAATGTATTTGTTGGCAAAGTAGTTTAAACTTAGGTGGTCTTTAAAAGAACTGATGAGATTGATAGTTAGGTAAGGAACGTAAATACTTATAATGGCCTGTAAAAAGGATCAGTGGTGGAACTTCCAGCTCTTCCTTATTATTATCATTAATGATAAAAAGCTGGATGCGGGAATCTTGATTCTTACCCTCGAAGTCTCTGAGAAAGCTGAGGTACGCTGCTGACTAAAAAATATCTTGTCTTTGGGTCATTTCTCGGATAACCAACCGCTCATCGTTAGTCGGAAAAGAAGGCCTAGAGAACACTTTCTCTGTGGGTATGCCATTGAGACGACCACTGAAAAGAAAGCTGTTGTGGCTGCTCGTGATCCTCAGAGGTGTCTTCCCTGGCTTATATTTGTAATCAAGAATTCTCTGATAGCACCAGGTCAGATTGTGGAACGGCCGGATAACTCTGAGGTGTTAGAGTAGGTTGTGCTCTGGCTATACACGTTTCATGGTATTCCGCCGGAGACGTTATCGGTTCAAATCATTTTTTATTTGGGGCACTTGTCATTTCTGGAGGTTCAGGGTTCAAGTAGACCTAGGTCACTTGCCTATTGCAGAAGAGTGTCGTCGGTTTTCGGAATACCCAGCTGCATGACTATCATCTACATTCTTGATGCAGCTCGTTAAACTGACGGTAGACGACTACAAAAATGTTTAAGACGCTTCGGTCTATTATAACCACACTTATTTAATTCTGTTGCAGGTAGCTTTAATTATATGTCAACGCCACCTAGCGGATTTTATTGAAATAAAGTGAAAAGCTACCGTATTTTTGCAAAACTTTGAGCTAATTAATTGCTATTGTCACACTGTGCTGTTTCAATACACTGGCATGTCAGAAAGCATGAGCATTGCTCTAAGTGAACTAACACATATATTGACAGAATGCTTGCAAGGAATTCTAAATGTTATTTGTAACATAGATAATATTTAGCGGGAGCCGGTTAATTGAAGCCAGATACGACTTTATATGAGGCGGTATAGAGTTGCTAGGTTTCGTGATAAAAAAGGATGGTTTGTACAGAGCAAAATTGAAAATCAGAGCAATGTACTAAGCACCACATCTCAAAAATGCTAAATAGCTTGAATCATTCCTTGGACTAATTAATTTTTATGAACTATTTGTAAAAAACGAATCAACTAAGCTGAAACTATTGTTGAACTGTGTGCAGAAAAATAAATTTGAATGAATCAAGGAATGTGACAATGCTTTTCGAACGTTGAAAAATGAGATGCTCTCTGTAAAGTATTAGCACACCATGATCAAAACAAAAACCTTAAATTGACATGCGATGCATCTCACGATGGACTAGCAGCAATTTTATGACATGAGTACAAAGATGGCACAGAAAACCCACTAGCGTTTGCATGAAAATAATTTTAGGCAAAGAATTAAGTAGTGCCATCAACCACTAGAAAAGGGCAGTAATTGTATCGGATTTAAAAAATTTGATTGGTTTGTATTCGGGTGCAAAGGAATTTTACGTATAGATCATAAGCCACATGAATTCATCATCAGTCAAAAAAAAGATGCTAATTCAAGATGAGACCAAGGTGTTTAAAAACAACAATTTGCAATTTAATTTTATTGCAGATGAAGCGAAAATTATCCACTATGAAATGATAGTGAGAGAAACAAAAAGAGACGTGACACTATCATGCATAAGAAAATTTTGTATTTTTGGTTGGCCCAAGAACAAGTAAAGGTCTTTGCGAAATTTAAAAAAAATTTTCGTAAAGCAAAATGAACTATCTGTAGAGGAGCATTTTCTTCTCTAAGATAACAGAATAGTGATTCCAGAAAGCCTACGTGAACGAATCTTGAATGACTTTCACTTGTCGTATCTAGGCATAGTAAAAATGAAAGTTCTTGCACGCTCATACGTGTGATGACCAGATATTGATGCGGACTCATAAGATATCATAAACTTTTCAAACGTGGCTTTGTTTGACAACCATGTAGTTCAAAAGGAGATTGAGTTGACGAGACTTATACGTAATAAATCTTATCAATATCTGATACATTGTTTAATCAATTGCCAATGCACTCCAATCCTGCCCCACAGCTATTTAATATATATGGCAGTAATTTTTCAGCAACCTGGATACTCACCTTATTGAAAAAGTTCGAGAAAAGAATCTTAATAATTTTTAACGAAATTCGAACCCACAATCCCTCGAGTATCTTTGGCTAGGAGGTTAGTACGCTAACCACTAAGCTATTGAAGCTCGACTAAAATAGTCTAGGAAAGAAAGAGCCTAACCTATAACATCTTTGTTTATATGACTCTGCAAACCCATGCTTGACTCTTCTTCCTTCTCTGCGCTAAGAATAATACCCATTATAAAAAATCATTTTGTAACGAGTTGCTTAGAAAAAACTTTTTCTAAAATTTAATACTACGGTAAGTATCCTAAACTTAAATGGTATCGTTTTGCCGATTTGATCTCCTATATCTATATTGATTATACAAAATATATAATTAAGAAGAAGAATATTGTGACGTTCTCGTTATTATTTGCGGCTAATTACCGAGGAGAAAATCACGTTGTTGACTATAAAGGAGTCGTGGGTTCACGGTACTTACTTAGACCATAACATTCTATCTGATGCATGAAATAAAACTAAGAATTATCTCCCGCCCTTCTAATGCCCCATGTAGGGATGAAAAGATAGAAACTAAGGAAAATTCAGATATTTGTCAATACTCAATATATTACGAGTATATCAAACATCCAAAGGAAAGGTAATAGGATCCCTTACCCGCAAACCTATAAATTATCTTATGGTGGCTAACGTTACAACTTCGTGAAAGGTGTCATAGTACATATAAATAGTTTTTCAACGCAATTAATATGCGAAATAACGTGTAAATCGAAAATATGATGTAGTTAATCAAGTTTTATTCACAGGAGTGCGTGGTTCGAATTACATAAACGGCATAAGATGCTCGTTACGGCGTAAGGTGTTCAGTGTTAATCAGGATCATGTAATCTGTCTTTATATTCACACAATCTTGTGCAGTGTAAACTGCTTTTTCTTCAAATCTCAACATGTGTTGTATGGTGCTTTATAACCATGATAAATTTATTCCTTATCTAATCTCAAAAATTTCAACCTTCCATCTCCCGCTTATTTTGATTTCGTTTGTTGACTAAGTAAAAAAGTTTCATACTAATTGCGCTATAAAGAGTTATCTTAAGCTCAGTATAATGCACTGCGTATTTGATCCTTTCAATTTATCAAGAAGATAAATTTTTTTAAGTCTTCTGCCAAACTAACAAATTGTTGCGCCTTTCTTTTCCTTTGGTTTTTAAGATCGTATTAATTGTATGTTATTGATTCCTAACACTCTCTTTGTAAACAGGGGTGAGTTCTTGAAAGTGAGAAAATCCCTCCATTTTTTCACTATCTAAATCACCGAGCTCATACACAGGTAAATTTTGTCTTTTTGAAATTGAAAAAATTGTAAATGTCTCTTTACTTCATGTTTTTATATATTGTTACACTGCTTACTGGTAATTAAGTAGAAAAGTTAGGTGTATTATCGTTAGCATGGATTGAATCTTGTAAAACACCTACGTAGCAGTGCCTATTTTTATATGTAAAATATCCATACTCTTAGAACGTTTGAGTGAAGCGCTAATTAACAGCAGCTAGCTTTGTACATCAGGATTTTTGGCAACTCGAAATTTTCATGGCATTATCTTTCAAAAAGCGTTAAAATCCACCGCCCTTGAATTTAGTTCCTTGATGTGTTTGTAATAAACAGAAAATAAAGTTGACCTCTTTTAAAAGCTTTCTTAAATTGTGGTATTACACTATGGCAACTTTTATCTCTTAGAGGTTGCACCTATATAAATTTGCTTAATACATTGATCAAAATTAAAACACTGGACACTCAGTCATTGTTTTCATTGATGTTTATTGAATAAGATTCGATTTTCACAATTCTTTTTTTTAATTAACATTGTAAGACAACCATGTTGTTCCTAGGAAATAGCCAAACACTTGCGCGCGACTTCACTTCTTTCATATATTGGGAGAAGGCTGAATGGACGTTCAACAAACCCAGAGAAGCAGAGCATGCTGGTAACCCGATCACCAGTTAAAACTCGTTCTCGTTCCCATGAAGAAACAGAGCGAGCACTTCTGGGAGTGCAAAACTCAGTGGCGCCCTTCCCAATCAATAGTCAAGAGAGTGGGGAAGGAGTTTCAGTAGCCTCCACTAGCGCCTACATAACTTAGTTCCCCACAGCACAGGAAGCAGTCTCGTCTTAGCAGTCGTCAAGTAAATAACAACCAGCGCCTCCCGAATTGGAAGAAATTGCTAATCCGCAAACTGAACCCAACGACAACGGCCATCGTGACCTCACAGAAGCAAACGCACCTGTTGTAGCCAACTTGGAGAATCAGCAACCAGCTGTACCACCGGCCCTGCAGAGTTGGGAGGCTTTCTCGCAAGCGCTTTTTACGAATCGACCTATGCTGCCAGAATTTTATGACAAAGACTACGAAAATCCAGAAACCTACTTGACGCGCTGCAACGAATACATTAAATCATACCATTTGCCGGAAAGGCAGCGCATACCAATCCTTGAGAAAGGTCTAAAAGGCGAAGCACAGAAATGGTGGCAATGCTTATGAGCTCTAGGCATCGATTGGGCCCGTTTTGAGGATCTCATCCGAAATCGTTTTAAGTCCAAAGCCGTAAAGAGCTCTCTCGTTGCTCAACTGTACGGCAAGAAGCAGGAAGAAAGGGAGCCTGTAGGATCTCTTCTACAAGAAAAGTACATGCTGTACCAACGATTACGACCAAACGAAGCTAAAGCTACTATCGTGACCACATTGGTCAACTTACTACAGCCGACTCTTAAAAGACCGCATCGAGTGCATACTTTCGCTGACTTTCCTGAGCTCTTAACCAAAGTACTTGAGTTCAAGTGCGACGAGGAAGAGGAGATTTTAGTCGCAAAGAAGAGTAAGAAGGAGAACCCAACCGAAGAAAAAGTTAAAACAAAGAAACAAGACAGCAACCCGCCTAAGTGCTGGCACTGTCCTGGGTTTCACTTCTATAGGGACTGCGAAGAGCTAAAAAAGCGAGCCACAGATCAGGAAAACTGGAGGAGGACGTCAGACCCACTGGTCGCCAGCGCCAGCACCGAAAAAGACTAGAAATAAGCGGCATTTATGGCAGGACGCCTCTTATTCCTAAGATCAACACTAGAATTGAAGGAGGGGACGATCTCATAGCAGCCATCGATTCGGTTGCAAGTCATAGTTACTTAAGTACCAAGCACCTGCCACGAGGAATAGCCATTACTCCAGTAAACTACGCTGCAGACTTGGCCGCTGAAGGTATCACGATGCTGATCATAGACAAAGCCAAGCTTACCGTCGTCATACAAAGAATAAAATTCTTCATTGACGTCCTGGTAGCTCCCCTGCTCCGGAACCCCCTCATTCTGGGATCATCCTGGTTAAAAAGGGAAGAAGGAATTCTCGACTATACCAGAGATGTCTTGTACGTTGGGCGCAACCTTTGGGTAACCGTACCATTAATCAATGACCAACGCCAAATCACGCCACGAGCGAGCTGCTCATCAAACACGGTTTTCCAGAAGAACATGCAGCAGAGTTCGAAAAGCTAATACAAACGCACGCAGAAGTCTTTGCACCGCTTGGCGGCAAACTCCCTCAAACTCGCACCACTCAACACGCCATCAAGGTTACCACGGACCGTACGTTTCGGGTTCCAAACTACCCATACTCGGAAGAAAAGAGCAGACAAATCGGGATTCAAGTTAAAAAGATGCTAGTGGCAGGAATTATCCAACCAAGCTCATCTCCTTACAGCTCGCCTATTCTCTTAACCAAGAAAAAAGACGACACGTTCCGCTTCTGCATGGATTATCAGAGGCTTAACTCGATCACGGAGGATATCGCTCAATCCAAGCCGTGTCTAGAATACGCCTTAAAGGACATCGGAGTAGCGACCATTTTTTCTAAAATCAACGTGCGCAGCGGATATTGGCAAGTCCCAATGCACCCAGACTTTCGAAAATACACAGCTTTTTGTACGCCTTCCGGTGGCTGTTACGAGTTTTTGGTCATGCACTTTGGGCTCAAAGGAGCACCCGGAACCTTTGTCCGTCTGATGTTGCAAGAAGTACTCAACGGATACATCGACATCTTTTGTAAAACCTACATGGACGATATAATTAACTACTCAAAGGTTTGGCCAACCCATCTAAAGCACACCGGCCAAGTGCTAGAGAGATTGAGCATTCATAACATGACTACGGCCATCGACAAATGCGAATTTGGCCAACCCGAGCTGGAATACCTTGGAGCAATCGTCTCGCGCGATGGGAACAGAGCTAAGGATGGATACCTCGAGGCTCTACGAGACACGCCCATACCTACCAACAGGAAGCAGCTCCAATCCTTCATCGGCTCGTGCAACTGGCTGCGTGAATACATACAAGATTTGGCCATCATTCTAGCACCTCTGACCGATTTACTTTAAGCAAACGCAGCTTTAAATGGAACTTTGTGGCGCAAACATCGTTTGAAGAGGTCAAAGAAGCATTATCTCGGCCGTTGAAGCTGGCTAGGCCAGATTCGGCCAAGAGATTGATCTTGCAAACAGACGCCAGTGCCCGGGGAATGGGTGCGGTGCTATACCATGACCGAGAAGATGGAGGACGTAACATAATTAGTTACACCAGCGCCAAACTTAAACCAGCAGAGACGCGCTATCATTGCAACGAGCAAGAATGTCTTGCAATCATCTGGGCTTGTAAACGTTTCAGACCGTACCTAGATGACAATCCATTCACGTTACGAACAGATAGCAAAATACTTACTTGTCTGAACAAGTTCAAGGACACAAGAGACAAGCTCACCAGATGGGCCCTTTTGCTGCAAGAATTATCCTTTACCATCGAGCATTGCACTGGACAAAACAACGAGCTGCCAGACGCTTTATCTCGGCAGCCCATTGGTGAACACCGAAGAACTAGATGACGAAAATAGGCTTCTACTGCCAGAGTTTCAACCAGGACCAGTGGAATCTGAGAATCCATGTGTGTTGAGAAACCAACGAAACAGAGAAACAATTTTTGGAGCACAATCAAATCACAGAAGGAGTCCTTTGGCAAAGAAAAAATTTCGCAGACGCATGGAAACTCGCAGTACCTGAGGCTGCTAAAGCCCAGGTGCTCTATGAGTATCACGATACAACTCTAGCTGGACACCCCGGCGCAGAAAAAACAATGCGGGCTATTCAGTGGCATTTTGTTTGGGCAAACATGCAGCAAGAAATAAGAGAATACATACAGCTATGCTACCTCTGCGCCTGCTGTAAGAAAACTCACCTTCCTAGCGTGGGCTTAAGGGCTCACCATCCTAAAGAACCGTGGGAACTTGTCTCCATCGACTTTATGGGACCTTAGCCAATAACAGGCTGAAAAAAGAAGTTCATCCTGGTGGTAACCGACTTATATTCACGATGGGTCGAGGCCTTCGTGCTACCTTCTTCTGAAGCAAAATACGTCACCAAAACTCTGGAGAACGAGGTCTTCCCCAGGTGGGGGTATCGAAAGGCTATACTCTCCGACAATGGACCGCAGTTCTTAAGCAAGAGCTGGAAGGAAGCCTGCGATAATTAGCAAATTATGCACTGGACTACTTCAATTTACCATCCTAGAGCCAACCCTACAGAGCGCAGGAATGAAGAGTTGAAAAAGGGCTTACGCCTTCACCTGCACAATGCCAATCACAAAGATTGGGACCTCAAGCTTTCAAGCATTTTGTTCCAGCTGTGGACAAGACATAATGCAGCCACCAGACTTTCACCGAGCCAAGTCCTATTTGGTCACAACCCAAAACACCCAGGTGAACGAAGCTTTAAAGTACCAGACTCGTCTTGGGAACAGCGTATGGCCAAGATCTGTCAAAATCAAGCCACCTATCAGAAGAAATATGCCTTCGATCCAGCTCCGTCGCGAACGTACCAAACCGGCGACTGGGTATACCTCAAAAATTATCCACTTTCCAGTGCAAAAGACAACTTTTATACCGGCTTTGCACCTAAGTAAGAAGGATCGTCTCAGGTCCAATAGGCCTTAAGCAACGAGATTTATCTCGTCAACTGAGGTAGAGAACGAGCCAAGGTGCATCTCACGCAAATAAAACTAGCCAAAATGCCTTTTAATCAGGAGGACAGCAATAGACGCGCAGCTACCGCTTCGTCTGATCACATGCACACTAACGCATGCGCTGCTGTTATCACTTCTCTCCCCAGGCACGCATCTGGTGACGAGAGACAAATCTTACCTCTTGACACCGGACGCGCAGCCGGTACAGAGGATCTAGCTGTTCAGGAGATCAGTGAAAACGCTAAAGTGGCAAGTTATCCGGCTCAGATGAGCCAGGATGCCGTAAGACAGAGGGAACAGCCAAGAAAGAGGCCTGCTCCACAGCCCAGTCAGGCGACTGTTGAGCAAACGGAAAAAAATAGATAAAATTTCTTTTTACGAAAGAACTAGAAATTAAGAAATTCTAACATTATTTTTTTTTCTATCTTGTTTAATTAAACCGTTTTATTAGTGCACTAATAGTCGTAATAAGTTTAAGTAGTTTAAGTTAAAAAGAAAATGTAACTCGGCAAGCGATCATTAAAAGCCGCACGCAAGCGTCTTCAATCACTGGAGGAGTTGTTCCCAGGAAATAGAAGAACACTTCTAGCGCGTGACTTCTTTTCCCCCACTCCACACTTTTCGGCGCAAATCATAGAGCAAAAACAGCTCCCCGAACGAGATAAGAAGGGGGCTCATGGCCCTCATGGGGAGAGGAGACCCAACTCTCATCAGATTGACACCCTGCTAGGCAGCCACCTGGCCAGGTGCCCCCTTAACCGCTGCCGACAGGGATCTTTACAAATAAAGTCTTGAGTTCAATCTAAAATCACGCTGTTTTTCTTTTACTCACCCGGCCACTTCTAGGTGACCAGTTGTGACAAGGGCCACAGGTTGGGCAGGTAAGGCCAATCTTCGGGGGACTCTCTACGAGGACCGTGCTTGGCTCTCACTTGGCCAAACGCTTCTCTCACCTGGCATTCAGTCCTACACCTCTGAACGGATGGTTACGCTGGTCGAGCTAAGCTCCTAGGACGTCGCAACTCAGACGATCAGAGTCCCGCAGAGTGTTCAACCTAGCGAGGCACAGTGCACCGACGCCGCTCCGCTTATTTCGCTTATTAGGGTGATAGCCAGTGCGCCGTCCTTGGTGACATAACGAGAGGCATCGCCTGAAACGGAACCGCCGAAGACACGGAGAGCGATCGCAGCGAACAGCTGCCGAGAGGTTCATTGCAACGCCTGATGCAGCTTCACCGACTCGCCCAGTCATCCGAAGCGTCATATTCCGAGCTGCTCCAAGCATCAGCGAGCTTCCGCCCGACACCCCTCGGTTCCCATCACTCAAACGGGTAACGGTTGACAACGTCCTCCAGACCACCATAGAACGGTTCGTGCCACCGGAACCAGACTCCGCTCTCAGCCCGGAGACCGGCCTCTTCGACGGCTTCAAGGACGATATTAAGGGTGACTCACCGGTACAGCCAGAGACTGACTTTCCGGCCTGCGTACGCAAGCCGACTTGGTCCAGGACACTCGTTCTGCCTGCTCGAGCACCACTTGCCAAAACACCGCCGCGCCTCCCAAAGCTCTCGAGGTCGATTCCCGTTGAGCTACAAGACCCACAACGACTAAACAAAACCAAGCGGTAATTACCGCTGCGCCTTCCAAAGGAAATGAGGATCCTGGAGAAGCTTGCCGTGCCACGAAGCCGCAGTACGAGCTGCACGCGTAGTTTAAAAACGCTGTATCGTTGACACACCTACATCACCTACTCAGCCCTTCTCAGGGCTAACACAAGTCCAACGTTGAAACGAATCTTCTGGCTACCTAGCCAGAAGAGGTTTAGTTTTGGGACTTAGCCTCCCTAACACTCAAGCACCCCTCATAACAATGTGAACTTTCATTGAATATTTTATCTACAGTATAAGCAATATGTTATTGCTGCTGCTTTTTGATTTTCTTGGAAGAGCGATTTTAAATTTCTTATCCCATCAAACACGAGCCTAACCTAACATGGTTTACGACGTTCAAGACGTTGGTGTTTTCCACAAATTTTTTTAAAGTAAAAATCTCTAGAAGTACAGTAGAAAATATTCTTTTTCCCACTGATTTCATATTTTTCATTCTTGTTGCAGCATCATTAAGTAAACTTCCAATATTATATTGGATGTGCAAATTACTTATCTTATAATTCACCATACCTATTAAAATATTGGATGGGTCCCACTTAATGTTCTTTTATATTCCTTAAGAAGTTTAAAAAACAACATGAATTTTTGTTAATATACTTTCAGTACAGTAATGACAACCGTTTTATCGTTTATTTCATATTCATATGTAGTAGTGATATTTTAACCTCTTTTTCTGGAATCTGTATTGGCTCATGCTTTTGTATCAATTAAGTATGAATACTTGTGTAAAACATTCAAGTTTTCTGTAATTATCTTTTTAGTATCATAAAAATTCGATACAATTTTTTTTATCAAATCATCTAATCGCTTCAAATTACTTTTAACTGTCCAATTGGTTTGTAAAACAGGTTGTGCGAAAAAACTATTTGCCGCTGTTAGAAGGACCCGCTTGCCCCTATATTAGTAACGTCTCTCATTGTTCTTCAAAGGTAATCTTTAATACGTAAAAGTGATTGAAATCAATTTTCTCATTCTTTTTATTTTACATATTTTTTTTTTTGACTATACGTCAAATTATATTCTACTTAGAATGGGTGGTAATATTATAAAGGTAAAACAGTTGCTTTTTTAAACTGGAATTTTTTTTGTTACAAATGTATATGTCTACTTTTAGCAATCAATTGTCCAATAATACTTTTAAGCTTAAAAAAATTTTTTAACGATTTTTTAGAGAAACAACACCTTTCATGACGCTTAAAACATACTCGCACAAATAGTTGATTAATTTTTTGTCTCCTTTGTTAAACAATGCAGCTCTATATTCTCTGTTAAGATGAGTGAGAGCTTTCAAGATCACTAAGAACTTTATTTTGAAATTAACTTCGAAAGACTTATCTACGCAATGCCAATGAATTAATGATGGCTTCTTTGAAGTCTGTCATTATTCTCATAGGTTGACAAACAATTCAATATTCCTGAGCTGCGCTTTCAACGGCTGTCAGCACTGCAGTGTATTGCACGTCTTTTTTAATGAAAGTAGAGCATACACAAACGGTAAAGCAGCTTTCTCCCGACAAACTTCGTTGTCATGATTTATCACATTTTTTTACTGCTCCAAGGATAGTAAAAACTTGTGTAAAGATGTTCGGAGATACCTGTAAATATATTTAAATATTAATAAGTATACAATACTCGTACTATGGCTCAGCTTAAGCACCACTTCCATTCTGGCAGTTGATTGAGAACTCTTTGCGATAATTAAGGTTATTCTCAACGTAAAAGTTGCACAAGACGTTCCTCTAGGTACTCTTTAGCTGTTCTCTTCAATTTAAAACAGATTAGTTTTATACAAGAGGCGAGAAATAATCACTGACTTACTATATTATTTTACTAACTTCGTCTTGACGTATTTAGCTTTGCATTCTTGTCGGTTTTTCACATGCTGATGCTTTACCAGGAGCAGTGTCTATGGTGACCATGGACACAATACACTTTTTTTGCAGTCTCACACATTTCTAGCAACATTTCTTATTTACTTATTTTGATCGCTAATAAAAGTTATCACTGCATGTCGATTTCGTACAAAGAATAATCGGTTTTTCATCCATCGTAAAAATAGTCAAATATATGTATTTGTCAAAAACTACTGAAGAATTTGTACATGAAAAAAATTTGTAACATAGAAAAAAGAACATATTATTATCATAATTTATATGGTAGCAGAAGTGTTGAACGTTCTATAAAATATATTTAAAAGACATTTTGGAGAAATGTGTTAGGGAGAGGCGTTATTCAAAAAATTGAGTTTGTTAAAAGGGCATTTGGAAAAAGTGTATCATTCAAATTCATTATTGGGTTATTTCAAATATTTGAGACAATGGCATTCGAGAAATTTGATTCGGGAAAATGGCAAGAAATCACTATGGATACTTATCGTCACAAGAAATACTTGCATAAATTCTTAACTCGTCCAAAGTATCTTACTTGCAGTCAGTTATAAAATAACCATAGCCCTTAGCCATTACATCCTAATAAGCTTTTTACATAAATTTTGGAGCACCTCCAAAGACCTTTCTTGCTAATTGTTGCCAATTGATCCTAAATACTATATACAACGCATTTAGTCCTATGTTTTGTGAATGAGTTAACTTTATTAACTAATAAAAATGCTTCATGCTGGTTGGTTATTGTGTACACGTGCTCTTGAACTTTATATAACCCAGAAACAGATTTAGGTAGTTTGCTATATCTACCACCCCTTACCAATCCCATATTCTTTTATGTTAGAGCAGAATCTGTAATTATTAATGTGGGTACGTCACGTTGACGTAAATGGTCACACAAGAATTTCAATGGGCAAATAGAAATATTGTCAACAGCTGTTCGTTTGAGCACATAATTTAATAATCGTCTATTGATTACAGCTACGTTGATTTGCACATGAGTATGTGCCGTGAATCTTGACACACTTCTTGAGGTTTTATTTTTATATAACTATTGCACTTTGCCAACAAATAATTCTAACGCTCTACATTATCACTTAAATTTGTATAAAATTTTTACGTAAAATTATCGAATTTTATTAATGTTTTACCTTTTTTACTAACACAAAACTCTATTGTTATACTAAAAGAAAAATTTGGCAGCAACAGAAGTGAAGACGGTTCAAGGCAATGATTACCACTAACAGCAGAATCAGATACTTGTTACTAAACAATTTATTGCATCTTATACATAGCATACATATTTCCAATCTGTAGTAAGTTTTAATAATATATGAAAATACTATTTGTTTATTCCTACATTATCATAATATAAATTAGTTCAAAGCAACGTTAACATGAATAGCAGAACAGATTATAACCGCCAACCGAGTCACTCTTTCATACATATTTTAAACTTCTAGTCAGTATGTACCATGGATCATTAGTCTTTCAAGTTGGGACCAAAATCGCCACCAAGTTTCAATAACCAGGACTAAACTCACCACCACTATTTAATTGCCAAAACCCTGCTCACCACCGAGACTTAAGGACCAGGTCTCTACTTGGCAATTTTTCATGGTTTGGGACTAAACTCGCCATCAGCCAATTAAGGTAACAAATTAGTTTGATCAGGTTATTGTACTACAAATAAGACAAAGTTTTTTAGAACAAAATTTTCCAATAATCTTAACTTTGTCCATGTTTATCTAGGTCAATTTACCGATTGTAATGTACATATTGTGACGTGACGAGTCACCGTCACAGTCAGAATACCGGTTTTGTGATAGCAGACAGGAGGAGAGGCGGTACAGTGCGCACTACCCCTACCTTATCCCAAACCCATACATAGGTATCCATCCCTACTATGGGCAACACAACCGATTCCCGACTGTGGGTAACACCTGGTGTGTGTGTGTGTGTAACAACGCAACACACACCTGTGTAAGTGGCTGAGGTGCCAGGGCAGCACGGATCAGCGGGCCGGGAGGAGAGACACTCTCTCTCTTGTCTGCTCACCGTAAAGTTGTACTCTGATATACGTCGGTTGAGTTTTGCGTAAGCTAGTGAGGCGAGCTCGGTATCAGGTGACAACAGGAGACGCAGCCACGGCTACCTGTTGCTGACCCGACCGGTTGCAGGCGTATACACGCGGCTTCTGCTGGGACTCGTGCCATCCGAGTGCTGATACCTGCCAGACGGATCTCCCAGTGCCCGTGGTCAAGTTGCGGTGTACCTCGCCATAGGAGTGTTAACGGTAGGCCTGTGTCCCTTAATCCTGTCCCTACCGTGAGAGCACTGTGCCGAACAGCAACTGCCGGACCCACAGGGCCGAATTGTTAGCTGATAGGTCTTGTCGGATGGCTGGACGCTGACATTCTTTTGTGTGTAATACATAGTCATTGCTATAATAAACGCATTATCTTTGCAGATAAATAGATGTGTTTTCTTTAATAGTAGGTATTTGAATGCCAGTTACCCACCTATCCTACCGGCCCTTAAGAATAATTATTAATAAATATAAGGTGAACAGCGTCTTGCTGCTGACTGCAAGGCGAGCAAGACGCGACACCTCACATGGCGCTCGATTAGTTGTTTAGGCAATTGTCCGGCACGGTGCTCTCTTACGGCCATTTTGTGTGCACGCTGTGTATTGGATATTATTTTCATGCTAAATTTGTTTTTTTTTGCACATTATAATGGTTATGTTGTAACTTAGTTGCCGGCGCATTATTTGTGCTGTTGGTGCGTGCTACTCCTTTAACAAAGTTTAAATTTTAACAGTACTTTTTACTTGATAATAAGTTGTGTGTATATTAAATTAAAAGTTGATCGTTCATTTTTCCCTACCGTTTACCTTTGCTAGCGTGTAGTGAAATAAAAACAAGGTGTTTTCTTATATTTCTCAAGTGCGACCTTGTACAGGATTAACTACTGTGTAGTGTAGACTGTATATGATATACGAATCGAAAATTTAATAACAAGGGAAAGTTGAAGACGGTAGTGTTTACATTTAGTTAGCAGCGTACCAACACCAATATATTATGTGGTAAAGAATTCGTTCGGCATAATCCCTACAGTAGCTTAATAATTTCAAGCTACTTGTAAATACACAGTATAACATCAACCCATACAAGCGATATAATAAGACCTTATCGTGTATACTCGACTATTTGGCTTTGTTTATTTCGTGACCCCTAGCGTTCTACATACAAAATATGACAGTCTCACTAGAGGATTTGGAATTCTCCTTCAGCGCAAGCGTAACAGGGGGGGACGAACTCCAAGCGCTGAGCCATGAGACAATAAATAAAGTAATCGAGGACACAATTAAACTATACACGGACGGGGAAATATTCCAGTATTTAATATTGCTAGGGTTAAAAAGTAATGGAACCACGCCGGAAGCTAGAGATAGATTACAACGTTTCTTGAGCAGAAAATATATAGGACCAACAGCTGCAATATGGACTAAGGAAATAGATGAAGTCACTCGAGTAGAGAAAAATAGTTCGACTATAGACTTTTCAGACATGGAGTATAGGCCGGGACGCCGTGAAACACAATTCAGATACGACGAATCGTCGGAGGCAGACGCAAGTGTCACACGAGAGAAACGAGCCACCACATCGTCACCTGCAAATCAACAATTCCATGAAGTTGTAAGCGGGCAAGTACGTCGCGATCTTAATAATGTGAGGGAGCAAAGTGACCAATTAAATATGGAATCGGTAGTACGAGATAAACAAAACGTACCATCCAATACACACGGAGCAACACAACCCTACAGAGGGTCGTATGAGTGGCCCCTGCAAGAGATACTTCAGGAACCTACGAGTAGACCGTCACGAGTATTAGCAGCAGGTCCTGTACGTAACTTGGGGGCAAATAGAGCTGCCGGAGAAAACATAGGGACTGTAAACAAGGAACAAAGGACAGGTCTAACCATGGGCGAACATACATCTATGGCACTCAGTGGTAATAACCGTCAAACAGCTTTGGCATCGGGGGATAGAGAGAGTAGTGCTGCAAACGACCGTCGGGTAAAGTGGTCAGACGGACACCCTACCGACCATAACTATGAAGGCTTGGCATCTCAGGATCACAACACAAGCGCACAAATGGGGTACACGGATGCAAGGCGTAAAACGAATAGCCACACACAACAACACGTACCCCACGATATGTCAAACGTGCCCCGAGCGCACTCAACGGTACACTCGCTGCCCCCGCAGACTCGAACACCCACAGCCCAAACGCAAAATGTACCTTTACATTCGTTCCTTAATTACGCGAGTATGCAGTTACCAACAACTGGCAGCATCAGTCATCCACGTGTAGAGATACAAAGTCATAGCCCAGATAATTTTCCTCACGAACATCGATTTACCACAGGGCCTCAAGATCACTGCAATTCGACCTCAGCTAACCAAGGTGGACAAAGCAGAGGCATTTATGGAGATATTCCCAGCACTAACGCAGGGTATAATCAACATAATTTAACTTTGGCAGGCGTGGGAATATCAGCACAACAGCGCGAATCACAAATTAGGTGCGAAAGGTACACGCTAGATTTGTTGACCCGCTGGAATGTTGAATTTCGCGGACGTGCTAAAGATGATCCTGAGGATTTTTTGACCCGACTATGGGAATGCGTGACGACGTACAACTTGTCACTAGAGGAATTATTAAGGGTGTTACCGGCAGTGTTTGACGCAGAAACAAACAACTGGTTCCGACGGGAAAAATACAACTGGCGTTCTATAGGCGAATTCATAACCGCTTTCCAACTACAATATGGGATATATGATTTACAGGGTAGGGTGAATAAAGAAGCTGAAAGACGCACACAGGCGCCGCATGAGGATATAGCAAGTTACCTATCCAATCTGCGAACCCTATTAGATAAAATTTACCCACCCCTGCCGCTCTACGAACAAATTAATCGGGCCTACAGGAATCTTCATCCTTATTATCGCGGTAGAATTTCAAGGGCACAGATAAACAACTTTAACGATTTTTTGCTGTTGGGCAAAAATGTTGAATTAACCCAGCAACAGGATAGAGAATACCACCCACCCCCGCTACCCGAGGATAGTTTGTTACCGGCAACATCTTTCATTCCCCGAAAACAGAATACACCAAAGAAGATAGCGGCAGTATCAAGTACCCTCACCCCTAACGTCGAGGATATAAAAACGTCGACGCCAACAACCAACACCCCACTGAGCGGGGAGGATAAGACAGAGAAGCAGCATAAAACTGTGCAACAGCAGCTTGAAGAAATGCTAGCTCCGTTGAAAGGTATGATGCTAGAAAGACAAGAGGTAGCTGAACGGCGCCAGAATGCGCAGGCTTCAGCTTTTAAAGAGAAGAAGTCAACTGGCAATAACGCGAAAACCCCTGGTGAAAATACCACTACAGATAACAGGGACCGATCGTGCTTCATTTGCCGAAATGTGGGACACTGGCGTAATGATTGCCCCTACCGAGAATATTGTACCAAATGCGGCAAGATAGGGGACAAGCGCTACAAGTGCCCCAAATGTAACACGGAAAGGACGGGAAACGCCAGAGGAGGGGGGCAGTAGGAGTCGGAGCCGCCCCGCCGGAACAATACGCGACTCCAAATGAACCAGAAATAGTAGTAATTAAGGCAGCTAACCATACAGACCAACAGGAGACTCCGAAAATTTCTTCAGCAATAGGACTTGCGGTACTGACATTTATGACATGGCTAGTAGGGAAACTAGGCGATGTACAGAGGTGTAGTAATCGGCAGGTTTATCGACTGGGAGAATTTTTCCAAATGGCTCTGTTGGGTTTCATGAGTTACGGGGCCAAAGTTATAACAACGATAATATACTGGACAAACGAAGCGATGAATAGAATTAGTTCCATAGCCAACAGTATGTACAAATGGGGCCTAGGAAGTTGGGAGTTTAAAAACACCCATCTCCGAAGCAAAGGACAGAAGGAGCGGCAATGGCCGAGCTTCCTATCGTCGACCGTAGATAAGGTGTCCGCCACGAGTCGAGGACTTGGGTGGGGGACATATGGAACTGAAAGGGCAATAGAAGTTTTGGCACTTGCTGAGGACCCTCGTTACTATTTACCGCTTGATGTCGCAGGTATTAAAAAGCACGCCCTCGTGGATAGTGGCGCAGTGCACTGTTACCTGGGAAAAGGGATCACTAGGCGAGTGAGGAATTTTCAACCCTGTCGTGCAACAATTTCTGTTGCAAACGGCAAAGTACTGGCTGTTCAAGGCACTGTAAGCGTTCCGTTAACCATCGGGCGAACTACCGAGACGTTAACGTTGGGGTTAGTGGACGAATTAGAGTACGAAGCCATTTTTGGGATAGATTTCCTACGAACTTTCAAAGTTACCATCGATTATGGTAAGGATATATGGCGTACCCCCACAAGTCCCTGGCAAGAATTTAAGGGTAAGGATGGTGATCAAATACGTTCAGCAGCGATTGCTGCTGCAGGGGGATTGGTAACGATGACCTCTACTGAGGAGCACGAGCTAGAGAAAATCCTAGATGAATTGATAATCCCTCGACCAGACAAGCTCGGCATAACTACCGTAGCTAAACATAGTATTGACGTACAAGGTCACCCCCCAATTAAACAACGTCCCCGACGGTATGCGCCTAAAGTCCTGCAGATTGCGTACGATGAGATAGACCGTTTGTTGCATGAAAATATCATCGAGGAATCGGAAAGTGCGTGGTGCAGCTGTCCGCTTTTGGCGCCAAAAGCCAACGGAAAGTTTCGGTTTTGTATAGATTACCGGAAACTTAATGAAATTACGCGAAAAAACGCGTACCCTATGCGACTTATGGATGATATTCTGGGCAAATTGCGCCGGGCGAGGTATATATCAAAAATCGACCTCAGTGAGGCCTATCATCAAATCCTCTTGGATGAGAACAGCAAGGAATACACAGCCTTTGCTGTACCCGGTAGAGAGTTATATCAATACGTGCGCATGCCCTATGGACTGACCAACGCCCCAGCTACATTCCAGACCATCATGGACCAAATTATTAAACCGGAGTGGGAACCATACGTATACACATACATGGACGACATTATCATCGTCACAGAAACGTTCAAAGAGCACGTCAAGTGGCTGAGAATTGTTTTAAAGGCATTAAGGGAGGCGAATCTCGTGATTAACCGAGAAAAATCAGAATTCGGGTGTAGAGAAGTTAAGTACCTTGGATACGTGGTGGACGGGAAGGGACTTAGGACAGATGTTGACAAAATCCGGCCAATCTTAGAATATCCCGCACCTACCAACCTCAAACAACTTAAGAGATTTATAGGAATGATTGGATGGTATTCTAGGTCTATCCCCGATCTCGCCGAAAAGAAATCACCCTTAACGAAGCTAATGTCCAAAGACATGAAATGGCAATGGGCTGAGGAGCAGCAGTCAGCATTTGAGAGCCTCAAACAAGCTCTAACCGAAGCCCCTGTCCTATCGAGGCCCGACTTTACGCAACCGTTCGTCCTACAAACTGACGCCAGTGACTATGCTGTAGCCGCAGTGTTAACCCAAACCCTTGAAGGTGAAGAACACCCGATATGTTATGTCAGCCGCACACTAAGCAAACCGGAACGTAATTACACCGTAACTGAGAAGGAATGTTTGGCTGTGCTGTGGGCTGTAGATCGATTAAGGGGATATTTGCAAGGGGAACGGGTAACAGTAATTACTGACCACAGCAGCCTGTTATGGCTCAATAGATTGAAGGACCCAGTAGGGAGATTGGCTCGATGGAACACTGCGTTGCAGGCATACGACTTGGAGTTTGTCCGTAGAAAAGGTAAACTACATCAAGTTCCAGATGCCCTATCCCGTGCCCAAGAAAATTCAGTCGCAGTAATTACTCCCGATGCCGAGCAAGTACGCCATGAATGGTTCTTGAAGCGAGTCAAGGGGGTGCAGGCTGCTCCACAGAAATTTGCAAACTGAAAAAATATGAGAATAGAGCCCTATTCTTCCACAAACCAAACCCTATCGTTAGTTCAACGATGGAGGACCTCAACGAATGGAAAATCGTCCTACCAAAGGAACACCGCGTCCAGGCACTATACGATGCCCACGATGCCCCCCAGGCAGGTCACCTAGGAGTGGAGAAGACCTATGCTCGTCTCGCCAACTATTATTATTGGCCGGGTTATTTCCAAGATGTGGTTCAGTATGTCCGGGAATGTCAAGAGTGTCAACAGCAAAAAGTCCTACAGAAAGCTCCTGTCGGATTCATGGGGGAAAGAATCACTGAGCAACCATGGATGGCTATAGCTATGGATATTTCAGGACCAAAACCTCCATCGAAGAATGGGCACCGATATATCTTGATCATCCAGGACCTATTTACGAAATATGTAGAGTTAAAAGCACTCCGGAAGGCAGACGGAAAAAGCATCAGGAAAGCGGTAGAGGAGCTAGTATTAAACAAGTGGGGAAAACCGAAATACATCTTAACAGATAACGGCACCGAATTTGTCAACCGGGAACTGAAAGAAATGTGTAAAAATTATGGCATTGAACACTCAACCATCCCACCATACCACGCACAAGCCAACCCGGCAGAGCGTGTCATTCGCACCTTGAACCCGATGATAAACTCGTTTTTGGATAAGGATCACCGGCTGTGGGATATACACCTACAAGAGTTTGCATTTGCAATGAACACGATGGAGCAAGCGTCCACGAAACTCACCCCGGCGTTCCTGAACTTTGGCCGAAATCCTCCACCTGTAGCTCTTCCGAAACGCGACACACCAACTGCACCATTAGACCTAACAAATACCTCCTTATGGGCCGATAGGGTAAGCCACTTAGAAATGATTAGGGATTTGGTAGGGAAGCACCTTGAGTTAGCGCGAGAGAAGCAGGCGAAATGTTATAATCGGGGGCAAAGGGCAGAATCATTTGCATTGGGGGACAGTGTGATGCGGAGAAATCACGTACTATCCTCAGGAACCCAGGGATTTGCCGCGAAACTCGCACCCAAATTTGTGGGTCCCTGTATAGTAACTCAATTGCTCTCGGACGTAGTAGTGGAAGTAAGGGACACCGCGACAGGAAAAGTAGTAAAAACTCATATTAATGACCTCAAGCGGTACACACCCCCACGCCATTCATTGGACAATGAATCTGAAGTGAGCTATATCCCTACAGACCCCAATCATGAGAGGACAACGAATCCGGCGCCAACCAACTGGACGCAAGGCATGGGCAGACACATCGAGGCGAGGACGGGATCCGCGGCTCGACGACCTGTACCGCGAGCCAAGTGGAGAAAAGATGAGGCAATCAGGCAGAGTCATTCCCCAAACACGATTGGTCATCCAATCAGGGCCACCTACGGAGAGGAGACCACAGCCCAGGGCACCGATCCCGACCGACGGCCAGTTACCAGGTCCCAGAGCCGAGGGGCCACCCACACCAAGGGAGGTAGATGTGGTTCCTCCCCCCCCAGGGTATGACTTGCCACCACCGATCCCGACTCCGGCGCCCACCAGATTCACTGCACGCCAGATCCGCCCCGACCCGGAGCCGGTAGGCAGACTGAGCCCCAGGATGCTGGAGCAGCTCTTGGAGATTGCCGACACCCCGGCGGAGGGACCTCGGCCAGTAGAGGACATGGAGACGATCCAGTCGGTGCTCAGGCAGATCAACCTAGCACAACGAGGATACGTGCCCCTAACAGCATCGGCGCCGGCCTGCCCACCCCGACGAGCAGTACCTCCATCCCTGCAGGTGATTCCGGAAACGGCAAGGATTCCACGACTCATGGACATGCGGGTAACTTGGCCAAGGGGAATGCCTGGACCCCCACCGTTCACCCCAGAAGCGGACCTCCTGGGAGAGGAGACGATGCCGACTCCGGAGGCCATATCTGTTCCGAATCTGGGATGTTGGAATTGCGGGAATCTGGGGCATCGTTACGCACAGTGTACGACGCGCGACCCAGCGAAAAAGTTTTGCCACAAATGTGGAAAAAAAGGGGTGAGCATCACAAACTGTCCACATTGTCGTGACCTCTGGGCAGCAGAAAGGTGAGCCTATTTGGCAAGGCAGGCAGGCACCAACATGCCACACTGAGGAGCGTACATTGATTATCCCTACAGAGAATTTTTTTTTTTTCTCTTCTTTCTTATTCTTTTTGTTTCGATTCCAATCCCAAATGGAGGATTTATTTTATATTACTTCTACGAATTGCTATCATTTTTATTATTAGTATTATTCTGTATTTTTTCTTTAAATATAGTCCTTTAACCTGAAAATAAAGGCTTCACAATTTATTTATCCACACGGAAGTAAATGAACGAACAATAAAACTTTATTTTATGTAAATTTTAATATTATTTTTTAAGCGCACTGAGTAGCACGGTATCACGCAACGAATTTATGTCTAATTATTTTGATTGGAACAGACAGCGGCATACAACATTGGCTTCCTTACCTAGTATAGCAAGAAATCTTTCTGTTCCCTTACGTTTGCCTACCTGTTTCTTTACTTTCCTGACACTGCCAGTTGAAAATTTTTTTTTGTTTTCCTCTCTTTCCCCGTTTTTTATGTTACCAGCCAAGGTATTGGCTGAGTTTGGGCACGGGGAGATACCGAAGGGCAGGTAAGTAAAATTGTAAAGTGCGAATAGCACTAGAGCACTGACGGTGGGAGCAGGAAAGAGCCCTTACGGCTCTGTCCAATCAAAAAGGACGAAGTCATTTTTTTTTGAGTTATGGATATAAAAAAAGTAAAGTTTTTATTAATTTAATTTTTGTGACACATCTACATGATGAGATGAACAGATAATCCTGCCCCACCGGATAGGCACGTAGTTTTTTTGTTGATTATAATATCGCGCAATTTTCACTGCATTCTTAATTTCCTGTTTTAAAAAAAAAAAAAAAAAAGTTTTTTTGGTGTTGTTCGATTTATAATTTGATTGAGTTAAGGCACTGTTATCTATTGCTGCAGTCAGTTTCTTTTATTTGTTTTTATATCCAACACCCAGGAATATATCGATACTGGTTGTCGTAAACTACTTTTAAGTTCAATTGTAAGCACAGGCGAGTGCACCTGCACCCTGCCATCCGACAGTAGGGAATGCTAATAACTAGTGTTTACACTGACACCACACACAATACCGTGACAGTACACCGCTCGTCACACCAACAAGGCCGTTAATTAAGGCCAACCAGTATTTCCTGCTGAATCCTAAAGAAGTAGACGATCTGCTACACTATACGCAAACAAATACTCTACGTCATCCTACACATCCGTCCGGATAGGGCAATTAGCTAGATTCGAACGCACACCTTATAGGACATAAAAATCAGGGTGAAACCAGGGTTTGCGAAGGGGGATTTGTGACGTGACGAGTCACCGTCACAGTCAGAATACCGGTTTTGTGATAGCAGACAGGAGGAGAGGCGGTACAGTGCGCACTACCCCTACCTTATCCCAAACCCATACATAGGTATCCATCCCTACTATGGGCAACACAACCGATTCCCGACTGTGGGTAACACCTGGTGTGTGTGTGTGTGTAACAACGCAACACACACCTGTGTAAGTGGCTGAGGTGCCAGGGCAGCACGGATCAGCGGGCCGGGAGGAGAGACACTCTCTCTCTTGTCTGCTCACCGTAAAGTTGTACTCTGATATACGTCGGTTGAGTTTTGCGTAAGCTAGTGAGGCGAGCTCGGTATCAGGTGACAACAGGAGACGCAGCCACGGCTACCTGTTGCTGACCCGACCGGTTGCAGGCGTATACACGCGGCTTCTGCTGGGACTCGTGCCATCCGAGTGCTGATACCTGCCAGACGGATCTCCCAGTGCCCGTGGTCAAGTTGCGGTGTACCTCGCCATAGGAGTGTTAACGGTAGGCCTGTGTCCCTTAATCCTGTCCCTACCGTGAGAGCACTGTGCCGAACAGCAACTGCCGGACCCACAGGGCCGAATTGTTAGCTGATAGGTCTTGTCGGATGGCTGGACGCTGACATTCTTTTGTGTGTAATACATAGTCATTGCTATAATAAACGCATTATCTTTGCAGATAAATAGATGTGTTTTCTTTAATAGTAGGTATTTGAATGCCAGTTACCCACCTATCCTACCGGCCCTTAAGGATAATTATTAATAAATATAAGGTGAACAGCGTCTTGCTGCTGACTGCAAGGCGAGCAAGACGCGACACCTCACAATATATATATATACATATATATATATATATATATATATATATATATATATATATATATATATATATATATATATATATATATATATATATATGTGTGTGTGTGTGTGTATATATATATATTGTATATTTTGTTAATCAAATAGCCGTTGTGACATTTATAAATCACACTATCATCAGGCTGTTGTTCATTCTCACGTCAAAATTTATAAAGTTGAATTATTGTTATTCAATTCTAATCAATTGGATGTGTAACATCTCATGACTATACTTGTTATTTATTACTTTGAAGCACAAAGTTTCGTTTAAAAATTATAAAAAGCAAAATCTCAGCGATTTTCAATCATGGAGCAGTACCCCTGCTTCTGCAGTTGTGTAACGTATAACTGACTTCTTTTTAAATGAGCTACCACCACGATTTTAACATTCTGTACTGCATAAATCTACAAGAATTATTATACAAAATTTCAACAGCAGCTTGTACCTAACGTTAAAATTTGAGAGATCAGCACTTTCAACTATTAATTATTGTGTAATTATTGCATCACGACTGTGCTTGTGTCAATTAAGAGTAATTACTTTAATCTCTAACTATTCGTTTAGATCTCCAACCTGACGTGTCCTCCCTGAATGCAAGAGTATAAAAACTCCTAGGACATAACAATATTCACCTTTTTTCCTTTATTAAAAGTAGGTAAGCTATGGTGGTTATGGCACACCCCAGCTCCTCCCCTGAGGTGGTGGCTCTAGCTATATTTGGGCTGTGGGTGGAGAAGAGGCGGTGGTGGGGGAAGAGGCTGATCAGGCGGTGGGGGGAGAGGCTCGAGCACGATCAGGTGGTATAGAAGAGGTAGTGGGGGAGTTTGGGCGGTGGGTGGTAAGGACTACTTGGGCGATCACGTCAGGGAAAGGGGGGCTTCCAGATAGATCTGTCCGACAGCTAATCGAGCTCCTACGTCATCAGAATGGGTCCAAAAGGTGTTTGGTGACAAGCCCAACGTACAGCACGAGAGGTAAATGATTAAGCATAAACGTGTATTTCTTATCAGTGGACGTTTTTTTTGTTATCCCACTCATTGTTTTAGGAGTCTCAGCGTAATCGTTGTTTTTTTGTTCTTCTCAAGAGCGGGCGTATAGAGTTGTTGCAGAGAAAATTTCATTGGAAAAAGCGGATCGCGGATCCCGTTTAACTGTGACCAACGTTGGCTTACTCGACGCAGTACCTTGCCAAGTAATGGAGCTATTATTTCTTATCCACACGATGTGCTAGCCGTAGCCAATGACTTTTCGCTTCTTATTTAGGCGTATAATGTATTAGTGTAATATTTTTTTCTTAGCAACAGCGCGCGCAACGAGTCTTGGTAGGAGACATGTACGTGTTAGCCGTGACCAATAACTTTTCGCTTTTTATTTCGGTGTATAATGTACCAGCGTCATATTTTTTTCTCAAGAGCGGGCGTATCGAGTGATGCGAGCTGTCGGAGAAAACATGTATACTATTTTATTACCAAAAGTAAATCCCATATCCCTTTTAATTCCTCAACGTTTGCTTACTCATTTTTCGACGCAGTACCTAGCCAACGAATATAGCTATCAATTCTCATCTACATGCATGCATTAGCCGTGACCGATGATTTACCGCTTCTCACTTAGGCATATAATGCACCAGAGTAATATTTTTTTTAGCAAGAGCGGGCGTATCAAGTGATACGAGTTGCCAGAGAGAACATGTATACCATTTCATAACCGAAAGCGTATCCCAACATTGCTTGGCTTACTCCTTTTCACCACAGTACCTCACCAACGATCATAGTCAGTTAATACAATAAAGTAATTTCAATCGGCGCAGTAATAAGGAGGCATGAATAAAAAAAAATCGACATAGATTCATGAAGAACTAAATTATTGCATAAGTATTGTGTATTAGGTGTACATTAATTAAAGAATATCGTTTTGTTTTTTTTCTTGAGGTTTAGTGCATAAGCACACGATCAGTAAGAGCTAATTTAGGAGTGAGAATAAAAAGTCCAAAGTCAGGTGTTAGTTTGAGTAACGTTTCGTTGGTCTTAACGCCAACCTCATCAGGCTCACTTTATTAACAGAAAAAACACAATAAATTTCGTAAATTACATTGCAGGGCCAATGCTTACAAATATCTACACTAATGCAAAATTAATTATAAGTAAGTAGTCACGAATAAAGTAATAATATAAATAATATTAAAATTAAACAATTACTCACTTCTATATCGTTAAGACGATCGTTACAGACTGTTCGGCGCCTCGAACAAATAACGTAAGTGTCAAACATGTATGTATTTACGCATATACATATAAACAGTAAATGTACGCTTTTTTACGAATATAGATAACAGCAGTACATAACTACTACTTTCTTTCAAAAACGAATTTACTCTTTTACCTGCAGTTTGCTCAATATTGAGATTGACGATTGTTATGCACATGTGTCCCTTCTTGAAAGAAATATTTTTACTATGAGACAAATAATAACTAATCTGCATCCTAACAATTTATTAGTTTAAAGTTTCATAAGTAGTATATATTTTAACAATAGACATAAAAGACAGAAACTCAATCGTACGTATAATAAAAAATTTTTATCCATATAAAAGTCATGTAACCAGAACCCCTACAATAATAACAACAAAAAAGAAAAAATGTTCCGTAATCTAACAGATCTTGATGTACCAGAAAACGTCAAAAATTGCATAGTTTTAGGACCAAAATTTACGTTAAAAACACAATCTTTGTCAAATAGTGAAATTATTCATACAATTAGGAATGTAGAATATAGCTTGCGGAAAATCAACGATCTTCATAGTGAATTAAAAAGTAAAATAAGAACAAAAATCACACAAGCCATGAAAATGTGTGATAACAAGAAATTAAAACTTGACAACGTTGAACATTCAAATACTGTCAATTTAAAATGTACAAAAGCGTTCCTTAGAGAGAACAAAAATGTTTTGTTGACTCGTTCAGATAAAGGAAATGCTACTTACATAATAATAAATAAGAATTCATTACACAATTTACAATCAGATGTCCACAAAATTTTAACGAAACTGAACGACAACGAATTTTTAAATTTGAAACACCATAACAATCAATCAACGCAAACCAATACAAATTTATCTATTTATCATCAAGATGTAGATCTATATTATCAAGATGTTGTGGGTTGCCAAAAATACATAAACCTTCCCTTTCATTTAGACCAATTATTTCATCCATTAATTCTCCTACACACACACTCGGCTCAATTCTCTATAATTAATTCTCTTTCTAAAGTATTTGAAAAACCTTCTTCACATTTGAATAATAGCGTTGAACTTATAAAACAAATTAAAAATCTTAAAATACCGGAAAACCATATTTTTATTTCTTTGGATGTTATTTCTCTATTTACCAATATTTTGTTAGAATCAGTCATAAATAGTTTGGAAAAAAGATACATGCAAATCCACAGATTATCAAAAATTCCTTATTATGAAATTATAAAATGCACAAAATTTTTGCTCAATAATGTTTACTTCACCTTTCATAAAAAATTTTATAAACAGATTTTTGGAAGCCCTATGGGCTCTCCTGTCTCTCCACTATTCGCTGACTTAGTTTTAGAAGATCTTGAGACAAGAGCACTACGCGTGTTAAAAGAAAATTATCATTGCGTTTCCTTCATATATGAAAGATACGTCAACGACACTCTCATATGTGTACATAAAGATCAGGCAGAATCATTTTTACAGATTTTTAACAAACAGGAAAATCACTTAAAATTCACCTGCGAAGTAGAGAAAAACAATTGTATAAATTTCTTAGACATAACAATTACACTTAAGAACTTAAAAATAATCACGAATTGGTACATCAAGCCAATTTCATCGAATTGATTAATCAATTTCAATTCTAACCACCCCCGATCTTTAAAAATCAATGCAGTATACAGTTTGGTTGATCGAGCTATTCTTTTGTCTGATAAATATTATCAGTCTGATAAGTATATGATTATTATACCACAGGAAGAATATTCACATGGCAAAAAGAATTTTACGTGATAATGACCATACTGAATTTTTCATACAAAAATATATCAAGAAATGACTTCACCAAATGAAAAATACTAATAATGATAATAACAACCTACTAAATGACAATCTACGTGATAAAATAAAAATCTCTATTCCATATACCCCATTATTCTTTACATTTTGTTCAAAAATTTTTAAAAAATTAAATATATAAATTAACCCTATTATTCAAAATAAATTGGACAGTGTTACTATTTTTGGGAAAGACAAGATTGATAAGCTCGATCAAACCAATGTTGTTTATCATTTTGCATGTAATTTTTGCTCTGCATCATATGTAGGTGAAACAAAGAGAGCATTGAAAAAACGCCTGAATGAACACAAAAGTACTAAGAAAGACAAACTTGTTGTCGCTTCACACATGAAAAAATTCAACCATAATTTTAATTTTTCTCAAACAAAGATTCTAGACCGTGAACCTAATAGACAAAAAAGATTAATATCTGAAATGCTATACATACACTTTACTAAACACACAATTAATAAGATAGAAGATACCTTACTTCTCAATAACATATATAAAGATTTTATAAGTAATCTTTCTAAATAATACAATGTAGTTATGTACTGCTGTTATCTATATTCGTAAGAGGCGTACATTTACTGTATACATGTATATGCGTAAATACATACGTGTTTGACACTTACGTTATTCGTTCGAGGCACCCAACAGTCTGTAATGATCGTCTTAACGATACAGACGTGAGTAATTGTTCAATTTTAAAATTATTTATATTACTACTTTATTCGTGATTACTTACTTATAATTGATTTTGCATTAATGTAGATATTTGTAAACATTGGCCCTGCAATGTAATTTTTGAAATTTGTTGTATTTCTTCTGTTAATAAAGTGAGCCTGATGAGGTTGGTGTTAAGACCAACTAAACGTTGCTCAAACTAACACCTGACTTTGAAGTTTTTATTCTCACTCCTAAATTAGCTCTTACTGATTGTGTGCTTATGCACTAAACCTCAAGAAATCATGGAAACAATTGGGAGCAGAACGGCACGTTTAACAAACACTGTAATGAATATCGTTTTGTCGTTGCTACTCTTTTAAAATCTATTTTTTTAAAGCTGTAGCAGTACAATGAACTGATTTAAATTGGTGATTTTAGCATTCGATATCATCCATACTAATTTTTTTTTAAAGCTTGACGTTGCTTAATGTTATGAATGTACCTATAAAAATAACAATAATCTACGCAAATATTTAGTAAAGCGTATAGATCACACTGTGAGAAATGTACCTATTAAATAGCACACGGCACAACCATTCGACTTTTTCGAGAACTTTTACGTAAATAATATCATATTCTTTAATAACGGCTCGAAAGGTTTTAGCTAGAGCCTCGTAGGGAACTTCTCTCGAGCTCCAACGAAGACCGATGTAATTAAACTCCAATCATTGATTTTTACATTTATTCTTAGGTAAGAGCTGTGCCCAAGAATATGGGGGCTTAAAGACAAAAACTGATGGTGTAGCATTTTTTTGTAGACGTATAATAGCGACCTCTTAAAAAATGAATTTGTTGTACATGGTTTTAAAGCCTTAAACATCAACCACGTACTTCATCATCTTAACGTTGTGACGATCATTAGTTAACCAACCCCTCTATCGATGTGTCATCTCTTTATATACAAATGCTAGTCACTGCTAGTTATCATTCGTATCGCTTTCGCAGAGGCAAATCAGTATAAAAGAAAAGTTCAAGCAGCGTCTCATTTATTTAAGTACTTTAACACGAGCTGTAAGTATAGTGGAGCAACTCCGCGAGAATTTTGCTAACGCCAACGCTGTGGAGTGTTACGTCATTTTCTGTGAAATAGTGCGAATACAATATCAACGCTTGCTGCATAGTGATAATATGACCGAGATCTTAATGATATTATAAGATCTTATTGATAACAGTGAAATAGTGCTTAAAAATATTTTCAACTATAAGCTGTCTGTAAGACTGTCATCGCTAGTGGAAAGTAAGTTGTTCAATATTGAGTGTCTTTTATCAACTTTTTTAGCAGTATTTTATAATATTCTAGAAGTGTAAGGATTAGGGCTCGATGAAAAGTTAGAATCAAGATGATTACAATTTTTTGACATGGAAAGATCCTAATAGTGCTTCTAAAAATAGCATAAGAACGGCTGTTATAGTAAAAAGTGGGCATTTAGATATAATAAAATTTCTTGAGTCTGCAGAAAAAATATTCATTTTAAAAGTGCGAGAAATTCTCGACCAGCGAAATGCTTTAAAAGTTAATACAGTATTAGCAGTAGAGTTTTTGACAGTAAAAAATGATACAGAGACTGTTAAAGTTTAATATTTTAACACTTATTCTGATTCCATTTTTAATACAACAGACCTAAATGAATGGTTTAAAACGAATGTCCAGAAGCCTATTTTTACAGATATAGAAAAGTTTTAGGAGCGCGATTCTGGATGGACTTCACGCTCAATTTTAAATTCACATTTTGTCAGCTTTACATGCAGTGAATAAAAATGCACAATAAGTGTCAAATATTGCTCAATACGAAAACAGTTATAGTTTCGAGAGGATCACCTTTCCAGTGCAGCCTTAACAAGTTACAAAATTTGAAAAACAGCATGATGTGTCCATTAACGTGTATTTTTTGGAGAAAAGTAAAAAAGTTATAAAACTTGACCCCTTTACTTGACAGCAGAAAAAAAAGGTAAACATATTAATTTGCTGCTTATACAAAATTATTAAATTCATACGTATAGTGAGGGGAAATCAAAAAAACAAAAAAATATTGACGAAGAACGTGATGATTTCTTCAATGCTGAGGCAATGGACGAAGATAAGGTAGAAAAAGATAGACAAGAATATTTAGAAGAAATCCAAGATGGTAATGATAGTGCTGATAATGATACAAAATACCACTACATATATATTAAAGACTCATCTAGGTTGGTAAAAAGTTCTTTAACAAAACATGAACATAAAATACATATTTGCGACCACTGTCTTCATTACTTTACAACTGATAAAATGTTAAAAACACATACGGTGGAGTTCGCTAAAGTAAATAAGTGTAAAAGAAACTTGCCGAGGTACATCAATAAAATTTTAGAATTTGAAAATCACATAAATAAAAATCGTGTACCATTCATAGTATACGCAGACTTTGAATGTTCATTAAAACCTCTGCATAATAGTGAGCGAGCAATACAACACCAAGAAGCATTAAGTATTGGATATTATGTAAAGTGCAGTTTTGATAACGTGAAATCACGATACATTTTCTACAGAAAAAAAACTGAGATTAGTGAGAATCCAGCTACCTGGTTTGTGAAAAAAATGCAAGATCCCGCCTTAGATTTACATAGAACTTACAACAATCCTGTACCAATGAGATCATTAACTGAAGAAGACGACTTTGATTTTTTTGATGCTGATATATGTCGCGTGTGTAAGAAGTCTACTAAAAATGATGAAAAAGCTCACAATTTATGCCATTTTACTGGAGAGTAAGTATTACATTTATGAGTTTTTAATCAAAAAAGTTTCCCTTTAAACTAAAACTCGTTTTTTTCTACTCAGATATCGAGGCCCAGCTCATAATGTATGTAACCTCAAGTATCAGGACTCGTGACCAGTACCAATAGTTTTCTGTAATCTCAGCAATAATGATGCACACTTATTTATATAAGAACTTGTAACTTGCTTTCCCAGAAGAGTACAAGTTATCCCTCAAACAAACAAAAATACATTTCTTTTATGAAGTACGTTAAAGGGACGAGCATAAACTTACGCTTCATTGACTCGTATAGATTTTTGCTGTCGTCGCTTGATAAGTTGGGATCTTAATTTAAGCAGTATGATACTCTAGAAAAGATTTTCAGTCAAGATGATGAACACTCTTTCAAGCAAATTAATATGCTGAAGAGGAAGGGTATATTTCTATACGATTATGTAGCATCATTCCAAAAACTTGAAGAAATCGGGCTCCCATCTAAAGATGATTTTTATAGTAAATTATATAATGCACATATAAGTAGTAAAGATATTACACATGCTGAAACAGTATGAAAAACTTTTGATATTATAACTCTTGGACAGTATTCAGATCTTTACCTCAAAACTGATGTACTTCTGTTAACATAAGTATTTGAAAACTTTAGAAATAATTGACTCAAGGTTTAAAAATTAGATCCTGCTCACTGTTTCACTACTTCAGGCTTCACTTGGAATGCCATGTTAAAAAAAACGAAAGTAACTATTATGTATAGGGATACAATGTCAAGTTTGTTTTAGTTATTAATTGAGAATTTTTTTTAGATTTCACTAGAACTCATTACCGATATAGATATGCTTATGTTTATGTTAAAAAGATGAAACTAAAAAATATATAGCATATTTTGACGTTAATAATTTGTATGGTTGGGCAATGACTAAACAACTCCATGATGGAGGATTTCAGTTGGTCCAAAATGTTGAGCAACAGCCTCATGATTCTTATAATATTGAAAATGAAGGTGCTTACAGACATATTATAGAAGTGGACTTGGAGTATCCAGAGGAGCTCCATGATTCTCAAAAAGATTTGTCATTTTGTTCCAAACACATTTCAGCACCAAGCTTGAAGCAGCCTTAATTAATGACAACATTAAATTACAAGCATTAATATGTACTTTATTATGAAGCCCTCAAGCGAGCCACAAATCATGGATTACGACTGACAAAAATATATCGAGCCTTAAAATTCTGGCAAAGTGCATGGCTTAAAGAATATATTGATCACAGTAGCATTAGGAGAAAAAAGGCTAAGAATAAGTTCAAAAAAATGCTTTTCAAACTATTCAATAATGCTATTTTCAAAAAAAAACGATAGAAAATTAGAGAAAGCGTATTGATGTCAAACTTCTCAACCATTGGGTTGGACGCTTTGGTGTGGCATCATACATTGCAAAGCCAAATTTTTGCAGCTGTGATATTTTGGATGAGAATTTTGTAGCCATACAACTACAATGTGTAGAAGTGATGATGAAAAAGCCAATATACATGGGGCTTAGTGTTTTAGATTTATCTAAGACACTTGTGTATCGTTTTCACTACGATTATTTGCGCTCCAAACTCAAAAATGATTGTAAACTCTTATACACTGATACAGACAGTCTGATATATGAAATAACAAACCATGATATTTATAAAATGATGAAATTGGATATTAATGGATTTGACACATCAGATTATCCACAAAATAATAAATTTATGATGCCGTTAAAAAATAAAAAAAAACCGTTTGGCTCATAAAAGATGAGTCCAATGGAAATATTATATTAAAATTTGTTGAGTTCAGAAGTAAGATGTGTAATATTCTTCTTGGAAACGAAAATGTGATTAAAAAAGAAAAGGGTGTTAAGAGTAACGTCGTAAAAGCAACTATCGATTTCAACGACTATACTGAGTGCCTACGTGATCAAATTATAAACATTAATCAAGAGCAAATTAATATAAGATCACGTCACCATAAGCCCCACACTAAGAGGAAGAATAAAATTGCTCTTAGTTCCCGACATGATAAGCGACATATTTTATCAAACACTACAGATATGCTGCCTTCGGGCCATTATAGCATTAAAATAATAGAAGAACAAAGAGCTAGAGAGTATGTAGAAAATTATAGCAAACCAGCAGCAAGTGAAAAAGCAGCCAATGTAGAGGGAGAGATTACTCCAGTAGTGGTAGAGTTCCTATATCATCAGCAGCATCAACCAGCAGAGCTCAGTCAGAGCTGTAGTGAGTAGCTCGAAGTATCGACTGCTTCATCATCCAGCGCAAGCAGCTCAGGTCAACAACAAGCTTTCAAAAGAACAGGTTTGGAGTTGGAAAATTTCTATAGAGATAAGCAGATCTGTTTGAAACAGGAAAGCTCAGAACTAAAGGCTTGTAACGTGTTTTCTTATTCATATATATTTTTTTCACTATTTATAAAATTCATATAATTTTCTTATGTTTCAGATGGCTGATGGCTAAAAGGGGCAAAGTCATGTAGCGTCGAAGTTGAGAAAAGCTAACACTGAATTTGGCACGGAAGCTATTGCTGAACTAGACGACCACTTCCAGATATTTTTACCTAATCAAGTATCTGAGTATCTTGTGAGTAATGAACTATCATTTAATAGTTTGTTGAAATCTATTGAAAAAAAAAAGCTGTGAGTTTACTGTAATGGTGATAGTGTTCAATTTTTTAACCAATAAATGTTTAATCATACAAATACAATGTATTATATATTACACGTTTAGAGTTTTTATTCATCTCAATAAATCTTATGTAAGATATACTATTTGCATGTATAATAAAACAATTTTATTTGCACAAATAATTGATAACATCAAAAGACCACAAGAAGTTTTATACAAATTTTCTTACAACTTCTGAATTTGAGTAATTTTTATAGTACGTATCGTTTTAATTTTTTGTTATTTTTAATTAAATTGCTATGGGTAAAGTCAAAGTCCAACCACTTGACAAATATTGGATTTCCTCATCGACAAAAAATTTTTCAACAAGATAAGTATCAGGATACTTAGTTTTCTGCAGTTCCTGCTCGTAGAAGCCTCTAGAAATTGGCTGATTTTGGTAATCTTTCAAATGGTAAGTAAGTGGATTAGTTAGAGCTACTTGTGCTATAGCAAATATCTCACTCGACCAGTTAGGTGTGTATCCTTTTTCAAATACTTGCTTAGCATTACTTATTCGCACTTTATCTCCCACTTTAAATTTTGGTTGTTTTCTCATCCCCATTGTTCTTGATAAAATTTTTTTCAAAATTTCATTTTCAGTAGCAGCTGACACATACTTTGGTTTCATATCTACTGTCCGATGTTTACGATTATTATAGACCGTCAGTAAATTGAATTTATTTCAATAGTGTGACTAGGATAACCAGCTGATTTTTTTGCCACTAGTAATCTTAGCCGATTGACCAGCTCGTTACGGTCGTCTCAGTAAACGTAGTCCATTTTTATGTTCAGCCTAGCAATTTTAAATCGAGGTATGGACCAGCCTTTCTTCTTCATTTAAAAGAGATTAAGTAACAGGGCAATAACATTATTGATTTTATTACTATTGTATAAACGAATCATCTCATTTTTGTCAAATTTTTTTTTATACGCACTTGACGTTTCCAAGATTTGTTTGTATTTAATTTAATTGTCTGATGTCAAATGCTTTTTATCACGAAGCTTTTTTACAAGCAACTTCATCAATACTTCGGTCATCAAATGTCTCAGATTTTTTATTTGAATTGGATTATTTTTGAAACATATAGGCGAATCACCAAGTATATCCTGTCCATTTTCTCCTCTTTTTATTCCATAAGTTCGATCTAATTCTGGCTCCTTTCTATCAAGTATTTGTCAAAATGAAGTCGTAGGTTTATTTTTATCAATATCATGGGCTGAATTATCATTTTCGCTTTTTTTAACAACGGTATCATACTGTTTGATAGAATTTTTCAATAAAAAACTACGATTTTTATCAATACTGTTACTATGAGCTGCAAAAAAAAATGTGTTGATTTTTTAAATTCTTGGCTTAAAAGGCTTAAAGGACTTTTAATGTGAAGATTCAGAGCTAAGTGGCACGTTTTTTACTTTCTTTATGTCATTGATAATTATATTGAGTGAGTCAGTCATGGACTCAAAAGTCTCCACAATCTGCTTTTCTAAATTCTCTCTTCCTGACTTTAACAATCGATGGTTACGTCTAACAGCTTCTCTAGTTTTTTCAATTTGCCAAAGAACGTCTTTTTCCTTACGGAAAGAGTCCATGTTGATCGCTTGATGGTTAACAAGAGACTAATACACACTAAATCAGCATGAGTAATATTTATAGCAAAACAATCAAATCCTCTCCTATATCTACCATTATCAACATCTCTTTCCTGGTCTATTACGACAAATCCATGTTTTCCAATTCTCCAACAGCTTACACGTAATTTTTTGAATTCGTTGTAGGTCATATCAGTATAAACATGATCATTATAGATGTGCTTTAAATTCATGTCATCTTGTCGAAATATTACTGAAAGGTTTAAATTATCTCTGACTAAATGCTTTGGAACTTGAGCATAGGATTGGCATAGATAGAAGCAGTCAACGCTTTTGTGACGTCCCATGCAGAAAAAGGCTTTCGCATTATCTTGTTTTTTACAGGCAATGTAGTCAAATATTATTTTGGAGTTGGGTAGTGCCTAATCCAGAGATATGACTGATTCATGATCGCTGTATAAAAATACTTTACACCATCTATGGGCTTCAACAGTTGTTCTAGAGACTTATACTTTGGCTGATTCAACGACTTTAAGTGTAGATAAACATTTTTAAATCTCAATCCGTTGGGGTGAGTAATTAAAGCCAGCAACCTGTTTGTTTCTCCACAGTTTGACGGACCACAAAAAATAGCTCTTATCGTATTGGGTAGAAAATCACCATGTTGTTGGATTTTTTTATCTTGCTTAACGATTTCGTCGAAATTTACGACAGAAAGTCTTATATTCTAATTTACGAAGCTCATGTTAACTGTATGCTGACTCAACTCAGACTGAAACATGATACTGTAAATGGTTTGCCTTTATATTTTAAAACTCATCTGTCATCAAATTTTCTAATCTTGTTTATGATTTTTGCTAAGATAACGACAGGAAGTTTAATATCATGTTTCATAAAGCTCTTGTTTACTGTATACTGACTGAGCTGAGACTGAAACATGATACTGTAACTAGTATGCCTCTATTCTTTCAAACTCATTCGTCATCGTATATTCAAATCTTGCTTATCAGTTTGTTGAAATTTATGACAGGAAGTTAAATATTCTGTTTCTCGGAGCTCGTGATGACTGCATGCTGAAATATGAAACTATAAAAAGTTCTCTACATATATTTTCGAGCTCATTTATCGTGGAGCACTTGTGAAATAATGATCATTCATCGCCGCAAAGGCTGTGGAATTATAAACACACTTATTAATAAACTGCCTATAGAGCTGCACGTACCAGGATATACAGCCACCGATTGATCTACTGCTATATCTTGGTGTTAGATGTTTTAAATATAATTATGAAAGGTTTCAAGATTTTGGTACATACAACTGCGGCCATCTTTACTTAAGCTTTTTTTGTGAAAAACTCCATTATCAGCCAATATAAATGTATCCTAGTATCCAAGTAACATTAGTCATTGACAAACCGTCATGGAAGAATCTTTGACATTAATTTTTTCAGAAACATCATCTCTTCTCGAAACACAACATTTTCTACCTATTTGATTATCACCATCACATAATTAAGTTATTGATCTATTAGAACTTCTAACTTTTAATTCAATCCCAAATTTTAACGAAGATAATAATAAATTTTACGTAGGCGATCAAGTGGTTGTTTTTCCAACCAGCAGCTACGAAATTCAAGATATTGAGTCATTTCTGATCGATGTATTACAACCCGACGTTATAGCTATTAGCATCAAACAAAACTACAATACTCTCCGCAGTGTAATAACATGTAGTCATACTATTGACTTCAGACCAAAAGATTCTATAGGCCGTCTTTCAGGCCATACTGAACGAATTCTTAGAGATACCAGGACTCACAACTCAGATTTACCTGTTGCTATTCTCAAGGTTAATACATCGAGAGTTGAGTGTAATATAAATAGTGGAGCCTATAGAAATGGAGAAAAACTTCATACCATCCACGAATTTTTCCCTACTGTACTACTGGGATACAATATTTTCGAAGTTCCATCGCAAATTATTTACTCAACCGTTGCTGTTAAAATTATAGATAATCTTTAAGTACGCATTGTTGATCAAGAAGGTAACTTGATTAATTTTTGTGGAGAAGTTATTAATACAAGACTACACTTGAAACAACTCAACTGAAATAGGCATAGTGTACAACAATAGTAAAGTTGAACGAGGCTATGAAAACAATCAAACGAGGGTGAGGACGAATAGTCATCTACAAGACAACAAAATTGTACGAAGCCATAAGAATAAACCAAAATAGATAAGACGGATCAGATGTCAACGAATATCCGAAGCGTTAACACTTCACATGGTGCAGTTCTTAAAAAACTTAGGCCTAAAAGTAAGAGCTCTTGGTGGAAAATAACTTGTGCTTTTTTTTGCTGCCTGTGAACGAGAAAAAGTCGTGATGGAAGAGATTCTTGGGATTAAGTCAGATGTCGTGTTTGATAAGTTGGTTGCGCACTATCAAATTCATACACACCGACCCCACATTGCATCAGCATTTAATAGCAGTAATGAAATTAGCATCTGAATTCAACATCAAGATTAATGTCTCTTACTCTCTCTGAGTTCCTTACGTATTTCTGGACATATAACAGCTGAATGTGATAAATCTCTTGAGAAAATGAAATAAGAGGATATTGTATTACAACTAGGTGAGTAGTGGGGAGATTCCCCTGGTGCGAAGCAAGTGCACTGGTATGAAGTGGTATAGTCAGTCTATGGCTAGCTACCTAGCAGAGATGTCACTTCTGTAGAACTACTAAATAAACGTTATATTATTTTAATGATCTCTCGTCCTTATTGTCATTGTAGATACCCAACATCCTGGAGCAGCTCAGGTCATCTGGAGAGAGCACTGGACACAGCCAGGGCCAACTCCCCACATTGGTGACCCCGACGTGATGTCAATCCCTGCATGCTGCTACCCAGTGAGGACCGTAGGACGATTCTGCGAGGGCTGATCTCCTGCCATTTTGGTTGGCTTTTTCTCATTGCTGCCCTAGCTGCTAGCCGCTTCTTCACGCTCAGCTGCAACAACGTGTTTATCCTTCTGTCAGTGGGCCTGCTGTACTGTCTTCTCGTCACCAAAGCTGCCGCACCTGGTGGTGCTGCCGTCCTGTTATGTTCTACAGGGCAGCCCGGCTTGGTAATCTGTCTCGCCACATGGCTTTTATTAAGGTATGTGTGTGCGGTAAACAGTGACAGTGCGCGTCTTCTGAGAAGTATAACTTTTTCGTAAGCCTTTGAGCAAGCGTTAAAATGGTATCTTATTATTATCAACATTTACTAAGTAAATTTAAATGACTGCATAATTGAAGAAATCGTGATGCTTAGGTTAGTTTGTAGAGCTGTTGGCTTTTCGCCAAATCGTTTACCTGGAATTTTATTTTTCGCGTGGCCACTGCGTGCTCATTTATTTTTCTCGTGAAAATTATAGTAACAATTCGTGAACTATTTTGTATGTTCTTTTTTTGAACGCCTTTATTAAATGAGAAACTTATACTAAGTATGTTAATTCCAGCTAGTGTTATTAATAGCGATTTTGAGCGTTTCAAAATTCTTATTCATTTTTTTTTTTTTTTTTAAAGAAAAACTTTATCGTATTATTAAAGAAAAAGTTTTTATCCTACATAAAGTGTGAGCTTTGATTTTTATTACAAATTTGTACTGCATCTGCGAATGCAAGCTAATTGAAATATTGTAAAGTTTCTTATTGGTTATCATGGCTACGGAGGCTGAAAGAATTAGTCAGCTTGAAGCTGAACTAGCAGCAACTAAGCTAACATTAGCCAAATTTAAAGCGCCCGTTCTGATCAAAGTGATGTTCAATCAGTCGCAGCAATATATAAACAGCCTAAGCTTCCGGCGTTTTGTCGCGATAATCCGATAACATGGTTCCTTTCTACTGAAATTACTCTTCGTAACGCGGGTATCACTGTCTCAGCTACCAAAGCTGGTCATGTCGCAGCTAAGCTTGACCTGGATGCCCTTCAGGCTATTCAGGATTTGATGATCTTAGAGCCTTGTCCGGCCAATATTTATGATCAGATTAAAACTAGGCTAATATTTACCTTTGGTAGCTCAGCAGAAGCAAGGTTGCGCCAACTTATTTATAGGCCAAGTGCCTTCGAATGGCAAACCATCTTCAATTTTAAGTAGGTTGCGAGCTTTAGATACTAAGTGCAGCGATGACATACTTCGCACAGTATTTCTTGACCAGACTCCTGCCCCTTGTTGCGCAGCTAATGTAATTTTGGATAATAAAGATTTGAACAAAATCGCTGAAATGGCTGATAAATACATGGAGGTGGCTGACCCTTACAGTAATGCAGTTTCTGCAGTTTCAGTTCATGCCCCTTTTTTTCAAACCTTACAAAATGATTTGTTGCGATTGACTACCCTAGTTTCTGACCTTAAAACTGATCTAGATAAATTTGAACACCAACGTGGTCGTTCTAAGTCGCGTCACAAACCTTATCCTCGTTCTGGCTCTTCGGAGGGTGATTCCTAACTTTGTCGTCTTCACAAAAAGTATGGTCTCAAAGCCCACCGTTGTCTTAAACCTTGGTCTTGGTCTCCTTCCTCAGAAAACTAACAGTACCTTGCTACGTTAGAGCAGTGGTTGAGGCTAATAGGTCTAAACGTCTCCACACTAAGGATCGTCAGACAATTTAAGTTTTCTTGATTGATACAGGGTCAGAACTATCATTATTGCCTAAGGAATTGGCTAAGTCTTCTTCTCCTAAATCCACTTAACTAGTAGCAGCTAATAACACTCCTATTAAGGTGTTCGGAGGGACTGGTTTAGTCGTGGACCTCCGCTTTCATAATCCAATATCCTGGATGTTTTGTCTAGCTGCAGTTTCCTACCCTATTATCGGTGCGGATCTGCTTGATAGCCTTGGACTTCTAGTTGATATTCGTAGATGTAGGTTTATTGACCTCCGCTCTGACTCGTCTACGCTGGGTTTTGTCAAGTTGGTTTTGCCTTTTTCGGTAAGTGTGGTAGCTGGTGATGAGGTTAGTTGGCACCTGCATCATTTTTCAGTCGCCCTGCATGGTAAATCGATTTTTTCCACTTTAGATCTTTACCGGGTGTATTATCAAATTCCCGTCACCCCAGAGGATGTCCCCAAAACAGCTGTTATAACCCTCTTTGGAATTTTTGAATATTTGATGGCCCCCTTTGGGTTGAGAAACGCTTGTCAAACATTTCAGCGCTTCATAAATCGTGCCCTTAGTAGTTTGGAATTTGTCTTTGTCTTTTTGGACGATATTTTAATATTTCCTTCGAGCCCCGAGAAATATGCTAAGCATCTTAACATTGTCTTTAAGCGTTTGAAGAATTTTGGCTTACAGTTGAACTTGAGTAAATGTAAGTTTTTTAAAACAGAAATTGCCTTCCTAGTATGGGATATGATGTATATGTGGCCTATGAATCGGCTAGAGGTGGCAGTCCCATGGCTGCCGTGTCCAGGAGTTGAGGAGGAAGGTGAAGTAATTAAACGCTTGTTAACATTAACAAGAAAAGGTTGAATATTCACTGGTAAGAAAGGGCTTCTCAAGGAACCTACAAAATGTGTGCTCGCAATGACGGTCGAGACTTCTCTGCTCGCGCAGCGGCCTGCACGGCGAGCAGAGACGCTGGAGAAAGAGAAGCGGAGGAAGGCTAAAAAAGAGCCTACTCTTTTACCGACGGTTGCGCAGAAGGGTCAGGTCCCCACACTACTCCCCCCTGAGACAGAACAAGTAAAAAGAAAGTGGAAGGCTGTGGCCATTGCAAACTGATATGAGTTACAAGAATAATGAAAAAAATGTTTGAACGCAGCTTGACAAAAACATTTTTGTTTAAATCGCAGTACAACACAAATTGGATTATTTTTACTTAGTTACAATTAACGTTGGAAACAATTTGTTCTAACGAAACAGAGTCTTGACACATAAGAGAAAAAAAAGAAAAAAAAAATAATTAACAGAGTGTGTGTAATTACGCTGTGGCCGCGCAGGTGTAGGCCATTATAAAGTTGTAAGACTCAAATGATAAATATAATTACAAAATGTGTTTAGACACTACTTAAAGTCTATGTAGATCTGACTAATGATAAATTAGACGTAAAACATAAACGTTGCTAGCGCAAGTTAAAAAGATATTTAAAAGAAGTTTTACAGACTGTTTTCACAATTAACATTGACTTGACAACAACAGAGATATCAAAAACTATCAATTCGCAGTCTCTGAGTTACAACCGGCCAACGCAAGGCACTTTGGTGTGACTAAACATTAAATGTAACGTATTTTACAGTAATGGTATAACTGAGTAAATATAAAATCACAGTTGGCGTTAAGTAAGCTGAAACTATATTAATTAATTTTCCTTAATTTTAGCAACCAGGTAACGAAGAGACCAGAAAACAAATTTACTTAGAACTATTAATGAATGTGCTGAAATGAACTTTTTTGTTGCATTGTTTATTGCACGGATAGGTTTTAAGTACAGGAATGGGCCTTGGAGGCAGAATGCAGGGTGTGGTGAGATCCACAGTGGGTGCCTCAAGGTCCTCCGGAACAAAGTAAGCTGGTTTGAGTTGTTCTGTTGAGACAACTTTGAGTGTACCGTTTATATCTATTTTATAATTGAGGTCGGAAATTCGCTCGATGATTTTGTAAGGGCCCGAGTAAGGACGTTCGAGTGATTTGGCAGCTAGGTTACGACGAAATACATGTGAGCAAGTGCGAAGATCCTTAAAAAAGAATGGGCAAGCCTTGTGACGGTGTTCAACGGGCACTGGTTTGAGTGTTCTCATGTGTTCCCTGTAGTCCTCAATAAAAATTTGAGGATTTGCAAAAAAATTGTCAGGGATGAAGAATTCACCGGGCAGGCGTAAGGTTGTACCGTATAAGAATTCGGCAGGGCAGGCTCCCATGTCAGTTCATACTGCGGTGCGGAGGCCAAGCAGAACTGTGGGAAGAAGTTTAACCCAATTAGGATCATTGTGACACATGAGTGCGGCCTTAAAACTGCGATGCCAGCGTTCTATGAGCCCGTTGGCAGCCGGATGGTAGGCAATGGTTCTTTTGCGCTGGCAGCCTATGAAGGAAAGGTAGGCGTTAAATATGGTGGATTCAAATTGAGAACCCTGATCTGTTGTCAGAAATCGTGGGGCACCGAAGCGAGCGACCCAAGTCTCTTGGAAGGCACGAAAGACCGTGGAGGCTTGAATGTCCTTGAGAGGGACAGCCTCCACCCAACGAGAGAAACGGTCTATGATAGTTAAAAGATACAAGAAACCCTCACAGATCTTGAGAGGACCAACGATGTCCATGTGAACATGACGAAATCTGTCGTCCGGAGCTATAAATTGACTGGGTTCATTTTTAACATGACGAGAGACCTTAGATTGTTGGCAATCGAGACAGCCATGACACCAAGATTTTATATCTCGGTGCATGTTGGGCCAAACGTATCTTTGACGAATCAGTTGATCTGTAACTTTAGCGCCAGGAAGAGAAGAACTATGAAAAAGATCAAAAATTCGTTTACGTAAAGCTTTTGGAACGTAGGGACGAAGAATTTTGCCCGTGAGGTCTCAAAAGAGACGAAGATGCTCGTGACATAGTTCGATGCTTTTAAGTTTTAATGAGCAGTCTGAAGACTCGAGGAGTGACTTTAACTCGACGTCGTGCTGCTGATGCTGAACAAGTTCGGGCATCTCGATATCAGTAGATAGGCGAATCATGTCGACGCGAGAGAGAGCGTCTGCTGCGACATTATCTGTGCCGGGTAAATGTTCGATCTCTGTGGAATATTGAGAGATGAAGCACAGCTGTCGACACTGACGAGGAGAGGCTTTGTCAGCCTTTTGCGCGAAAGCATAAATCAGGGGTTTATGGTCAGTGACGATTTTAAAGCACCTACCCTCAAGAAAATATTTAAAGTACTTTATGGACGTGTAACTGGCAGTGAGTTCTTTATCATAAGCGCTATATTTGCACTGGGCTGGAGAGAATTTTCGCGAGAAAAACGCTAAAGGGTGCCAAGTTCCATCGGTCAATTGCTCGAGGGCTGCACCCATGGCAAAGTCTGAGGCATCGGTTACAAGACGCGTAGAAGCAGTGGAAGAGGGATGCACGAGATGACAAGCGTTAATAAGACTATTTTTGGTGTCCTCGAAAGCCTTGATGGATTCTTCCGCCCAATCGATTAGCCGGCGATCGTTTTTTTTGGAGTCGTGCGTGAATGCATACAGAGGAGCCTAAACAGATGCAGCATTGAGAAGGCTGCGCCGATAAAAATTTACAAGGCCCAAAAACCTTCGGAGCTCGAGAACCGTTTTGGGTCTGGGGAAATCGGCAATGGCCTGAATTTTCTCTTTGCACGGCCTTGAGCCATCCTGATCGATGAGATGGCCAAGAAAAACGATTTCCGATTTGTGAAATTCGCATTTGGCTAGATTGAGGCGGAGGCCGAGTTTTTTGAGACGATCACAGACCGTCTTGAGATGAGACTCGTGTTCCTCGGAAGAGGAAGAGAAAACTAAAATGTTATCAAGATAAACAAAAATAAAGTTCAGATCACCCAAAGCCTGATTGATATATCTTTGAAAGGACTGCGACGCGTTGCGGAGGCCAAAAGGCATGAAAACATACTCAAACAAACCAAACGGGGTCGTGACTGCAGTCTTAATAATGTGCGTAGGCGCGATAGGGATCTGGTAATAGGCTCTGTAAAGGTCAAGTTTTGAAAAAACTTTTTTACCCTCTAAGAGAACAAAATAATTGTGAAGGTAGGGTATGGGGAACTTATCGGGAACCGTGCGAGAGTTTAGACGGCGATAGTCCCCACAGATTCTCCAAGAGCCATCCTTCTTACGCACCATGTGAATTGGGCTGGCCCAGGGGCTCTTGAAGTAGCGGTAAGTACCATTTCTGACAAGCTGCTCTAATTCCTCTTTCGCTATTTGGTATTTTTCGGGATCGAGACGACGCGTGCGTTCGGTGACCGGTGGCCCGTGAGTTTCTATATGATGAAAAACGTCTTTAGCCGTAATAAACTGAGCAGGTTTTTTACCTGTGACTTCAGGGAAGTCAGCAAGAATTTGAAAAATTCGAGAGCTAGAAGAAAAGAGACTGACTATGGGCGAGTCGGCCTCTCTGAGACAGCCAATTGTGTAGAAGTTCGAGTGAGGGTCAATGAGCCTGCGGCGCGAAACGTCAACTATAAGACCATAAAAGTGCAGGAAGTCTGCCCCCAAAATAGGGCTAGGAACGTCGGCACGATGGAATTTCCAGGGGAAACGGCGTTTCAAGCGCAGATTAAGCGCCAGGTCTACCTCACCGTAAGTGTGGATTACGGAATCATTGGCTGCGAACAATTTAAAGTCAGTGGGTCTAGCTGAAGGATCAGTCTTGGGCAGCAAGGAGATTTCTGCTCCTGTGTCAACAACAAAAAGAAAACCAGACGAGATGTCGCGGATATGGAAGCGTCTTGCTCCAGAAGAAACCTCGCTCGCAGCTTCCACGCGAGGAGGAGAACCTAGTTTTTCTGTGCCTTAGGCCAAGAGCAGTTGCCCTTGCAGCGAAAAGCCCTAGTGCCATACTTGCGATGGATGTAGCAAAGACCATCAGAATTGGGGCCGGGGTTGGACTCAGACTTAGTAGCCTTGTCATCATTGCGGCGAGAGTGGTCGTTACGATTACGCGACTTTGGGCGGCCGCGGGAGGGGCCGATCCAATTTTTACCCATAAGGAGATCGACACTTTTTTTTAAGGTATCAACATTGTTTGATAATTTTTCAAAAAGCTGAAAGGATCGATCATCCATGGACGAAATCAAAGGGTTTGCTACCAGGCTAATGGGTTGGGTCGTGGCTTGGGCATGAGTTTTGACAGCGGAGATATTCGTGTGTTCGGAGGCGAGGGAGTCACAGTACCTGTCTGCTGCCTCTGCTAAAGCTGTCAGGGATGTGATATTATGGATCGAAAGGGCTTCGCGACAACCGGGAGAAAGTTGCTCCAGGAACACGATCCTGAGGACCTCCTCCCCACATCCTGTCTCCAAGGCACGCATTCTGCTCAAAATCATGGACGGTTTGCCTTCTAGCGAAACCTGGTTGCGCAAAAGCTGACGGAGACGATGTTCCGACGAGCCCCCAAAAGTAGAAATTATGCGTTTTTTAATTTGCTCGTAAAGATCTGGAGGCCTCGGATGCAAATTTAATAAATCAAGAATGGACATCATAGAATCCGCATCTAATTTTTCGGCAATGTAATCCGCTTTGGTCGCGGAGACCGTGATACCGCAATTTCTGAGCGTAATTTCAGCTTGAGCAAACCACGCCTGAGGGTGAGAACGCATAAAGCTCACTATTTTGGGTGCTCTTGCAGCAGCCACTACCTGAGGTGTTGGATTTTCGCTGTCGTCACCCCTTGCGTTTAAATTGTTAGATCTACCCTGCACCTGTAGTTTGAGCTCTGCGATTTTGTCCATTGCTTGCTTGAGCAACGCTTGTAGTTCTTCGGCGGACATGATTAAAAATTCCAATATAACAAGCCAAGCAAACAAACAAAACAAAAAAATTTTAACGCAAAATGCACGACTAGAGTGTAGGACTACAAGGGTTTTAAAAAAAAAAAAATAAATAAAATAAATGAGGTATTTCAATTAAAAAGAAAAATAATAACGTTAAAAGTCTGAAAATACGCAGAGCCTCATGTTAAAATCGTGTTGAACGAGATAAAAATAAACAACAGCAAGCACGGCTTTAAGCGAAACACGAGGTGATTCCAAGAAAACGCTGCGAGTTGTGCACACGTGCGCGCGTCGAGACACGACATATAATACGCAAGTTCACATGGGCCCGCGCAAAGGCTGTAATTGTAAACAACGCGAGAAAAAGTATATATGTATATACAAGTAATCAAGCCAGAAAACGCAAAAAAAAACATAGCATGCAAACACTATTGAATCATTTTAACTATAATTGCAAATGTTCGGCGAAATCGCACTTCGCAAGGTCACGCATGAGTACCTGCAGGAGCTGCGGCAAGACGATGAGCTGAGGGTCACTGCAAGCTGGAACTGGTATGATGAGCAGCATCGATGATGGGCTGTTGCTGGGCAATGCCGTTGGCCGGCGTTAACACGCAAGAATGCTGCACGGTCAAGATCACTGTACTGGAAGCGTCCGGAAGGGCTCGGATGGCTCGGTGATTTTGGCGTCGAGAGGCCGAGACGATGTATTTCGGGAGAATCATCGACGAGGTGTTAGCGTGCGCCCCAGCAAAGCTGGCTCTCGATAGGCAACAATAATGGCTGCCAAAACACAAACTTGCTGCTTACATCTTCCAGGAAGTATGATAATACCTTTCTTCTTCCTCGAGACAGTCGGGGTCACCAATATGGGATATGATGTATATGTGGCCTATGAATCGGCTAGAGGTTACAGTCCCATGGCTGCCATGTCCAGGACTTAAGGAGGAAGGTGAAGTAGTTAAACGCTTGTTAACATTAACCAGAAAAGGCTTAATATTCACTGGTAAAAAAGGGCTTTTCAAGGAAGCTACAATATGTGTGCTCGCAATGACGGTCGAGACTTCTCTGCTCGCGCAGCAGCCTGCACTGCGAGCAGAGACGCTGGAGAAAGAGAAGCGGAGGAAGGCTAAAGAGCCTACTCTTTTACCAACGGTTACGCAGAAGGGTCGGGTCCCCACACTAGGTCATGTCATTAACAAGGATGGTTCTAAACCCTCGCATGACAACGTTCAAGCAGTCAGCAACTTTCCTAAGCCCAAGACCGTTATCGAATGACACCGTTTTCTGGGCCTAGTTAATACCTATCGTCGTTGCCTCCCTCATGCGGCTGAAAGTCTTGCTTCGCTGAACAAATACTTGCGTGGATCAACCAAAAATGATCAATGTGAGGTCATCTGGACTCCTGAGTCTGAGGTAGGGTTTGAAAAAATTAAGCAGGATTTGGCTGAGGTCGCTCTTTAATGTCACCCATCCTTTTCCGCTGAAACTCGTCTAATTACCGACGCTTTGAATCTAGCCATGAGTGGTGTGGTGGAGCAAGTACAGGGTAACGTCTGGAAACCCTTGAGATTTTTTTTAAAGAAATTCTTGCTGGCCCAGTTAAATTATGGGGTGTACGATGAGGAATTAACTGCTATCTTCGAATCGATCAAGTACTTCAAATACTTCTTTGAGGGTAGAGAATTCCATATCCTGACGGACCAAAAGCCTCTTATCCACGCCTTTGGTATCAGTTGGATTATCCCCTTCTGTTGATACCTAGGTTGGTTCTCTACCAAAGGTTTAATAAATAAATCTGTACAACTTAAATTAAATGTCAACAATAGAGAAAAGACATATGTAAGTTTGTTAATTCATCCGGAGATATTTTTTACCTCTTATGAGAATGTTTTACCCCTGTCAATGCAGGCGTAAAACTGTTCCAAAGGCTTTTCTGTGTTGCTGCTCATCTGCGTACTGTAGGTATCATCTAAACCCTTTTGGCAACTGTGGCAAGGAAACATTCCATGTGTTTTTCTTTGAGTACGCAAAATATGTAATTTAAAAAGCTATAAATACATCACTTACCAATCTTGTTACACGTCTAGTATATATGTTTTAGCAATTTATTATTTTGTGTATTAGTTGGCATAATTTCTACTATTTTAATGACAATAGGGCTAGATTTAAAATGTTATGAAAACAAAATAGCCCCATATACCAGGTTAAGTTGTTCACTAAACATCGCCCGCAATGTACTTTTTAACTCGTTATCCAAGTCTTCAGGCAGCATATTACTAATCCACTTAATGGTGTACACTTTACGCGCATCGTCCTGCACAAGATTTGTATATTGAGCGGAAGAATTGGCAACCTTAAAGAAAGTAATGATCATCGATGATTACATTTCTTACTTTTTTATTTACACAATGAAAACTGAGAAAAAAGTACTGTGGCTATCAAAAAAAATGAATGTAGTGCAACAAACTATTGTAGAATCAAAACATGTTTGAGTAAATCTTAGAAGGGCAAAAGGCACTGTTGTGAACATACATAATAGTTACGAGGAAAATGAAGAAGTTGTGTAAGGGACTATATAACACCATCATGATATTAATGTATACGTTAGAAGTACGTGCACATACTCATACGCAAACACACTCACACACTTACACACTCGTAGGGCTCTGCCTTCTGCACACTCCAGGTGCCATTAACCTCTCACTACTCTAACTTACAAACCAGTAGGCAATAGGAGCTTGAGTACGCAAGTAAGAAGTTATACTTCTCTAAAATTAAATGGCAAATAATATAATTATAAGTATAAGTATACCTCGTATGAAACGATATTATGTACAAAGGTGGGGCAATTATCATTGGAATGAGGATACCTATGTTAGTTAGGCATGGTTTTAATAAATACTTCAATATCTTATAACAGAACAGCTATAAATAATATTTTATGGCACAATACAATATCAACAATATGTCAGCTAGTCAGTACACTACTGTGCTCTTTCATCAAATCTTTCGATGGTTTCAAAAAATCTTCCTAAGAAAATAAGAAATATCCTTTTAACATAGCAGATCGTTCAACTGTACCCTTTTTCACATGCTTAATTAAAATAACTCTCAATTCAACATGTATTCTTATGGAAAAATAACTTTGAGTTAGATTTATAAGATCCATTCAACGCTCTAATTTTTTGTTTGAGTAAAAGATTACTTTTAGATGAAGTTGTTATATTTTTAAATAGATATAGAATTTTTTTTTTCTCTTCATCAACACAATAAAAAGGGGCTCAAGTATCCGTAAAAGTATGTATGTAAGTTCATTCTTATCAGAAAAATAATTTCCAGCGTCGCAGCATATATTTGCACTCCCCCCACCTTTCTGAATTCTGTTCTCAATACCAAGGGAAAAATTGTGAAAAAAAAACACAATAAGAATTAATTATTGTATTAATGCAGTACAATAACGTTTTCTTTTTTATTTATGAACGTTCTGAAAAAATGTGGAAAAATTGTATAAACAATACCTTATTCATTTTGAAAGTAACAAGTAAATGATGAATAAATAAATCTTTAAGATTTATGAAAAAAATTTGTACCAAAAAAACCTATTTCATTAAATAACTTGTTCATTTTCTGTTAAATAAGACCAAATGAAAGAATCCACAATAAATGAAAATTTACATTGAAAATAATCTTCGAACTGTAAGATAAAATAAAGTAATCGATTTTCCTATGTCGGGCTCGCTTATAGCAGAGCAGGTAAAGGGCTTGCCCCGTGTGCAAGAGGACGGGACTTCAAATCTCTTTGAAAACTGTTTTTTATAGTTTTTTTTTAGAAGTTGGTTAAACGAAAAAAAATAATAAAATTCAAAATATGTGGTGTGGTGTGGTGCGATGATGTTGTGTAGTGTGGTGCGATGATGATGTTAGATAATGGGTGGTGTTGGGGGACCGGAAGTACGTTAAGAGAGGTGGGGCTAAGGGGGAGAATCAAAGCAAAATCCACTTCTGTTACACTTTTTTCAAGGACACCAATCTGAAATTGTTGATTAACTTCGTAGAACAGAACGGACCTATAGAAGTATAACTTTAAAAGTTCTTCCATTTAGTATATAAAATGAGAAAATCTGTTAAATTAGAGTCTTAGATCTTGAAAACTCATGATTTTAGATAAGTAACCTTAAGAAAATGTGTAAACAAAGGGAATTTTTCGTATTATCTCACCAACCCCACCGCAGCACACCAAACAATTGAAATGCATATGCAAAGAAAAACAGATTTATTATTTTAATTCTTCATTCTACACTGGTTCACCTAGAAAAAAAAAATTTTCTGCTGAACCAAACTGCGCAGTCGTGAAGAGCCTTATCCACTCTGCTACAAGATTTCCTCGTTAGTAGCTATCAAGCTAGTCTGGATCTAATACCAACTATATAGTGTAAAAAGATACACACACACACACACACACACACACACATAAATATATATAACGTTCTACGTCGACTAAAACAGTACTCTAGATATTTTTTAAAGATCCATAAAAATAACGTTTATGAGCTTAAAATTCTAAAAAAATTATATTTTTCCGTATGTTGATTGGAAGATTGATAAATTTAAAATGGTGGATCCAATATGGTGGTCACTTCCCCAAGAATCATCGATTTATGGAAATAAAAAAATTCAATCGTTTTCGAAATTGAATTTCCAGAAGAAAATTATCTCTTTTACTTTCCGATCAATATTTTCGTTTCCGAAAAAAAAGTACTTAAATTTTTGAAAATGTTTTGGCATGATAAAATGTATATTTTAGTCTTATGTGGAAAAAATTCATCTTATTAAGAAAGTTTCTAGAATACCGAGATGTTAAATGTTGCATAATAGTGATTATGTCCTACTTACTAATTATTTATCGGTGCTTAATTAGGAAGGGCAGCAAAAAAACTGTTATAAAAATTTAATACAGCATTATTTTACATTTTTTAGTTTCTATTTTTCATTATTAACTTCAATAATAATAATAGCTTTTGGTATTTCTAATTTTTTTATAAGTAATAAGTACTGTGTAAATATCATTCGAATTTTGATTTGAAATTGTTTTTTCAAATAAGTTTTAAAACTTCTCCAAATGCATTTAATATTAAATTGTGGTTATACAGTCTTCGGCATCTAAATACCTTTTTACAAGAAATTTTTTTTTAGCAATTACAATAAATGCGTGTCCATTATGAATATTTGTGACGGAAGGAGCATTAGAAAATCTTTTTTTTTAATTTACTTAGCACTTTTTTGTGCTGTTGTTTGCTATATAATAATATTTTCATGTTGGGAAATTTTTTCCTTTCCCTTTTGTATAAAGCTTTAAGCGTTAATATGGCTTCCGTTATTTGGGCTTGAAGACTTGCTCTTGTGACTTCTCTTTTAAAAATGGCTTCCAAACCATCACAAACGCACTTTCCGTGAGCCGTTGGGAGGCAATGCCATTCAGCTGAGACATTAAAATCTTTTGACGATTAAATCACCAACGAAAGCTCAGAACTTCATATAAAAGTATTGGTGTAGTATATTTTGTACATCCATAGCGAGTAGGCCGATATGAAGGTGATTTACGTGTTGGTACTCAAGGCAGGTATACAAAATACACAGGACGAATACTTTCATATGAAGTTTTAAGCTTTTGCTAATAACTTTATTAAAAGAAAAAATACTACGCTAATGCTAACTGTACATAAAACTTATTTTCTATACATTTTACAAGTATTCTGAACGTCCAAAGCATAATAAAACAAAACTGACTTTGCCCCGTAAGGTCTGTACTATTTTTCCCTGACTCAGCTGCATACATCGGTTGAAACCACGTGACGTCTTGGGATCCCATAGCGATAGCGTGTATTCAGGTTAGTACTAGTGAGCTAGGAGAGAGTGAGTGGACAACCACAGGACCACTGCTGATAGATTAATGCATTCCATAAGATTAACACGGGGCTGCGTCCACAATTCGCGTCAATGCATAAAAATAGATATACGGGCCTGATATTGTCTGTTCACTCATTCCAAGCTCACTTATTTATACAAGGCAAAATAAAATACCCTTCATCGAGTATAATAAATAAACCACTATAAAGAAGGGTCATGTCAAGACATTAATGGAGGCATATGAAAGCTCTATATAGCTGATGAAATATATGGACACCAAGCGAAACTTGAAAAACTCAGAATAAGACCTCGGGATGGTAAAAATTAGGATGGGTGGACTTCCGTGTGCTCCATGACATGTCAGTGGGGTGTATAAAACTCGAAACAGATGGAACTTGGTATAGGTGGAACTCCGATGCGCCCCACTATGTACGGAAACGACAAAATTCTTACGAAATAAAATAACTCACGATTGAGTAAACCGATTTGAACAAATTTTTTCTTCTAAATAACGCTTACGTGATAGGGCTCATAGAAAAACCATAGAGAATATTGGCAATCATGATTCTAACCTACAAATTTTGGGAAAATAACAGATAAGGTCAGTTATTTTGATGACTGAGTATGATTTCCTATAAAACTATAGGCCTATAGACAAATCAAGATTTTTTAAAAGTAACTTTTTAAGTAGAATCTGAATCGTTAGGTAAAAGTCGTCTTAGAGTAAAAGAATTTGTTTGTAACGCAATTGTTTAAGCAAATTCCAAAATCTAATAATTTCATTTCAGAATAATTTTTTTATACAAATATAACCTATTTTAAAAATAAAAGGTTTCTTGTAATTTTTCTATGAAATGCCTCGAAATAAAGTTACAATTTTTCTAAATCCCGCAATGAAGCAATTTTGACTAAATTGTCAGAAACTGCTTTTTTTTAAAAATCTACTTTCTACCGAATAAGATTTTTGGCACAATTTTTTTTTGTTAAACAAGCATCCAAGGTTTATTTGTAACTAATTTTTTTGTTATTAACAATTGATAGAAAGTAATTTATTATATTAATCTTTTCTAAATTTTAGGTATTTTTAGGAAAAATATGCTTTCATATTATTACGATATTTCAAAGCATTAAAATCTTTTGCAAATTGTTCCAAGAAATACCCTATTATTAATATGGAAATAAAAATTCACGTGGAATTCAACGTGGATTCCCAAGTGGATATCAACGTAAATAAAGATGGATTTAACATAGATTTTGATGAATTTTCACGTGGAAATCCACGTAGATTTTAAGATGGATTTCCACGTGGACAATCACATTTTTTCCCTAGTTACCAATACGATTTGTGGATATTTTACTAAAAATAGTGTAAATTATTTGTGTCAAAAAAAATCAACGTGGATTTTGATGTAGAAGTCTGCATGGATTTTGAGTCAGAATTTTTCACGGGCTTTTAAATATATATCTTATAATGCAAGTGGATGCCCACGTAAAAGTCTATTCAAATCTACATAAAATCAATCTCAATCTACATGGATATTCACGTAAATAGCCACGTAGAAATCCACGTCGATTTTTATCTTTATATTAACAATAGGGTAACTAGGACTGTTGAAAACTTCGAGGGAGAAGGATAAAATGATCATTAAATTTACATACATCTTTTGTACATGATTATTTTTTCTGTGAAATCTCTCTTATCGTATTAATTAATATTTAATATGCTCCATCAATTTTTCATTACGAACTATGACCTTCACAGAATAAATAGAAATAATAAAGTCTGGATTGTTATTTGATTCTTTCTACAAACGTACAAATTAAGATTTTTGAAAAAGTCAATTTTTATTTGGATCGATTTAATAAAATAAGCTGTCCTGTATTTTTTTTGTGCTTAGAATTATCATTATTACAAATCACTATGTCTCGAAGTTCTTCCATATTATTTATTATTCGTTTTTAGTCAAATAATTCACGAAAATAAATAAAGAGATATTTAGACTGACAATACTAAAATCTTACACAAACAGATCACCATTGATTTTTGCCTTTATACGAAAAAAAAACTGGAAATTTCAATGGGTGACTATAAATTACTAAAGTTTTGAAAAAAAAGGACAACTATCATAAAGAAGTCGCAACAGTCGTAGGATTGTATGAATGGCATTTATGAAAGTAACTATTAATAAAGATGAAGAATACTACTCTAAACGTTATTAGTATACTGACCGAACCATCGAATAGATTGAAAATACTTGTTTATATTTTGTAATTCAAGACAATTAATTAGATTGTGAATTGATTCTTAGTAGTATTTTAATGCACGTTTCAAATACTTTGAAATTATGCAATACTCGATTTTCCGTGGTACTTGAAAGAATCATAAAAACTATTAATACCTATTCACCACTATGTTAATAAATTTTTCTAATATTTTTAAAAAGAGTACTGATATAGCTTCAATTTTTATTGCAAAGCATGTTAATAACCTATTTTGTATAGTTTTTGTTGTAGTAATAAAAAGATTTTTGAGAAAAAAAAGTAAAATCTACGTACATAATTGACACTTATGAATGATAACGAAATTAAAACTTTTTGTTGTATCCTTGTAGCTGTCCAGAAAAATATTAATGTTGTGTACCTAATCACAGTCGTCATGATAGCCTTTTGATTTTAAAAATAACCATTCCTTCATTTTAAGTTTTTTAATTGTTGTTCAAGTACAAACACAATCGTGATAGATAAATCCTAAAAGTAACTTCATCTTGTATTTTGAACGTTACCGTACAGGGATTTTTAGTTTTTTAAAGAAATATTAAAATATTTTTCATAAATTTATCATGCTAAAGAATGTCAACAAATTTTATCATTAAGTGGCTAAAAATGTATTACTTAACATCTTGTTAGTAACAAAGAAAAACATAACAGTTAGTTGTACTATTATTATATGAGAAAAAATTTTATATCTTTAAGATCTTTTTTTCTATTGTGAATCGTAGATAAAAAATGAAAAAATTTGTTCTATTCTCAAACAATATATTAATTCATTAAATTAAGGTATGACAATTGAATAATGGTAAGAAAATTTTTTAAATGTAGTGGAATTAAAAGCAGAAAAATGTAGCTTTAGCTATTTGCTAATTTATTAGGCACGCTTTTCTATTTTATATTTTTTTCAAAGGTGGGTTGAGCAAGTACCTTTTTCTAATATAGTGCAGCGATAAATCTTGGTGTATTTCGAAATACAATAATAACTTTGACTTACTTTAATTATAGAGTGGACAAAAGTTTCAATAAAGACAGCAGCGACGAAGAGGATTTCTAATTAGAATGACAGAAGAGTGCCTGTACTATTCACGTACTTATTAAAAATTATCTTTTAAAACGTAAATATATTTTATTTCATATAAGCTCATCAAAAATGTAACTATTATTGTTTACATTAGTTTTAACAATAATTTGTATGTATGTCAAACGGTAAAGTATAGAACTCAAAATGTAAATAGGACAGTCTTACGCAGTAAAAGTAAAATAATTCATATTTTTTTTATAAAAAACAAAGTTTGCAAAAAACACTATAAATGAGGTGGTTTAGACTTCATCAGTTGTTAGAATGTATTTTCAAATAAATTCTGTAAAATTAACAAAAGGAATGCAAAAATTTCATGTTCTCTGCTACTATTTTCAATCCATACAGTTTTTAAAAACAAGTAATAATACAATAAAAAAAATCACTGTTTTTAAATTGAAATTGATTTTTATTTAATATTTTTTTCTTATAAAGAAAGCTACACAACATTATATATATGTGTAAGCAATGAAGCGTATTGAAAAGAGCCTTTTATTTGATTGAGTATTATGGAGTATAAAATACCTATGAGATTTCAAAACGTAGATCTAGAAAACCTCCTACAAAATAACATTTCTAGTACATTTTTTCCGTATGAACCAAAATTCAAATTACAATCTTATTATAAGAATTATTTGACAATAAAAAGAAATGGTTAATAGTATGAAAGAATTTCATGACAAGTTTATTTGTAATAATGATAATTTTAAGTTAAAAAAAAAACATGACACCTTATTTCATTAAAATGATCTAACAAAGAATTAAGTTTCTCAAAGACCATAATTTTTTTAATATTTTGCACAAAAAAATCTATTACCAAGTCACACTTTATTATTCATATTTACTCTGTGAAGGTCATAGTTCGTGATGAAAAATTGATGGAGGATATGAAATACTCATTAATAAGATGATAGAGATTTCACAGAAAAAATAATCGTGTACCAAAGATTTATGTAAATTTGATAATTATTATACTTTATTATAAATTATTATACCATATTAAATTTAATGATTATTATACCATGATTATTTTACCATACGATTATTCTTTAAAGTATTCGTAGAATTCTAGTTATTTTTCTGAAAAATTTTTAATAGATTTTAATGCTTTAAAATATCGTAATACTAAAAAAGCATATTTTTCCTAAAAATGCCTCAAATTTAAGAAAGATTAATATAATAAATTACTTTACATAAATTGTTTCTAACAAAAAAAAGAGATACAAATACACCTTAGATCCTTCTTTAACAAGCAAAAATTTGTGCCACAAAACTTATTCAATAGATGGTAGATTTTTTAAAAGAAGCAGTTTTTGACAATTTAGTCAAAATTGCTTTATTGCAGGATTTAGAAAAATTGTAACTTTATTTCAAAGCATTTCATAGAGAAATTACAGGAAACCTTTTATTCTTAAAATAGGTTATATTTGCATAAAAAAATTATTCTGAAATGAAATTATAAGATTTCGGAATTTGCTTAAACAATTGCGTTACAAACAAATTCTTTTACTCTAAGACGACTTAAACCTAACGATTCAGATTCTACGCAAAAAGTTACCTTAAAAAAATCTTGATTTGTCTATAGGCCTATAGTTTTATAGGAAATCATACTCAGTCATCGAAATAACTGACCTTATCTGTTATTTTCCCAAAATTTGTAGGTTAGAATCATGATTGCCAATATTTTCTATGGTTTTTCTATGAGCCCTATCACGTAAGCGTTATTTAGAAGAAAAAATTTGTTCAAATTGGTTCACTCAGTCGTGAGTTATTTTATTTCGTAAGAGTTTTGTCATTTCCGTTGTGCCCCATACGTCGGTGGGGTGTGTAGAACATGGTACAGGTGGAACTAGGTATAGGTGGAACTCTGATGCACCCTTATATGTCAGTGGGATGTATAAATTTGGTAAATCTGAAACTTGGTGTAGGTGATCATGAATTAAAAGCTAGGTGTCTGAAAATTTGAAACTATGGATTCAATATAATGGCCAATTTTTTAATGATCAAAGCAATTTCAATTTTCAATTTATCTAGACATTATGTCTTCAACTTTACTGGAGTATCTGACTTCGAATTCGTAAGATGCATCATTAGATATATCAGTGCCTAATAAACTCCTTTATATGACCATTACTTTATAAATAAGATCAAAATATGTATTTTATCACGTGAAAAATTTTTAATAAATCTAAGGGTTTTCTTCTCGAAAACCAAAATATTAATCCAAAAGTGGCAGGAATCATGTTTTTCTGGGAATTCAATTTAGAAAATGATAGAATTTGTTAATTTTTATTATTCAATGATTTTTGGATAAGTGGCTGCCATGTTGGATCCACCAATTTAAACTTTTCAATTTGTCAATCAGCATTCGAAAGCGTATAATTTTTTCAGAATTATGTCATAAAAATAAAGAAAGAATTATATTATAAAAACTAATGTAAGCTACTATTTGTTTGAGCACAAGATAATAGTACAAATATTGCAAGAACTAACTTACATGCCATTGATGAGACCTTCACTAAAAAATTGTAATCTGTATTATGTACGTATTCAGACTAATTAATGGCTTAATGTGAAACAACCATGAAGAACGTCTTCATAAAATACATTGAGATTGTGTTTAACATTTATATGAAATATTTGACTTATTATATAGCCTTCTTATTGTTAATATAATCACATAGTATTGATTATTACAACTTTCTTATTGCATTAGCTCTCAGTGCTCAAATAAGTGGTGCTATGACTAACCATTTTTTAAATATTCTCAGAATAAAACACATAGTATAAGATACACAAGCACTTGTATATGCTGTACTATAAGTTACATTTTCTTCGGTAGTGTGAGAACAGTAAATTAGTAAATTTCTACAGTCTTTCTGTTTCTTTAATACACTATTGACCTTTTTTAAGATCCTGTCCTTAAAAAAATTTTGGTGTTTCTTATTAGCCAGGCATCCTGCAATAACTATATTTTATTTACTTGGAAAAATAATATTTGATGTCCTTTAAGTTAAAAATAATATGAATCAGCAGCTGATTTCCACACACTTGAAACAAATTACGACTAATAAGCATCAGTATCTTATGAAAAAGTATTATTTGTGTCAATTTGATTAATTCAGGAAGATGCAGCTTGCAGTGCCGTAGGAAGTTAGCATATTGCTCATGCATTAAACTCGTTAGTACAATACCATCTTTTTGGGAGAGTCTACTTTAAATTTTTTGATTGATCTAATTTTCTAATATCCTATTTTTCCATTACCTTTGAAAACATCTGTATGAATTTCTAGATCAAAATATTCAGTACGAAAACTCTAGGCAGAATTTCGTTACACCGAAGCATAGGCTTGAACTCTTATTAATTAATATGTTTACTTATAGCTTCTCAAATAGTGTGGTATTCTATAGGCTATTCGATACTTATTTGCTTTAAAGTACATATGCTATTCTTTAGAGACAATTTTTTAGGTTCCGTTTTTGATTTTTCAGCTATCTTACAAGTACAGTGAGTTATTATTAATTTTAATGTCGTCTGCTATCCAACTTTGAATTCTAACCTTCTATTTCTGAGATAGCCACAAAATAATAAGCATGACCTGGAAGAACAAATGAAGAGACAAAAGCTTATGTATTTAAAAAAAAATTGGTATTGTATGGCCTCTAGAAAACTGCACTTGTTGGAAAGCTGTAAGTAAAAATGTAAATATATTAAAGTTGATGCTTACATTTTATATGGGGCGTGACAGAATTGTGCTACAAATGTTTCTATTTAACATTTTAATCCTAAATTTTATTTAAATGTTTGTTATAGGTAATGAACTAATACAATGCAAAAAAATTTGTACATTAGAAAGTTTATAATAGACTATCATCAAACATAGTAATTATACTTCGTACAACTACAAGTTACAGTTTTTTTAAAATAATAGTGTCATATCACAATATCTGACTAAAACAAACAAAAACAACATAGTTTCAAAAATAACCTAAGGTTCTTATGTCCCCAACTTGATGTAGCACTTTACACTTCATTTTCCCTTAAATAAGCAAATATAAATGTTTATCATCTTGTTTATTTAACAAAAAAATGTTATGTTAAATTATCTTTCAAAACAAACGTTACATAATATTGTAACAGATAGTTATCGCATTGAAAAGTTAATTCATAAGAAACATCAAGAACCTTATATTGTTATATATACCTTTTTAAAAACATTTAATACATTATTTATTTACACTTAAACAGAACTCAGAGCTATTCAAAACAAGAACGTCTGCAAACAAAAAAAAGATTGAATGATTTAGTTTTTAAAAATGTAAATAGTGATAAAGTTCTTAATGTTATAGAGTAAACACAAACTACACAATCACATATATTACATTATGCACGTACACATGGAACACCTTGTCGTGTACATGTATCGGAGAATAGAAAAAAAAAGAAATTAAAGGAGAAGGATTCAACTCGTTTTGTTCTTAATACTAGCTAAACTCATCAGTACGGTATGCTGATGATCGTAGCTGAAGAAAAGTACGACTAATACTTCTTCTTCACACGTTTTCTTGTCATGCGTCTGCAAGATAAATACAATGCATCGAGAGAGAATATAAGAGAATAATTTTTTAAGCAATGTAAAATACGGCAAAAATAACTAGCAAACCACACTGATGAGTTTAGCTGGTGGTCAATAACGTACCGAGCTCAATATCTATCCTTTAATTTCTTCTTCTTTAAGTCAAGTTTTTTATGCAGAGCCCTTGGTAGACGAAAGTAGAGGAAAGTATCAGACTTTTTTTAACTCTTTTTTTCCTGTGCATTCCCCCACCACCACATGCACTCTTGGCAGCGACTATCAAGTAGTATAGTATTACGTACGATACGTGCATGCAGTAGTGCGGTCACATTTTTTTTTATTCTTTCCCTCTCTCTCTCTCTCTATGCTTGATGCTCCACAAATATCCAGACATAGTATTTTGTTGATTAAAATTGATTGTCAGCTGAATGTTGTTGCTTTACAGCAAATAACATGCCGTTCTTTCAGACGTTTCGATAGAGAACTTTTTTATATGGATTTGTGTTTGGTTGATTGGCATAGTATATCTCAACTTGCTAATGTTGACGACAAGGTCAACCTGCTTACTACTTTCTTGATGCGTATATTTAATAAACATGCTCCTATACAATCATTTGTTCTTTGTCAGAAATTTTGTCCCTGGATGATACCAAAAATTAAGTTAGTTATTAAAAAACGTACTATCAAATGGTGGGTGTTTCGTAGACATCGACGTTATGTTGACTTTAACTCTCTTTAACAGCTGCGTAACAGAGTTAAAACGCTTTAGAGGAATACGTTACGTAATTATAATAAACATAGACTCACGTCCTGCCTTTTTCCAGCAAAAATGTAGAAATTTCTTTGTAATATTGATGCTGCTCTATCCTCCAGTGTTGCTGCACCTAATTCCTTTAATATTGATTTACTCGATTAGCACTTTGTTGGAGTTCCGCCTCCATCAGCTTTTGCCACACTACCTATACCTCCTACCTTCTGTGCTTCACCTTTTGACGAGAGGTTTTTATTTGAACATGTCCAGACTGATGATGTTTTGGACACCATTTCTAATAGTAAGTCTAACGCATGTGGGGAATATGGTATTACCATCAACATGCTGAGGCTTGCAGTTGCCAAAGTTTTACGTGTTCTGCTAAATATTTTCGACTATTCGTTATAGTCAGGAAGGTTTCCACCTAAATGGAAGATGGCCTTGGTTATGCCTCTACCCAAACAGCCATTACCAACTAATCTTTGTCATTTTTGCATGATTAGCTGGCTTTGTGTTCCATCAAAGCTTCTTGAAGCTGTGGCTCTCAAACAGATCTTGGCTTATATTGAGTCATCTTCAATATTATGCCAACAGCCATTTTGTTTTCGCAAGAATCATAGTCCTCACACAGCTTTAATAAATATTGTAGATTAATAAGGATAGAATGAGATTTGAGTTCATTTACGTTGTAAGATGCTCTTAATTTTAAACGTGTATTTGATGTCGTCAATTTTAAAATTTTACTGTCCAAACTGCGCTCCATGGGATCCTCTGATTCAATTTGCCTCTGGATTGAGTCGCTTTTATCAGGTAGATCTCAAGTGGTTGAATTGTCAGTGGAACTAATGTCGAGTTGGCTTGATCAGGTAACTGATGTCCCACAGGGCAGTCTCTGTGGATCCATCCTGTTTTCGCTCATTACAAAGGACCTGCCCTTGGTTTTATCACATTACCAATGTTATTTATATGCTGATAATTTTGTGCTGATGTATTCTGGTTCTGTATCTGATGTCCCTAAGATTGTTTTATCAGTTAAGTCTGATCTTTGTAGTATCCTTGATTGGTCAGGTGATAAATATATTGATACTTATATTCCTAAAACCAAAGCTTTTTGATCGCTTCTCGTGCTCATATGGTTAGTGTCAATAGTATAGTTAAGAATTCACCCTCTCCTAATGGTAAACCTATCGAATTATGTGCATCTATCAAACTTTTTGTAGTCATTCTCAATCATATACTTGCCCTTTACAGTTGAAACCGCCAGAAAAAGCTATGCAGCAATGGCACGACACTGAAGACATCAAGATTCTCTGCCCTGTTCGTTGAGATTAATTTAGTTAAATCCCTTGTCTTTCCATATTTTGAATACCGTTCTGGTATTACCCTTAATCTATCAAGTATTTTGTGCACTAAGTTATCACGTTGTAAAAATTACTTTTATTATTGCGTGCTGCAAAACTTTGTAGGTTGTGGCTTGCGCGCAAGACTAACCGTTATCTCGTTTCCATATATTGGCCAAGGCGAAATAAGGCCTAAAGCCTTTTGTCTTATTAATAAATTCAAATTCAATTCAATTAAATTCAATTCAATTCTCTTTCTTTCTCTCTCTCTCTCTCTCTCCCTCTCTCTCTGTCAACTATATATATTGACGGGGCAGTTGTTACATGTATTGTATTTATGCAGTGAGAAGTGGACTATGCATCTGATCAACACGTGGAAGTTTTGGATTAAAATATCAGACAATGTACCAAAATTTTTTTCTTAAGATAACTAATATCATCAATTCTTAATCATTAGTAGATAATGTTACGTTATTCATATAAAAAAATAGGTTAAGCAGAAATTTTCAAGGTGTTATATAAAATAATGTGTGTTTATAATAATAAACCAATTGCATTACCAAATGGCACGAGAATGTAAAAGTCAAATCGAACGATAAATACTTTTGGTCAAGGAGAACATTCAGAAAATCATGAGATTGGGCTTAGATACAGCGTAGGAGTCTGCCAGACTGGCATTGAAACTCATAAGAGTGAGAGAGAGGTTTATCACGTGGCGACATCTAACCTCTTTCTCACTCTCACGAGCTTTAAGTTAGTCTGTCAGACTCCTTGACTTTATCTACACTCACTTTCAGCAGGTCAAATAAGTATTTAAGTATTCAAGATGAGACGGTAAAAATTCGTACTATAAATGTTAATAAATATAAAAAGAAAATATTTAAAAGTGGTTACAACAGAGTTTTTTGTTTTTTTCATGACATGCAAAAGTTTGCACGATAAATATTTATAAATATGATGAGACAATATAAAAACGTTTCAAATCATATTTTTTTTTAATATCACGCATGTTGACTCCAAAACATTATAAAAAGTGCACCACACTTAAACGCCAAATAACACGTAAAGACACTGATGCTCAGTACCACTAACAGTGACATTCCTTTGTGTACAGGACCAAAATCACGTAAGATATTATACGAGAATCATCTGGCATTTTTTGCAGCTCTTCTCACTCTCAAACGCATAACTGTCTCACTCAGTATCACACTGTAGCTTCTTTACTTTTATAAGCTCATGAAAGCTTCGCTGTTTCTGTAGGTCTCGTGACCTATAGTTTTCTTTCTTTATTCTGTAATACAGGTGCACCATAATGGGTTATGTATACGCTTGCATATTGTACTGTATCTGGAAGTGTAGTTAATATGTACATGAAATTAATAGATTTATTTACATTTCTACAAATTTTCATTTTTACAAACTTACAATAAAAGAGGTAATCTGATTATTTCATTTATTTTTTGAATATGTGATCTAGTCAAGCATATTTTTTACTTTGCTTAAACATTCCTTTTCTTACATCTCCTCCTAACATAATAAGTAAGCTCTTAAAGAGCAAGTATCAGAGCAAAAATTTATCTACGGCTAGGATCACTAGTACACTGTAGTAATGAGTTGACCTAGTGGTCGAGAATGAACCAAGTTCAATGTCTTTCCTCCCGTTCTTGTTTTTCCTTGTTTTTTTACACATGTACACGGTAACGTGCTTGTGTGTTGTTAATCTGAAAGTGTTGTTTATATTGCTACGTGTTTTTTTTTATAGTGCGTACACCTATTGTTCTTTAGTAACGTTGGCTTAGTACCACAGAGGAACTCAGAGACGGGGTTTAATAACATGAGCAGAACTTCAGAAAAATTTGAGTTTATTATAAAACTCGAGAATTAAGCTCTGGGCGTTAAACGAAATCAAAATATAACAAATCAGCGATATAATCCAAAGACAATTATACATAAAAAAAAACTTTCGACACCTTAACTACATAACCCAAATAACGCTTCATTCGTGTAAGAATTCATTTAAGTACAACATACTGTTTTATACTCAATTAATTTATTATCTAATTTTATTAAATCTACCGTTAAGCGTAAAAGAATAACATTAGCGTATCACAATCCATCAAACACATAAAATGAGTTGTTAAATTTCTAATACGCTCGTGTATTTATTAAAACAAAGAGAAACATTACGATCATTAGAGTCACGGCAGTCCTTTATTAAGATCAATCTACAAAGAAAAGGAGCTAATAATCTCTTAATGAATAAGTCAAACCGTTTGGCAATTTTTCACCGTTACAAAAAGCAACTAACTTTCTATGCAAGTAATTGTTCGCTTAGCATGATAGCGATTAAATTAATTTTCACAACAAATAAGCTTCATGCCACACTAACAGGTGAAGAGGGGATGCTAATCCCTTTGATAAACACGCAGAAGGAGGTCTTATATCCCGTCTAGACTAGCTTCAATTTTGTGATTCTAACTATAGCTGTATTAGGTCCCGTCACAGAAAAAACAATCGTATTCTAAGATGAATAAGTGGCACAAACGAGCAAGCGATTCCGCAAACAAAGAAAATAGAAAGACCACACTAGGCTGACCTAAAAGTAAAAAAAAATTTACTTCGGAAACACGCAGGAAAAATAAAGCACCGATACACTGGGCAAATAACTCCCAATACCCTCGTTGTACCGAGCTATGGTCTGTCAACTCAATCGATTGACGAGAGAAAGATTTACGCCCTCAATTGCTCCTTACCCCCAGAGACGAGGGCTACCACAAAGGACTATGGGGAAAGTACTCACGCTTTTCTAAAGTCCCTTCCGATGTTCCGCTTGGAACAAGTCCTGATTAATTCTGCTCTTCTTGTTCTGCTTTTTGAGCCCTGTTCCTTTCCCTACTTTTGGCACTCGAGCGCCTCAAATTTACCAGCGGCAATGCGCACTCATTTACCAAGCTGTCAAACACGCATCTTCGCCTGGCAATAGGACATACTCATAGCAAAGACTCCCACCTGATAATATTTGACCCAATGATACAAAGGCATTAGAGAGACATAAAAAATCATATCCGAATATATACTCTGTAAAATAAGTAAATTTCTAGCTACAAGCAGAGAAAAAAATGGCATTATCGCATGAGACTGTCAATGCGATAAATCTGTGCAGCACACCATGCGCTTTTACTGTAGCTGCTACGAGCTAAGCGCAGGCTGCTATGTAGCTATGACGTCACCAGTGTCTATGCCGTAATGTCATCACCTATAAATATACATATTCAAATTTATGTGTACATATACACTGCAGCTGATGTGATAGTCTTGATACTCTTCATGCTTAATTCATTAAAATTTTAGCTGTGCTGTATAGCTTTGCTATTCTAGTGTCAAAATTAGATCCATATATAAATGGTGCTCACAATAAATATATTTTCCTAATATCACAAGACTATCAGCTGAAGTGTATATCGACGCCTCGTATGAAGACCAGCACAGTTCAGATCTTTTTACTGAAAATAACATTGAAAAATCTGAATAGTGCTGGTCTTTCTACGATGCGTCGATATAGACACACATTTGAACATACATATATATATATATAAGTATTTGTGAGCTGCGCAAGTGACGAGTGCATGCCTGCTGCAGAGAGAGCATATAGTGTAAAAATAAAATGTGGGAGAAGCAAACGCAAGACAACAACAGACAAAACTCCATCACCACTTTGCGTTTTGCCCATAGCTGTAGTCAATGCGTTAAAGGTGTCGACTCTCTGCTCTAAACCCATTAAACTCTGGCGCAAGGCTCATGTCTCATGATGACATTACGGCATAGACACTGGCGACGCCATAGCTACATAGCAGCCTACGCTTCGCTCGTAGCAGCTACAATAAAAGCGCATGGTGTGCCGCACAGGTTCATCGCATTAGCGATCTCATGCAATAATGCCATTTTTTTCCTCTGTGTGTATTCGCATTTTTAAAAGCTAAAGTTAAAAGGGATAAGAAGATTATTATACTATAACGATAATTTAGTCCTAATGTGTATGTTATATGAATTCAAATAAATACTAAACTTACCATAGCTTCTTTTATGGTCTTAAAATGTCCATTTACATGTCCTGTGTATCGTCTTTTGTCTAAGTTTAGCTGTATGGCACTATAAATACTATGAAATGGAATCAAACTGATGAAATATTTGAAATCGCATCGACGATAGTTTTGAAGTGGCGAAATAAGCTGAAAATTTCCTGATATGCTGTTATAAGTACCTTTATTATAATCTACATGCCAAACATTTCTGATGCTTAATATTTTTCCAGGACAGTAATTAATTACAACGTAAGTGTCAAGCGTGTTATTGCTTATATAATCGTGTGATATGTTAAAATAAAAACTGTGAACTGAATAAATTGTACTTTTAAAACTGCAGTACAAACTGAGATTAATAGTACTATCCTGCATTTTATTTTTTCCTGCTGCATGTAGAATCATGTATTGATAATCTAACCAATTAGCGCTCCCACTAACTTCAAATTTTGAGTTAGTTATCTGGTACCTGCAAAATAAATACATTATACAATTTAAACAGTTTGAGTAAAATTAAAATAATATTAAAAAAAAAATTTATTTATTGTTTATATGCAAAGGTTCTTAATTTTTGACCTAGCTATGCAGGACAATTTACTGTTTTCCTAAATAGTATAACTATTAGGTTAGTAGTGTTATAGAATAGAATACTGAAGATTCAAAACTAAGCTTTTAAGTAAGAGAAAGCCTTATTGATTCTAATTACACATATCTTACATTTATTTTAGCATTCACTAGTTCCCTTGCTCTGTTATAGTCCTAGTTATATTATAAAGAGGTCTATGAGACTAGATTGATTCCTAAAAACCTCAGTGAGTTGTATTATTTAAAGTCATATAAAAAAACAAGCACTAAATATGAATAAAAGTAAGACTGTGTAAGGTAGCAGAACAAAAATAAAAAAAGGAGTGTTACATAAAAGAAGTGCAGTGTGATAAACATCAATATTTTCAGCACTCCACTTCTCTCTAGATTACTCCTTGCATTTCTGATCACCATTTCCGTATTCACTACGATACTTGCCGACCACGTAAGCAAACTCAAATCATTTTTATCCTCTGATAACTATTTGCTAATGTTGAATCTTATTTTGGCACGTTAGATGATTTCTTAATAAACATGTAACTTTGCATCATGATTATAGTGTAGATTTAGATATACAGTAAGGGCTGAATTTATTTTATTCCCTCTTATATAGGTATTCTGGTACAACATAACACGAGCTTACCCTTTCCTTATCTATGCTCATTTTAAGTATTTATGTTAGCATTTTGTAGTTTCTTGTAAAGATCATTCCAGAAAAACCTCCACATACCCCCATTGACCACCAACTGCCCCAGTCACAAAATTTAGTAAAGTTCCATCATTTTCTGTATTTCTTGGCCATGTTTTCATTTTTCCCTGATATTCTTCTGCTTCCACAATCCAAAACACCCTCACAGCCTTTTTATTGGTCCCCAAAGTCTCCCACCCAGCCTCCCACACCATTTTTCAATAATTTTAGTAAAACCTTACAATTCATCACAAATCCTGATGCCATCATGCACAGATTTCTGTAAACATATTATTTCGTTGTTCAATTTATTCTGTTAAAAACAACGATAAGATTAACAAACTATAGCATGTTTGTATGTATGTTATAGGACATTCTTTGCTTGTAACATACATATACATAAATAATATGAAAAACTTATGCGAACATGATGTTAATTGGTTTAAATTAAAAAGTATTTTTTATAAAGATGCCCCACCACCCTCTAGTTACCAACATGTGCATACAAATAACTAATAATGAGGTTATTTATATAACTAAGAATAAAATTATCAAGAAAATTATTTCAATTTTTTTTCAATGTTTTTGTGAGTACTAAGTTATTGGTGCTCTAAGTTTTTTTTGTAATATTACTTATAAAGGATTAAAAAGTTTCAGTTTCTTGTTTTTCTTTGTCGTTACCTTAGAGAACATATACATGGAGGAAGCATTGTATGCTCCGACCGCGAGACGAGATGAGAGAGACAAAAGACAAATAGCAGTACAACCTTTCTCTCTCTCTTACACGTCTCTGATTGGTTGGCCCCCTTCCGTATATATAGGTATAGTCGTATCCACGAGTGGCGGTCGTGGGGAAACAGAGCAGATATATGTTACCTAAGCTCTGATGAAAAAGAACTTATACATTACCAGAGAATATAGAATATATCCTCTTTAAGTATAGAACGCCAAAGCGGAATTCCGAGCAATACACACTAAAACAATAATCTTCCATTACAACATAATTAAAGCAACAAAAATTGAATAAACATTTCCAATTTTAATGAAAGCCCTCACACCTGATAAAACAGTTCTTGTATGGCTAATGACTCTGTTCTTATGTTTGTCTTCGATAGCTGAGCGGTCAAGAATGCTCGATTAGCTTTGGCGCTCTGGGCTTCGAATCTGACCTATGACTTTTTTTTTTGTTTTAGGTGTAAATTTTCATAATAATTGTCTTATTACGTTTCGTTTGTTCATAATTTTTATATATTTTTATAAATAAATTTATTTTATAAGATTTCACACTTTAATAATAAGATTTAAAAAACTACTCTTGACTAATGCCAATAAAATACTAATGCGAGCATAAATTCAATATTATACTATTACAATACGTCGTATGGTTTATTTTTTAATGGAATTACTCAATGAAAAATGATGGGAAGGTGGCAGTATTTTTCATTAGGATAGGATGCATGCAGGATAAAGGGCATATTAGATATTAGAACCCCAATAAATCCGTACCGATCACTGAAGTAAATAATTAAACAAATAATGTTTACACTTGTAATGATAATAATGTACAAAAAGTATTTACACATTTTTGCATTAGTATTTTATTGGCATTAGTCAAGAGTAGTTTTTTAAATCTTATTATTAAAGTGTGAAATCTTATAAAATAAATTTATTTATAAAAATATATAAAAATTATAAACAAACGAAACGTGATAAAACAAGTATTATGAAAATGTACACCTAAAAAAAAAAAAAAAAAAGCATAGGTCAGATTCGAAGCCCAGAGCACCGAAGATAATCGAGCATTCTTGACCGCTCAGCTATCGAAGACAAACATAAGAACAGAGTCATTAGCCATACATGAACTGTTTAATCAGGTGTGAGGGCTTTCATTAAAATTGGAAATTTTTATTCAAATTTTGTTGCTTTAATTATGTTGTAATGGAAGATTATTGTTTTAGTGTGTATTGCTCGGAATTCCGCTTTGGCCTTCCATACTTAAAGAGGATATATTCTATATTCTCTGGTAATGTATAAGTTCTTTTTCATCAGAGCTTAGGTTACATATATCTGCTCTGTTCCCCCACGATCGCCACTCGTGGATACGACTATACCTTTATATACGGAAGGGGGCCAACCAATCAGAGGCGTGTAAGAGAGAGAAAGGTTGTACTGCTATTTGTCTTTTGTCTCTCTCATCTCGTCTCGCGGTCGGAGCATACAATGCTTCCTCCATGTACATATTCTCTAAGGTCGTTACACTCATATAAACACAAACTTAAATAACACTCTACTATACAACTATGTAAGGCATGAAAATATTTTCCTGTTATAAAGATCAACTTGCAAAAGTAGCCAAGTAATTTGAAAAATATTTATTCAGCTGTTAAATGTATATATGATCTGAAAAATTCATAAATATTGGCTTTTTATGTAGAGTATAACATTTTATTAATGTCGACTTTTAAAGGTTAACAAATTTGAAATATTTATAAAATCTTAAAGCAGAAATTCTTTTTAATGCATTTTGCTTATCCCTATTACAATTTTATCAAGGAAAAGAAAAAATTTCTATACTCACAGAATAGCATCTAAGTTGTCAGACGCTGACTTTAAAAAAATTTTGATACGTGGAAAAGTAAAAGAAAATAAAAAATTCGTGTTCTTTGTCACGTCACACGCAGTTCTGGAAAACTGAAACAACCCCTAAAGTTTACCCCCCAAAAACCGTTTTTCCTAAATATCTTGGTTTTAACTCTATATTTGATGATTAAAAAAAAAAATCAAGACTATTCCTTAAGGAAAGTAATTAATATTATTTTAAAAAGTAGAGGTTATTGGTTTATTGGCGCAAATGTTTTTCATAACCGTACAGCATCGGACCCGTACATCCAACACAGGCCAATGTTTTGTCATTAAAACTGATTATTTTTCTTAGTAGAGATGAAGGGAAACCCTGTTTGTTGTAGTATACTGGAAAATGGGTTTTATAATTTCTTCATTTATTATTATTTGTTGTATTTACATTCTATATAAATTTATTTACTAAATTATTATTTATCAACAGAAATCACTTACCTTATGTGAAAATAATAACAGAAAGAAAGAAATGAGGAGCAAAAAGAAAATCGTAATTCAATAAATTTTTCTTCAGAATATGCCTAAATATGTTAAGAGAATCGCATTGATGTGTAAATTGCAATATAAAACAGTTAACACTGTTGCAATAAGGAAAAAAAACAGAGCTTCTACTTTTATAATCCTTAATGAATCTTTGATAATCTCATAAATAGTATTAAAGATTTGTTGAAAAAACGTACTTCAAACTTTACTAGATGTTTTTATTGATTCGTATGTATTTGATTCGTATGATTCATACTTATGTATTATATGTATGTAACACTATGTGAAAATTTTTATTTATCATGATAAAATGGTTCATTGTACAATTGACCATAAGAATAATCATTGGAAAAATAAGTAACGCGCCCTCGGTTGATCGCGTGCTCACCAGCTATTCCCACTCCTTAACTTCACCCCCACTAAATTCAATATTTTGCCTACGCCTGCAGCTGTAGCTTTTTTCGTAGAATAAGTTAATTTTTGCATCCGCAAAAACATGGCACTAGATAATAGGCGAACTAGTGGCGTTAAAATAAAATGAAAAAGAGAGCATTATTTCCTTTTCTAATAGAGTTAAAAGCACTGCCCAAGACAAACTTAAAGCAAATCTCTGTAACGGTCAAATGCATCAAAAATTCTATACACAAGTAGGACAGGATAAAGTTTAATATTTTATAACAGGTCTACATTGGATGAAAAAAGTACGTATGGGCCACGCAAACAACCTCAAAACTAGCCCAACTTTGGCTATAGAAATGAAAAAAAACTTCACGTGTTATGAATCCAAACATCTACAAGAAACAGTTTAAATCATAATTAATAGACGAAGTCAAGATGCATGAATGAACTTAATCCAAACTCCAGAAAAATGCCAAATTTGTAAAAAACAAGGGCGCACACCAGGCAATCGCTAGTATTGCTATAATACTAGTAAAGCTGACACTTACCAAGTTACGACCATGTACAATGCTACACCATCCACCACCGAATGTCGTCCTAGTCTTTCCCTTATACCGTTATACATTCAGTTTAAAAAAAAAGGCCTGTCATGTAGATAATTATCGCATAATAATCCTGCACCTATATTTCAATCTAACAATTATGTACCAAACCAATACACGCAGCAACAAACTTCAAACTTAATTAATGATAATTGAAACAATTAAAAAACGTGCAACTATTGCAAGAAATAAGGTTACTGAAAAAGCGAATGTAAAAAAAGGCTTACAACGATAAAATTGAGCGAAAGGCATTGAGATATGACGCAGGTGTCTTCCAGAGGGGACGATTGGGAGAAACCAGCAATGTAACCCTTACATCCTCCCAAAGCAAACAAAAGTTAAAAAAACCATCTTACCGTATATCCAAACCCAAACATTTTTTGTAAAAATCATACTCAGTAAGATCAATCAACCCTTGTCGTTCATTCTCGACACCGGTGCGAAAGCATCACTCATTGAAGAATCCGTCATTCCATCTAACATCATAATTTTTCAAGATACCATTTTGCATTTAAAAGGCATAATGAACCTACCTCAAAAATATCTTAAAACTAAATACCAAAAAGGACTAAAAAATTGCAAAAACAGATAGGTACATATTTGAAAGAACAAAACCCTTAGAAGATCATACAAGCAACAGGTCGTGCCGATAATTCCAGCAAAAACCTAAAATTACAAATAAAAAAAAAGTAAACTTTAAACATTAACAACAAAACAATCTTGAACACATCAGTAAATTTAAACGTAAGATTGTGTTAACAAGAAGTTCTAAATTTATTGCGTTTCAAGCACATTAAGCACAGCAAGCTAACACTCATTAAAAAAAATAACAGTAGACTATGACAACGGATTTAACCTCAAAGGTGAAAGTTTACCTGCTACGGACTGCACGGGGCTAAATATCCCCACAATAACTAGTATCCCTAATAAAATTAAGCCTTTCCGGCAACATCTCGTCTTGTGGGAAAAAATAAACAGACAAGTCAAAGAAATGCTTGACAACGAAGTCATTGAGCCTTTTACGAGCCCTCACGCAGTGCCTGTTTTCTGCGTTCCAAAAAAACCAGGACCCGACGGACAAAAAGATACAGTGTCCTTATAGACTTTAAAAACTCAGTAACGTAATACTTGACTACAATTATCCTGTACCCAATATTGCGGGTATTCTAGACAAAATCGGTGCATCTAAATATTTCACAGTCTTCGATTTGGGAGCTGGTTATTACTAAACTGAAATAAGAAAAGAAGGCAGAGATAAAACTGCCTTGATGTATGAACTAGGGACTTTTTTACTTTAAGAGATGCCTTTTTGGATTAAAAATAAGAGCACCAATATTTTTAGCACTCATAGTTGACTTAATTCCAAACATAGAAGGAGCAGTTTCTTTCTTAGACGACGTATGCATTTACTTCTAAAAATTTAATAAACACCACAAAATTATAATTCAATTTTTAAAGCAACTAAGAGAAGCAAATTTAGTATTGCAGCTAGAAAAATGCGAATTTTTGAAACAAGAAACAAATTATCTTGGTCACATAGTAAGTAGAGGAGGGCTAAAAGCCGACCCATAAAAGATAGAGGCAGTAAAAGAATTTCCTCGACCAAAAAATTACAGAAAAAGTTTAACAATTTCGAAGATTAGTAACATGCTACCGTTGCTTTATGGTAAACTTTGCTAAAATAGCTAAACCCTTAAACATGCTACTTAAAAAGGATCAAGAGTTCTCGTGGAACGAAAAAACTCAAACAGCATTTGAAATCCTGAGAGATAAAATATGTCCTTCTCCAATTGTATTCAACCCTATTCTTAGGAAAACGTTTATACTTACAATAAATGCTTTAGACTACGCTATAAAAGAAATGCCCTCACAAGAAGAAACTGGAAAAAAATCCTATCGCTTTTGTATCCCACACCTTGTCCAAATAAAAAAGCAACTACTCTATGTTCTCAAAAGAAGCCCTAGCTCTAATATATTGCATATAGCAATTAAGCGAATACCTGTACGGAAAAAGATTCACGTGGGTGACCGATCATCGACCACTTTTATATCTCAATTCGATCAAAAACTTATGCTCCTTAGACACGCGCTGGTGACTTAAGCTCGGTGATTGTTAATTCGATATAATATATCAACCAAGCATCCAGAAAGTTAACGCAGACGCATTATCTAGAAACTCAATCGGCGATCATATACTTTCATATACCTGCACGAAGAAGAACCACAATACCTGCCAAATACCTTATCAAAAGAAACCTATCAATACGGCACAAGCACGTGCCAAAGGGCAGGTAAGAGCATCAGCTTACGCTACAAGAAAGCCTTATCCCTATGAGCCTTAGCTCCTAAAAAACGAAAACTTGACGACAATAGCAATAAAGACCATGCACCCAGCTCAGCAATTTTCGAGCAAAAACAGACGGTCTCTTTCATAGAAGCTAGGCAAACCAAAGAGAACTTGTCAAGCACACATCACAAAACTAATAAAAGTCAGCAGTGAGACCCTTACAACGGTGAAGAAAATTTTTCCCATACCCTATACCCTTATGCGAAGCATCCATTTTTAGAGAGCACGAAGAAAATAATGCACAGAAAAATAATAATAATAATAGTAATAATACTTGAGAAAAGAAAATTATGTTGACTTCACCGACAATCTGAATCAACCATTAGATAACGGAACACAAGATATCCGTACCATAAGCAAATTACCCTGCTTGGAAAAATTAATAATTGGCACATCTAAATCAATTAATCACAACACCAATTTTTACACAGTTTTACCCATAAGAGGCTTAGACAAAGAAAACATAACAAACATAACAACATTAGTAATAAGTCTCTTATTGAATAAAATAAAATATTAATAAAAAAAAATATATCGACAGTCAGCATAACTAGAATCGCCAAATTAGAAATTGTCGAATTCCAAAAAATATTTCAGATGTTAGAAAAACATGTTATACAAACAAAAAAAATAATTTTTTTGGAAATAATACAACATAATGAAACACAAATATTTTAGGGAACATTAGAAAGAAGACATCCAATCGTTTATACTAAAATGTCTGGAATGTCAACTTAAAATTAAGTATCACTGACACACCTACCGAACCTTTTTCTAAACTTGCTCTAGACATATTGGGTCTATTACCAGCAACTCAACAAAATAATGAGTAGTAACTTTTTGAGTTAATTAGTAAAGAGAGTAGCTAGTCGATTCATAGTTGAGCAATTTAAAACAGCAGCGCTTCACCCCTAATGAAACGGTTTCCTTAAAAGATCACATTACACCCTTACTAAATACCTGAAAACATTTATTACAAGAGATTAACAGTGGGATAAATGGGTAGAATTGGCGACATTTAATTTTAATACTAATAAACAATAAAGCACACAGCACATACCTTTGGAATTAGTTTTTGGAAAAATAACACAGCTACCGACTAGTGAACCCTTTGATGCATATGATTTATTACCTACATACTGACAATACATGATGGATTTTGTCACTTAACTAAACACCCTATATGAGATTGCTCGCAGAAAATTGATTATTGCTAAGAACAGAGCAAAAAGATGTACTATAAAAAATAAAATTCTAAATTAATAAAAATAGAAGACAAAGTATGGCTCTCACAGGGCCTCAAAGATCATAAATTTAACGATCAGCATTCATGACCTTACTTTCATGACATTACTTTTATGACCTTGATTCTCTATAGTCAATATAGGACAATGCGATATTCCAGAACCAGTTATAAATTCAAGTAGAGTACACGTGTCTCTCATCAAATTAGAAATTAATGTCTTCATACGCGTCATTATTTTAAAATCTTGTTTAAGAAAATAATATAACATTGTGGCATAAAGTCGCACAATCAGTTATAAAAAACGGGTAAATGAAATACTTCCAAGGAATATTACGAGAGGAATGCAGTAGATTGCATTTACACAAAAGAATAACTATGTACAACAACGTAAGACAAGACATTTCCATTAACAATATGGAGATTTTTTCCGTAAAATAAGAAGGCTTGGTAGGCTCTTCAGGTACCTGTATAAACGCAGGATCATATACAGACACATACGGGGAGTATGAAAAAGTATTCGTACAGGGTAACGCCAGAATCACTTCAGAAAAGCGTTACAATGACATAGATTTAAATAATAATAATATGACTCAAATCAAGAACATCATGTATCTTCGCAGACGATCACTGCATTGACAGTGATTACGGATACACATTTTAGAACGTAATCCCTCTTGAGTCATGCGACCGTAATCGCTACACAAATCTTATTTTAGGAAACGTAAGCAGGGTACTTAAAAGTGAGAATGAGTTCAAATCACTGTATGCAGTCAAATTTGACCACGTGTCAAACGCATTCGAATACGTGAGTACTGTAAACACATGATTTTTCTCTATTATTAAAACAGAGCACCTACAAATATTTTTACTGACCGACCCCGAAAAGCAAAATTTTCTAGCAAAAAAAAGCGTCGATCTTATTAACATATATATGTTGACATATGTCAGTTTTTACTTTATCATTATAGAAAAACACTTCAGAAAACAAATAAAAGAACTTTAAAAAGACGTACAGTTGAAACAATGTGAGTTAGAGAGTTAAATAATTGGAAATGCACTCAAAATTTCCACTATTTCACCAGACAATTATGCTTATCAACTAATGCCTGGCTCAGATTACATCAGCTTTTTAGCCAAGAAGATAGTGTATATTATTAAGTATGTGCAAGAAGAAGTACGCATAAGAGAAGCTGACACATGCTATCAAGAGCTACCAGTTTTTTGAAATTAAAAACTGTATTGTTTAGTACCACGCACTTATTTCCTTCTAGAATACGGTACAAAATGTTACTACAAGTTACAACCCAAGATGATTCACAGTTACTAAAACCAGATTCCAAACGAACTTGGAAATACTCCAGTCCCCTCAACTTAGCAAATAGTGGTATTCATTCTTATCACGTTATACAAAAATTAGAAACCTTTATTATGTTTTCTTCCAAACGCTCAGCAGTACTAAATTTAATATCAGCCCGTATAACAGCAAAAACAAAACTAGCACAACAATTTTTACTCGTACACATCTTTGATTAAAATACTTTACAAACACACGCAGAAAATATTTGGATTAAAATATGTCAAAAATTCCTTTTTTTACGGCTCAGCAAGTACCACTTTTATTGCTATAATAATATATCTTAGAACCATGAAAATTGTTCTAGACGCTATAATTTATAGTGACGCTTTACCCAGCGTTCATGGATAGTCAATTCACATTCTAGGTGCGATCTGAAATTCACTTATGAACCTGCTACTGCATCTGTCCAGATCACCGCCCGACAGCGAAAACTCAAGCAACGGAGAAAATGCCACTGCATCAAATCTTCAAGTAACCAGCAAATACAAGTAAAGCAACTTCCTGAAACAATACTCATACACTCTATTACAGCCACCAGACCTTTAAAAACCGACACACACTCATATCCTATAATACATAAACCCTAAATTTTAGCTTCTGCCATGCATACTAAAAAAGCAGAAACACAAGTTCAAAAACCATTTAACATGGAGCAAAAAATAAATAAATCTCTAAACTTTGTACAAAAAAAAATTTTCTAAGCCATTTAATTGATATCAATAACGTTATAATTTAAACAAAATAACGTAATAATTAATCAGCGACTGATTGCTCCCTTGAAAATGATCGAGTCATACGGATATATATTAGAGTTGGTGAGATAGCTCAACATAACTACTCAGAAATAACACAAACACCCTAGGAGCGTGCAAAACTAAAAATAGCTTGTTTTATTAAAGGGCTTGAAGCCCCAGTAGGTCGCTATATGTGCACACCCACGTACTACGCTACACTTAAAGAATTCCAGCAACTTACCAAATGAGTCGACAATTACTCACGAGATCTTAAAAACTTAGAACCGCAGCAATACTTAGATATAACTAGGTAATACAAAAAAAAAAAGAAAAGGAAAAAGTATTTTTTCTTGTCTCACTCAAAATTTCTTTATTTCGTTTTCAGAAGTCAGAAATATTCTTTAGTTGTATTATAATTACAATCGTGACAACGACAAATGCTGGGGTAATACCTAAATTTTATCAATTAAACTTTAACCGAGGAATCACTTTTGAACAAATATAAGATATGAGGATAGTAATGGAATTTTGGTCCATAGTATCTTACATAGACACTAAATGTCTTAAAAAAGCTCATTATAACCTCATCAACAGTTTAACCAATTTTAACACCACCCTTCTGGAAAGAAATATTCTACATGACACCTTGTCTTACACAATAAAATAATTAGCAATCAAACTTCAAGAAATAGGCAACCTTAATTCTATATTCCACAGATTATTATCATCGTACAAAGTTAACCATGCGACAACTCATTCCGAAGAAATCAGAATTTTTAAACATATGTATAGTACCCAGCAGAAAACTATCGCTAGACGCAAAAAATGTGCCTATTACGTAGGCAATAAAATAAACTAGAAAAGAAAGCAGATTCGGAGTGACTAAAAAACTTACAGGAAAACCTTACTTAATTTAAAAAGAGTGCCAGCACACCCACTAAGGTGCAAGCGCAAGTAAACGTCTTGTTACTTGAAACCTACCATATCCCTGTCATCTTTCAAGATCTCATAGAAAAAATTCCCAACTTAATGCAGCAAAATAAGTTTATATTTTCAGTGAGACTTCTACAAATGATTAATTTCAAGCTGTCCAAGTGCATATTATGGCTAGTATTTTAAAAAACAAATAGACGCAATAGCTCGATCACATCTCGCATGATACCCACTGCAGATTATTTAGCGATAGCGAATGGTCACTTTGAATTCTATTTTATTGATCAGTGAAAACTTAGTATATGCCTTTTTATCGATCTATATTCATGCCAATCGCTACCACTTAACATAAAACCGAACTTCTGTGAAATAGAAATATTCCGTAATCATGAAAATATTGACTATATTATTAGAACATACAACCCCTCTCATTGGCTCTTTTCGACAAAAAACAAACACAACATCACCGTTTTCTTTGGAGAAAATTAATATCACCTGCCATCAGTTGGATATGGCATCATAAAAGTAGATTTTGGATGCACCATAAAAGATGCAGAAAAACTCTTCAACTTTGGAACCAATAGATACGAAAACAGCAATATAATCATCCCTTCTCTCACCCTCGCCATATACAAACCTAAAAAACTTTAAAACTATACTTAAGCGTGCTCGCCACAACAACAAATGGATTTAACAGCTAATTCCAAGACGCAGTTGAACATCACCATAGCCGTAACAATACTCCTAATAGGCATAACGCTACTCCTATCAATTCTCATTGTATGTTACGTCATTTTTATTAAAAGGGCTTTTGAAAGACTAATAACCAGGCTGTATACTCTTTATTAGCATTGACCTTGATTTTTGCTGCGACCTCAAAGGCCTGACATGCACATCAAAAAGCAATGTGAACTCCATAACCAAAAAAACAAAGAAAATTCACGAAATCCTAAACACTTCACCTGTAAGAGTTGCGCACAGCATAGGATCCCTATAAAGTTATAGGAAACGAGTCACAGTCATTGAAGCGGACACAGAAAAGGCAGTGCAAAGACAGTGTAATGATTCTATAAGGATAACTTCAACACCTACTACTGTCATGGTCACCCGAGATCTCAAGGTTCACAAAAATCCTAAGAAAATGGGAGTGGCCGAAATGCTCACCCAATACACTCATCGTCTAACAAAAATTTTCCAAAAGCCAAACCATTGGCCCCAAATTCAGGGCCAATATGCAGGGAATGACATTCAGTGGATGATTGGAAAAAGGCGACTTTGACGGAAGTAACAGCCTCACCAACTGCTCCAACTACGGAAAATGCCTGGAGGGTAGCGAAAGCTTACCGATCTAGAAGTGATGTACGCAGTGTTATGAAAGGTAAGTTAATTATCGTTTGGAGGACATCTACATGCCTTTTCAAATGCGTCAACGAAGAGCGTGCAAGGGACCTGTACAACCAAAAATATTGCTGGAACTGCAGATGACCCCCAGAGCTGAGTGCCATAGTCATGGATCCGCTGGAATTAAGAAGCATGGATGACAAAAACATATGAATCCGTTTTTTCTTAGCAAATAAATATAAACATTAAATGTAATAATTACCATGACTTACAGAACAAAGCAAAAAAATATCAAAATCGTCACACACAAAAATTATCATTGACACAAAAAAAATAAACAAAGAAAAAATAACACAAACACCAAAAAAAAAGATCCAATTTAAAACACGAATCACCGAACACCAAAAACTAGACATGTCTACAAAAAATAAGCAACAACCACAACAAAACAGCACGAATAAAAGACGATAAGCACACAAAAAAGCACACACACACAAAAACAATAACCCCAATAAGAAATACACACAAAAAAAACTCAAATCATCATACATAAAAACAAAAAACAAAAAAAACAACTTTTAAAATACACAAATCATTAAACATTAAACACTTATAAAAAAAAGAGAGACTTAAAAGAAAACCAAAAAAAAAAAAAAAAAAATTCAACGCAAATAAAAAGCAACAGAAACCTAAAGCGACACACACAAAAATAAAATAAACACAGAACACTACTAACAAAGAAATTTGTATAATGGAGCACTATTGTAACCCTCCAACTTTAATTTTAACATACATATTTATATCAGAAGTTTAGCGCTCTATGATAATAATACATGCATAATAATGTATGTAGCCCATTTCCCATCATAAAAATCTTTCCTTCTTTTTTATAATACGTACGCCACTCTTAAATCTCACCATCTGCACATCAACCCCTAACTCATTCTCCGTTAATCTACTAAGCATCGCATAAATAGAGCCATAAACTATAATACTAATATCAAGCACTGGATATTTGTTTGGAAGATACGTGAAAACCATCGATCAAAAAACTCATTATCACTTGTCGCATACCAACCCATACGCAGTCAGCCTCGCACACATGCAAGCAGGAAACCAACCATTGCACAAAAGCTGGAAGCGGGAAAAATCTCATTTGAAGCAGCTCTCTACATCTATGGCGTGAGGCAAATACGTGCATTGGACAATACTTGCAAACGATACTCGGAGAGCTTCATCGAAGGTATGGTAATAAATGTATTACGGCACAATTTTAAATTCATTTTGGAAATTACTATTAAACACTTACTAATGCGAGCATCCAAGGTAACCCATAAAAACTCAATCATCAGTCTTTAGTATCGTGAAGTAAGAAAGTTTACAAAACACCCCAATGGAATCAAGCTGGAATCTAAGAACGAAAACAAGCTGCGATCGGCACAGCTGGTATAACATACTCCGGTCTTTCAAAGCGATTTTCATTGGGAGGAAAGGGTTACAAGTGGCATGTGACCCTTAAGTGAAGCAAAATTCGTCTCCTAGACATTAAACCCTAGCATGATTAGTGTGCATGCACCACATATCATTTCCAAGGTTATAGAGACGACACCATCGCAAGATGCCCTTTCGAGTCTCCAAACCCAGTACACTTCTGGAACACACATAGTTATGTTTGCCGTTTCTGTGAGTCCACTTTGAACAAGTTTGACTTTGACATTGAGGTCCAGCGATAACCACATTTCTTTTTTCCTGCCATCCCATCTGAATGTCATTACTACCTCTTTACTCCATTAACCGAATACTGTCATAGTTTACTGTAAGAATATTTTTTTTTAAACTTTAGCGGTAATAGAAATTAAGTGCCTTTTCGATCGCTGACCCAATCTATTGCTAAGATGTTGATTTCAAATGCAGTTGTAGCCAAATGCAGTACACTTCTGGAACACACATAGTTATGTTTGCCGTTACTGTGAGTCCATTTTGAACAAGTTTGACTTTGACATTGAGGTCCAGCGATAACCACATTTCTTTTTTCCTGCCATCCCATCTGAATGTCATTACTACCTCTTTACTCCATTAACCGAATACTGTCATAGTTTACTGTAAGAATATTTTTTTTTAAACTTTAGCGGTAATAGAAATTAAGTGCCTTTTCGATCGCTGACCCAATCTATTGCTAAGATGTTGATTTCAAATGCAGTTGTAGCTAGTAAGTCCAAAAAAAAGTGATAATGAAAGTAATAATAATAGACAAATAATTAATAAACAAATAGATAAAAATATGTATAACAACATATAAAATAATAATATTCTGTAACACTGAATGTTACTTACTGTGTCATTAGAGAACAAGATAATTGTTAGCTATTAAGTCACATTGTAAGTTAAAAAACTAATTTAATAAAACAACATTTTATGCAAATGTAACCCTAGCTATATTCAAATTGTGTTAAACACATATCTATAAAACGTAAGCCAATTTTATTAGGCACGAACTCGCCTGGTAAGTAAAAACTTAGGGGGAGGGGGCGTGTCACGTCTATTGACGTTTACCCGCAGTCAGTAACAAATACCATATGGTGTTTGTCACCCAGCAGACATCCCCACAAATCGATAACAACGCACGGTCGATCTTCTGTGAGATCACCAGCTATTCCTACTCCCTTTGAAGTAAAGTTAGGTTACCCCCACCAAATTCAACATCTGGCCTATGCCTGTAGCTGCGCGTTTTCTCCAAGAATATGTTATTAAAATTTAATTCCACTCCTTAACTCACTACCGGTCTTACCCCTGATTATTGATCCAATTTATGGTTTAAATAGAACCGTGCCCCGTGGCTCATCATCTTTCACGGATAAGCCACCGACCAACAAGCAAGTAGCTGGTATCAACCAGAGCGAGTTTTACTATTAAACTTCCGTTTGATTTTTTAAATTATTGGTATAGTATTTAGGAATTATTAAATTAAGTTTTGCTAACTATTCAATTGAGCATTTTATTTTTTATAATTCATTACCGGCTTAATACGCAATCTATTCCACCAGCCAACCCAGGAGAGCTGTCAGCCTCTAATCTTTAATTACTTGTAAAGGTACTGGTAATTTACTTCTAATACTTTAACTGAATTACGAACACTGCTAACACACAAACGCTTTTACTGTTTGCACGCTGCACGCTGCATTCCAATTCTTACACGCTAAAGTTACATCAAAGGGCCACGTTGTAACAATATTATCAAAATTGAAACAAAATTTTTTTTGGATTTGTCCTTTCTCTGGCCGATCTTTAAAGTAACCTGCTGTATACCAGGCAGAACTGGATTAAGGCATAGGCCACATACGCACAGGCAAACAGACCTCTACAAACTTAAGGCGTCTACAAATGAAGAAACCTTGTAATTTTAAGAAACTTTTTGCTTTTAATATACATAAAAAGCATTTTAGCGTATGGTGATTTAGAAGAAAAATACAATTTAAATAATGAACGAATAAACTGTTTGAAGGACTCTGAACAAGTTGCATTGGCCTACAAGCGGCCTAACTAACACACTACGACCTTCCTTTCTTTGAATGTAACCCCGACTAGTTGGCGGGAGTCGAGGAATGGCTAAGAGTTTTATCTTTGCCAGGAAAAGTCTAAGATTAGGAACCAACACACAATCAATATCAGTAATTATATGTTGGAGGGCGGGTTTGTTGCCCGCTGTAAAAAAACAAAATCACTTGAGTTACTAATTCTGTGAAGAAAAACATTATAAAGAAGCTTTCATTAATATTTAAATTAAGTGTTTAATAATTTATAAATCCCTGCAATACATATCGCGATTATTTTTAATTATTGCTTCATTGATTTTTTCTTTCGTAATTCTTTTGTACTCCAAGTAAATTTATTTGTATCTCTTTGGGCAGAGATAAAATTCTAATACGTTCAAACTTACTTTTATTCTGTATAACTCAACTTTTTATCCACTCGCAAGCTCAGCAAGAGATGAAACAATTAATATTTCCAATTAATTTAATTGTAAACTAAAAAAAGAAGTCACTTATAATTAAATTCTTACATAAACTTGAAAATATATTAAAACTCGCAACTACCTATGAAGGTTTAGGTTTAAATAAACAAGTACAATTAATTATTCTTTTTCTAAAATTTATTCACTTTTATTTCAATACGAACACTATGCTTTTAATCAATAGGTCCAACACTGACATTGATTTTAATAATGAGCACAGTTTTTAAATAAACAACGAAAAATTTTCTATTTCATTTCAAAGGATGCGAATCACTTTAAGACAAGTTGAATTTCACGTTTAAATACAAAATGAATTATATTTCTATCTTCAAATTTTGCCAAATTATATTTTAAAGGATTTTTTAATTTTTCCGTACAAATTTTCTTTCACGTATACGTAGTTAGACTATGGCAGATAATTAGTACAGCCTCGGAGTCTTAGTCCTGAGATCTATGTCTATCTTGAAAGAGTCACGTAGGGTTAGGTTGTCCTCGGGGACTTGGGTACCTAGAGTAAAGCTGTAGTAATCTATCCGAGTACTTTGTCCAATAAGCGCCGTCGCTATCCCTAGTATCTCTACTACGTCGTGGCTCTCTCTCGGCTTCTGCTCGTCACAGTTGATACCGGTGCTCGGGAGAGTTCCAGATCTGGGTACGCAGCGGATCTCTGCGTCCCAGGTTCGCTGGAGGAGAAACGTATTTTCCCGTAGGTCAGCGCCTTTTATTACCGAGGGACACTCAAAAACCAGAGTAAGAACCCATGGTTCCTCTGTTGATTGCAGCGCTGCTATCATATTCGTGTAAGCACTGCCCTGAAAGTAAAGACTAGATATCAATTCTGTGGCAATGCTTGGTTCTCATGCTTACTGTTTCTAAATTTTCACAGTATTAAAGAGACTTCCTTATAGTCCTAAAGATAGGGCTAGTCGTTCCGACAGTCCAAGAGGACCCTTAACAACCATTAAATTTCTATATCCTGTTTCCCACTTCACATTCATATACTGTTCAGAAATAACGAAAAATTATAGGATCAATTTAAAACGCAACAATCAAAACAAATGACAATAACTTTAAAACGCAACAAAGAAAATTATTTTTCGCAAAATATAATAACCCAGAATAAGAAACACAACTTTTATAGGATATGTTGAAACATTCAACGCATGAACAGTTATAAATTAATCCAAGCGAAAAAGTCACTTAATTCATAGATTTGTCAAACATTTTCACTTGCCATAATGTGTATAGGTCTAGAGACGGTTTCGTACATAATATGTTGAGCCTATACTCTACCTAAACATTATTAACAACGTAACTCTCTTACGTGAATGTTTTGTGAGACTAATGAAAGTCAACACGATGTTCTTACCTATGCTCACTACATTTTCAATTGCCTCGCTTGAGATGAAGGTCGTCAGATCGAAAGATAAAGGTACTTTAACACTTATACGGGCTAATGTTTGTGGAAACTAAAATTTACTAGACAATTAACTTGCCTAAGGCCGCTTATGTATAAGTACTACCAGTGGTGTATTCTTAGGGCTGCGTTTATACGTACGCTTAATAGGATCTTGCAGAGAAAAAATAGCCCATAAGCGACATTTAGAAAAAGAAAGAGATAGCGTTTGCAATAAGGGGGCGTTTAATAAAAATGTCTTGTACAGAGGGTCAGTGCAGTATTGCAGATGAGCCACGATGTTCGAGACTTTTTTTAGAAACTATATATCTATGTACATTACTTACACTTTTTATAGTGTATCGATGTAGGTCACTCAAACATGTGAAGCTTACAGACGTGAGATTTCAAGCCAGTGATTGGTTCATTAGAATTATGTGCGTGTCGGTCCTGAATATGGCAGAACTAATCAGGAGAAGCTCCCGCACCTGCAACACTGCACTTGACCCTCTATAATACTCTACCCTTTTTCTCGCATGTCCTCTATGATAACGAAGCGTTGTTCCACGTTTTGAAATTTCTAGACGTAAATGGCAATAGCGGCGTTGTTGGCCAAATTTTTTTATTCTTAGAAAAAACTCGAGCCAACGTGATAGTCACTCTCTGTTTGACTGTCATTTTTTCTCGTGCAGTTTTTTTTAGTCATCTTCAGTGTACGTATCAGTGCATGTGAGTTTGTTGTAGCCGAATCAAATGGATAAAAATTTACAACAGAAAACTGTTATCACTGAAGTGTGTAAATTCCAGATACTGTAAAGTAAGTCTCACAACCAGTACCTAAATAAATGTTCAAAGGGACAGCAAATAAGATAGTAAGTATTTTTCTTTTATACACCTAACTATTTATTGACCTTATAAGTGTATTATATACATATGTATTTGTGGTCGGTGTGCGTGCATGTCACGTGCGTGTTTTTTTTTTGTACGAAATGAACAACTAAGAAAAAAAATACCTATATTCAATACTTAAGTGACATACTTTACCTAATTCCCTACCTATTACCCAATACAAATATTATTTATCTTGCAAAATATACAGCCCAAAAAATCTGGGGTAGTCTTGTCCGGAGTTTTAAAGCAGAGCGTAAAGCCATGGAAAATAGACGATCTAGATCTGGCCAAAAGAGATGTTATCAGTCATCCTGGTCATTCTATGAATCTATGCAGTTTATGTTGAATGCTCTGGCAGCACGAGAGGTAACTGGAAACTTTGATGACCTGCATCTAGAAGATGACTCACTTTCTAATAGCAACTGTTAGATATAAGGGAATGATACCACACCTAACACTCCTGCAGACAAGTCACTGTCACTGAAGGGAGATCATGACTTCCACAATCAAGCAGGAGCTGTTGGCCCAGAAAACCAGATGGTTTTTTTAAAAGCTTTTGCCCATCGTACAAAAAATAAAGAGTAATGACGAGTATGGTTTCCATAACGACGTGACGAAGCTGTTACACAGCTATGCTTATCCTGGTCAGGCCTGGAAAGAGAAATAATTCTCTAATCTTGTAAAAGGGATATCTAACTTGTTGGCAAATCAGTATGTTATATCAGATGCATATGGAGATGATGATGAAGGTATAAATATTTGTACTTGAAATACTCACAATAATAATAGTCATAATAAAAATCTCAAAAAAAATCAGCAATACTATCAATAAAAACCTAATCATAATTTAAACGTTTATATAATTTCTGTAGAATGTCTCATTGTAAGTAAAAAAAAATCACAGAAAACAGGATGCTTGCGATTGTTGAAAATAATTTTCAGACTCATCAGCTACCCATCAAACAAGAAAGATGTAGTGACCTGTATCATGATCAAATAAATAATGTACAATCCATGCCAGGCAATTGTAGTTTTAATTTATCACATCTTAAATTCATTCCAATAATGACATGTGATTACACAAGTTGTGACTTTGGTTCAGGTGCAAGTCCTATGCATAATTTGCAAGCAAAAGAACTTTCAGTCTTCAAGTGCTACTAGTTTTTTTACTCTAGGAGATACTGGAATTGTTAATCTTGGTGCAATCGGCTATCCTTTTGTACACCATACGGCTCATTATTCTGGTTGTCGACATTCTTCAGATAACTCATTCAATTACACCAATATAATAAATGCCTTGGTAAATTATTTTGCAAATCCATATGGACAAGTTCCCTTTTTAAATCCAAACTATACTTCTGGCACATACTAATCTAAACCTGAGCCTAACACACTATCTACTTTTACGAACCACGTCACATTTCCTAATGGGCTACGTTTTTCAGGAGCACGTTCAAATTAACAGTATTAGTATCATGTTAATCAGAATCAATCAATAATCAAAAATAACCCGCATCCCATCCCAGAGTTTACATCTATGGATAGTAATGTCACTTATTCTAATATGCATCAACTCCCTCTCGTAAACTCAACTCAAAATTATTGTTTTTATGGCAATCAAACTCAGCCCACAATAAAAATGTCTTGCATTCTATTCCGCAACCTGCACGAGCCAATAGTGGTGGCAGAGAAGGCAGCACACTACCAAAACAATTTAAGCGAGCTGAAACTCAGCAAAAGTTCTGGTCTGGTCAATCCTGGGCTGGCTACTGACAATGAAAAAAATGTTGATTTTTCTAGCAGTGTAACACAACAAGTCTAATAAAAAAATGACCATAGTATTGAATGCGAACCGCCCATTTTACATAACTGATTAATAATACTTTTGATGAAGAGTTGTTTAACTTTTTACTTTGTTTTAGTCTATGCAACTTTATGCATGTTTGATGTTTGTCTAAATTATACGTCAATCATTGTACAATTGATAATATTATTTCTAATAAAGTGTACAAAAAAATTTTCTTTTTTCTTCGATACTTCTTACAGATCAAACATCTTAGTAACGGTATAAATAATACAATACAATTGGCACATGTGTGGCAAATAATTTTGTTCATTCAAATAAAAAAAAAAGTTGATTCATGACAGTGAGATTTACAAAAACCTCCTATCGGATGAGACACCGTGAAAAGAGTAGAACTACTCCAAAAAAGTTTCCGTACACTTGTTACGCACTTATCTCACTTTTCACTAAAGACTATGCTTGTTACATGTCAGAAATTATACTTTAAATTTTTAGAAAATTTGGTAATCAGTTACAATTCGTAGTTAAGCACATACAACCGTGTTAGTAGATAAATTTTTAGGAAGACAATCTCGCTTGGGACCAATCTAGATAACGTATTACACAAGTAATATATCACAAATATCACGTCAGTTCTCCAGAAGAACTCGATAGATTTTTGCAAATGTATGACAAAATGTTAAAACAAACATATTCTATATATAGCAAGCAATATATAGTGTATAAACATGAAAAAATGGTTTTTTGACTGTACCTCTGGCATGACTTAATGCACTAAGCTAAAATTGTAGAATATTGGAATATGGAATATGGATAGTAATTTCGCTCGTTTACAAGACTTTTCTAACAATTTTTAAACTTCTGGAAACAGTAAAAATATTAAGAAAAGTGTAAATAGAAATATGCTAAAATGCCACTTTTCAGTCCGTAACTCCCGCAAAATTTAATACATCTAGCTAAACTTATAGCATATTGTAAAAGGTCATTCAATTGGTCTAGTAGATTTTTCTAACAATTTTTAAACTTTAGGAAACAGTAAAAACCGCAAAAGAAATGTTTATGAAAATATTTAATGTCACTTTTTCGCCCATAGCTCCAACAAATCTTAATAAACCCAGCTCAAGTTGTAGGAAGTTATAATATATGCAGAATAATTTATGCAGGAGCTTCTCCTGATTAGTTCTGCCATATTCAGGACCAACACGCACACAACTCTAACGAATCAATCACTTGTTCGAAATCTCACGTTTGTAAGCTTCATATGTTTGAGTAACATACATCGATACACTATAAAAAGTGTGAGTAATATACATAGATACATAGTTTCTAAAAAAAGTCTTGAACATCATGGCTCATCTGCAACACTGCACTGACTCTCTGTACAAAACCTTTTAAAAACGCCCCCTTATTGCAAACGTTATCTTTTTCTTTCTCTAAATGTCACTTATGGGCTATTTTTTCTGTGCAAGATCCTATTAAGCGTACATATAAACGCAGCTTTAAGAATACACCACTGGTAGTACTTATACATAAGCAGCTTTAAGCAAGTTAATTGTCTAGCAAATTTAAGTTTTCGCAAACATTAGCCCGTATAAAAGTTGAAGTACCTTTATCTTTCGATCTGACGACCTTCATCTCAAGCGAGGCAATTGAAAATGTAGTGGGCATAAGTAAGAACATCGTGTTGACTTTAATAAGTATCACAAAACATCTACGTTAGAGAGTAACGTTGTTGATACTGTTTAGGTAGAGTACAGGCTCAACATATTTAGTACAAACCGTCTCTAAACCTATACACATTATGGCAAGTGAAAATGTTACGTTAAACCCGTGACCAGGGGGTAACTCAAACAAAAACATGAAAAACGAATAATAAAAAATAAGAAAATTCAGTTTAGTACTCATGGTAGTTTAACTTCGTAAGTATTGTATTTATGCATGACGTACTCATGAAGTTAAACTATCGTGAGTACTAAACCAAATTTTTTTTTTTTTTCGTTATTCGTTTTTCAAGTTTTTGTTTTAGTAAACTACATAAATGTAGAACTTATTTTTATAGGGCTTCATTTTTCCTTTGTGTCTGGCGATCCCCTTGCTACCTGAGAAATTTCATGTCTTCATATTCATCTCATGTTGAAAGAACTTCCTCTTACCGTGGGTCCCATGACCCGTTTATACCCACTAGTGTAATCTCTTCAATTTGTATCTTTGTTTTTAGTTTCCTTCATTTTATTTTTTTGTTTTTATTTTTCTCATTTTTCTATTTAACCTTTTTTTTCATTCCTTTTTTTCATTTTAATTTTTTTTTTTTTTTTTACATCACATTGTATATTTTTATGTCTTTTATGATTTCATTCTTCTTTGTTGTCATATTTTATTTCATTAGCTTTTTTTCATATTTCCGGTGATTGTTATCAATTAGATTACTTGGTTATTTCTTAAACGTTAAATTTTGTACTCTTGTAATTTTTATAACACTTACGCATAACAAATATTGTTATTTACAGAGTTTGTTGGAATTTCTAATCATTTTGGCTGGCTGCCTTTATTCTCCGTTAGCTGTCTTTGTGCATACCAAGCATTCAAACCCAGCGTACTTGTATATTTGGTATTATTGGAGTTCCTGATAAATAAGATTATCACCCACTCAAATACAAGGCTTGTTCCGTGTGCTTTCAAGGCTCCAGCCATACAAGTACTAGCATTGGCTCACTGGCTCAGTCGTAGATCGATATCTACGTCACTAGACTTGGTCGATTCAGGTGCTCCAAAAGCTCTGAGCGACCCCAGATCTATTGAAGCGTATATTAATATTCACAGTCCTGCCCATAAATACAGATAGACACTTTAATGACTCTTATGTTGTTCGGAGCACTCATATCACTTGTATCTGTTAGAATGTAAGTAAATTTATATTGGTTGCAGTTAGCGACATCTGCCGTATGGCGTGGATACGAGTCGTATGAGACACGATGAGAGCAAGAGTTTATATAATAAGGAAATGTTAGGCAGTTTGTTATGGCCATTGCCAGATAGGCTCGCTTAGGTCGTGTCTCTCTCAGTGTCATAAGAGTAATTATAAGAATCGTTGTTAATCCTTATTCGTTAAGATGAATAAACATGTATATTAGTGAATCTGTTCTTTTTATTATGTTTGCTACCTCGCCATACGTATGGTTTATGAACATGGTAGCCGAGTCTGTGGTTGCAGTGTCATTTGATTTTTATTTTTGAATTGCGTGGTTGTCTATAGAGGCCGTAAACTCAACGAAGATACGTGCATAGATGAAATTGAAAAGTTTAGAAAAGATGTTTACCCTATTAAAAAAAGTTTAAGAAAATTGTGTAAAAGAGTGATCACTAATCTATTGATATTAAAAAGGTTCGTTTTTGAATAAATAGAAGAATTCAGAAAAGCAGAAAAGGAAAAAAAGCCAAGATAGCAGACGATATTAAAGTACGTGTTTTTAATAGTAAAGATTACAGTATTTGAAAGAAAAGAATTTTTGTATTTTCAAAGTTGAAAAAGTGCGACGAGGTAGTAACGAGAGAGAAACAGACAACAGACAAAGAAAAACAGTGGTTGGAAAAAAACTTGAAATTAATGAATTTTATATGTATATATATATATATATATATATATATATATATATATATATATATATATATATATATATATATGTATATACATACAGTGCAATCTTAAATAGTAAATTCATATTGTGCAATCATAAATGGTCAGTTTAAATTTATCAAGGATAAAGAAACGGCCGCGAGCATAATAAATAATTTTTATGAGATGTATCTAAAAGAATCTACTGCACTGCAAATATGTGTCAGGAACAAATTGAAAAGAACAAAATCATTACATTCTAAAAAGTCAAGTGTATCTTTCACGGAGTTTGAAAAACTAATAAATGAGTTGAAAATGAAAGCGCACCGATCAGTAAAAAAAAAAAAAAATTAAGTTGCATGTTAAAAATTTTGCCAAGTTCATTGAGTTGTATTGGTAATCTGATTAACGTTTTGAAAAAATCTGAGTGAACAGTAGAATTTGTTAAAAGTAAAATCAAGAGGATTAAATTTAAAGAAAGAGAGAAGAGAAGTAACAAAGATACATGTGTGTTTTAGTGCTTCCGAAAGCGGCATTCAAAGTAGAGCGAAATTCTAACTGGCTATATGGAGCAAAACGCAAAAACCCACATAACTCAACATAATTTTTTACATAATAAAAAATGAAACCCTAAGCTATTAAACCCAATAATTCAATGCTATTTATCTGAGCTATCCAGGGTGCTTAGGGGCCACTTTACAACTTAATGCTTTAAATATTTAAAAAAATCACCAATCACCACAAAACCCAGGGCTCTTGCTAGCCACTTTGTTAATTAATAAAATAAATAAAATAACGCAAGCGCCAACCATCACACATCCTGGGGCACCTACTGGCCACTTTGTTAATTAATATAATAATTGAAATAACATAAGCGCCAATTACCACACAACGCGGGCATTTACTGGCCGTTTTGTTTATGAAAAAAATAATTCAAATAACACAAGTGTCAATAACCACTTAACCCGTGGCGCTTACTGGCCACTTTGTTAATTAGTAAAATGTTTAAAATAATACAAGCACCAATCACCAGAAAACATGGGGTGCCTACTGGATACTGTATAATTCAATAAGGATTGAAATAATAAATAAATTGCTGATTACTTAGTAACCCGGGGCGCTCACAGGTCGCTTCCAGAATTAGTTAAACTATGAAAAACAGTTTTAACAATCGTGGTTAAATAGTAAATAGCGCACGAGTCATTAAGAAATGCTTTCTAATTTAATAAAGTAGTGCCTTGGGTTTCCTAGTTATAAGCACTTTTGTTATTTTTAAATGCTTAGTTAATTAACAAAGCAGCCAGTAAGCGCCCTAGGTTACGTTGTGATTTGCGCTAGTGTTATTTTTATTATTTTATGGATTAACAGAGTGGCCAGTAAGTGCCTGGGTTTTGTGGTGATTAGCAATTGTGTTATTTAAATTATTTTATCAAATGACAAAGCTTCTAGTAAGCGCTCTGGGTTATGTGGTGATTGGCGCTTGTGTTATTTTCATTATTTTATTAATTAACAAAGTGGTTAAAAAGCACCTTGGGTTGTGTGGTGACTAGTGCTTTTTTTATTATTAAGAGCATTAAACTTTGAAGTTGCCAGTAGGTGCTCCAGGTTATTGGGTTAAATAAAATTGGGTTATTGGGTTTAATAGCTTGAGGTTTATTAATTTATTATGTCAGAAATTCTGTTAAACTATGTGGGTTTTTGCGTTTTGTTCTATATAGCCAATTTAAATTTTGTGCTACTTTGGTTACATTTTTTGGGAGCACTGGTGTGTTTAAGTCAGAGAGAAAAAAAAGACAAAGCATGTTCTAAATGCAGCACGATGGGACCTTCCAGGCTCAGGTGACATGCAGCGGCAAGGAGGTGTGCGTCAGCACCCACAGAATTGGCAGCTCCGTAGTGGCGGTGGTCAAGGTCGAGCAGCTGGAAGAGGACATGGTAATTATTGCCGGATGGCGGTTGGCAGCAGGAACAGTGGCATCCAGGCCAGTATCAGTGCAACGAAAATACAGGTTATAGTCAGCAAAGTAGTTCTTGTACTGAAGTAATAAAAAATTTGAAAAAAAATTTGAATGTTTAGGTGAAAAATATTTACGATGATAGTATTAAAACAGTTGCTATAAAACAGTGGTTGCTCTGATCATATAGTAAACAATGATGAGTTGTATAATAAATGAATTGATTTAAATGTACAAGTTAGTGAAAAAGCAGGAGATGGTTGATTTTTGAAATAAACAAAAGAAGGAAATATCTTAGTAAGTTTTATTGATTTACATCAAGATGTTGAACTAAGTAATATTTCATCTGTCGAAGAAATAGAAGCAAATTGGATGAATTATAGGAACGTTAGAAATAAGATTAAAGTTATTTTGAAAGATGACACTTCTGAAATTTACAATAAGTTTGGAGATTTATTTGCAGTATTATTTAAAAAAACGCTTTTATTTTTTAGATAGTTCTGCAATAAAGAAAAATTTCAATATGACAAAAAAGTTTGAAAAATTAACTCCAGGAAAAGAAAATCTTCACGGAAAATTAGGCATTGTCAATTTTAATTATTTAAGAACAATATGTGCTAAAAAATTACAAGATGTATTGCCAGGAGATTTTGATTCTGACTATTGTAAATGTAAAATTTTCATTGAAAATAAAATGCATAATTTGTCTTTTGAGAATAATAGAAAAAAAGCAGGGAAATTTTGAAAGTAATTCATACTGATTTGAATGGGCCTCATAGTACAACGGGTTACAATAAAGAAAAATACTTTTTGACTTTTATTGATGATTATAGCAAGATTATTGAAGTTTTTGTAGTTAAATCAAAGAGTGGGGGTTATTGGGGGTTATCATTGTTTTATTGTTTATATGGATACAACGGAAAATATGACGGGAACAAGAGTTAAAATATTATGGTACGATAATGGTAAAAAATATTTTAATAAAGATGTTTGATGTATATAATTTTACGAGAAAAAAAAATGTGATTGAACCATACCCTCCATAAGTTCATGAGTTAAATGGGACGACAGAAAAATACAACAGGGATATTGTGAATATGTCAGGATATCTACTAGCAGGTGCTCATGTACCGAGAATGTATTGGCCTGAAGTAGTTGAAACAGTTGCATATTTGAAAAATGAGATAATTTCAAATTTAGTGGAAAAAAACTTTTCTTAAGAGACTGTTTAGTCAGAACTCTTGTATTGAAAATTCACGTTTGCATGGAAGTAAAGTTTAGATAAGAATACCAGAACAAAAGAGACAATCTAAATAGGATAATAAGGCTGAAATGTGAATTTTATTAGGTTATGAAAAAGTAGGTTAAAGAGTTTTATTTGATGGTAGGGTGATAGTGGCTAGACATGTTGACGTAGTTAAGGAAGATATAAAAATGGTAGGATTTAAAATGAACATCAATAAAACTAAAAATGCAAAGGGATTCGAGAATCAAATTCAATATGATGACGTGAAAAATGAGCAAAAGTCTAAAAATGGACAAAATACAGATAATCATGAAAATATTGAGTTGGGATGTTCAAAAAGGAATGTAAGAAAATCTGCGAAGTATGAAGACGAAAATGTTGTTTATAATGGTATTGTATATGTTAACTAAATAAATGATAAAAGTTACGTAAGTTATAATGGTGCAATGAATTCGTATGATTTTAAAAGTTGGAAAAATGCAATGAACAGAGAAATGTCTCGTTAAATTAAAAAAAAAATACTTAGAGGTGCGTTGAAAAACCTATCAATAAAAAGTTTCAGACTTGAAATAGGTTTATACAAAAAAAGATGATGATGATGTTGATAATGAAAGCTTAGTTGTAAGGGGATTTGAACAAAATAAAGTTATTGAAGATATTTATTCACCAGCTGCTAAGATGTGGAGTTTAAAATTTTTATTGGCATACTGTTGTCAAAACAAATTAATTATTATACAGATGGATGTAGAAACAGTTTTCTTAAATGTTAAAGTAACAATTAAGATTTATGTTAAAACAACCTAAGGGTTATGAAGAAAATATTAAGAAAGTCTTAAAATTAAATAAGGCTTTGTATAGTTTGAGAGAAAGTCCAAGACTATGGTGTAAGTGTTTCGATACATATATTAAAGAATAAGGATTCGTAAAAAGTAAAGATAATTGTTGTCTGTATGTATCAATTAATAAAGACAAAACTATTTATCTAATTTTGTTTGTTCATGATTGGTTGATTTCTGGTAAAAATAAAACTAAAGTCAAATATAGTAAAGGCTTGTTGTAAAAAAGAATTGAGATAAATGATCTACGAGAGATTAAAACTTATTAAGGTATAAATATTGATTACAATAATGAGAAAGGAAAAATGATAGTTGATCAAAAAAGATATATTAAAACGTTAGCAAATAAATATGATTTTAAAAATTAAAAATTGCAAGCGGTTCCAATGAAACGGAATTTTTAATTTGTAAATGAGAGTTGTGTAAGAAAATTAAAATAATATAATAAGACTTGATTCAAATTAAAATGTCTCTGATACTCTGACAAAGCCATTAGAACGAAGTGTGGTTGTACGAAGTACCTCGCAGGACACGAGTAGGCTGACTGACTATCGGTGTGGCAGCAGGCGAACGCTCTTCGGCAAGAGAGGTGTGATTTCCCCTGATCTATAGTCTGCTAGGGCGAGGTCCCCACATACTTTTTCCCTCGCAAATTCCCAAAACAAGAATTTTTACAAAAGATAAGGTGTACAGGCGTTTTGATACAAAATTTACAAGTACAAGCATACAGTTAGGTAAGAGCGCTTACGTAGTTTTTGATGCGAGCCGATAGAAATTTGAACTGACATAAAAAACGAATGCAATAAAAATGCAGTAAAAATTATTAATTGTCAAGAATTATTTCAGCATAAGATGTTATAAGGGTACAAACTGTTGCAAAAATAAACGCAGCCATGAAATTAGACATGCAATTGACTTAGAAACTTAAAAACAAGTGAAGCACCAGGTCGAAAGCTGCTGCCATGAAGTCGTTGGGTTGCTTGCTGGTTGTAGCGGGTAACAAAAACGACGCTGTCAAAAACGTACGATAGTTGAATGTAAGCTGCTGGGCCTGCTTTAGCTTGCTACCAACGCTTCTGGTAGATACCTTGCCTACCTGAAGGCGACGAGGGCTGGTGGTGTGGTTTCGAGGTCAAGTTTGTGACAGGGAAAACCTGCACCACACAGAAGCCAGAAAAAAACAATGCGCCTTGTTATGAGAAAATGGGAGAAAACTTGCCTTTTTTCCTCGTTTGTTTTGTTCAGCTGCAATTGTTATGTTTTTCTCTCGTTGCCTTTAGAGTTAAACACCTGTGTCTATGAGATCTCTTCTTCTTGTTGGTAAAAGTCGGGTTCACCACTATGGGGTTATGTAGACCAAGGGTCTGATGTCCAAGTATCTGCTTGAAGGAGCAGCCCCAATACTGCTACGTGCTCAACACCCTCAGGAGAAGGACAAAGAGAAGGAACGGAAATAACCCATAACACCTGTTACACCTCGTGTAACAAAATAAAGTTACATTTATTCAAGGCTAGTATTTAGTGCAGTTATACGAAGTATTGTTATACGAAGTGTCTCGCAGGACACGAGTAGGCTGACTGACTATCGGTGTGGCAGCAAGCAAACGCTCTCCGGCGAGAGAGGGGCGATTTCCCCTACTCTATAGTCTGCTAGGACGAGGTCTCCGTGTATTGGTTGTAGTTAGCGACATCTACTATGCGGCGTAGATACGACTCGTACGAGACACGATAAGAGCAAGAGTATATATAATAAGGAAGTATGAGGCAGACTGATTATGACCGTTGCCAGGTACGCACGCTCACGTCATGTCTCTCTCAGTGTTATGAGAGTAACTGTGAGAATCGTTATCAATTTTTATTTGTTATAATAAATAAACATATACATTAACTAATTTGTTTATTTCATTGTGTTTTCTACCTCACCATACATTTATTTTATCAACAGTATCAAACAAAACTATCATCACCTTAAGCCGCCTCGAGAACTACATTAAGCAGCCATGGTATTAACAGGGTGGCAAAGATCAAGAGGATCATCGACTACCTGGATCTGGATGCGAGCCATAAGGCACTTTCTAAGAACAACAAGTTCATTATACACCCAAGATTACCGTTGTTGTCTCTTAGATAATTAGATTTTACCAAAAAGTCACTTATAGTTTAATCTAGCAAATTAACAGCACTTTTGTGCATATTTTTATCTGTCAATAGCGTAAAATTTGTTTATTATTACAATTTGTACTTCACTTACATATGTTAAATTTTTAATTACAGTGTATATCTTTTCTCCAATCGGATAAACAAATCTGAAAAACCTAAAGATCATGCAGCTAGCTGATGCCCACGGAATCAAACAACTTTTCTTTGCTGCGTTTTAGCTTGTAAATGTGATGTACAAAACCTTTCATGTACGGAAAAAGTTATTCCAAACTTGAAAGCCACTGAGTTTGTTTTATTTTGTACGGTTGTTCGAATCACTGTGAATCTTTTTTCTTATGCCAGTTGATTTCTTGCTTCCGAGAACATACAATGTAAAATTTATTGAGTGCACTACACGATGCGTATACGAAAGAGCATGAAAATTGCAAAAGATAGGATATTCTTTTAAGCTATTTGTTAATCTTTTCCACATAACTCAAACAATTTTTTGCTTTAAAAATGACGCTCAAATTATTGGTATTCACATTTGTTTAAATTAACTGATTCGTTAATCTTCAAATACTGTTTCACCTAATATCTAATATAAGAAATAACTGCCGAATCAGCATTCCAATAAAAAATAATTTTAATAAGTGTAAATATGAACTCATTGTAATATTGTATACTGTAGTGGCTAACTGAACTAATGAAACATAACGATCGGAGAGATGATTGCTCCAAAGATCACTATCTTTGTGCAACCAAATATTATTTGTGTTTGAGGAAGCAATAATTTTCAAGAAACAAGTGACTACGCTAGAAAGTGCAGAAGGATGATAAGAGAAGAAATGGATAAAAATTTGTATTCAAAATCAGTTTTTGTTGAATACTTAAGCTCTGCACCAGGCTTTAGAGTACATACACTTTATGAGCTCATACAGCGATGTCCACAGTAACATGTCCTAGAAAAAGAACTACTCACATGTTACGAAAACGTTTGTGATAAGCTGCTAGATGAATTATGCTGGGGCATTTTGGACATGCTTCGATATCATCGCAGGCACAGCCAAAAATAAATGTTTATTTCATAATTCGCTCCCATTGCCCGCAAAATTACATTACATTTGGAAGCACTCCCAGAACAACGTGTTGCATGTGTTCGCGAATATTTAGCTTTTAAAACACTCCAAAGTATGGCTAGTTTTTCCAGCAAGGTAAAGGAGGTACTTAACGTGGTGGAGAGGTACGAGTAGAAGGCAAGGTTATTTAATTGTGATGGCTAGAGAATGCTGGGTGATTGATTTGTGGCAGTAAGAGAAAGGCTGATGAGTGTGTTATGTGGAAGGCAAATGTAAAATAAGGATGTTTGTGGGTTGAGAATGACACGTGACAAAGTTGGTGAGAATAATATATTGCTTTGAATGACATTTGGTGATGTACAAGTGGAACGTCAGGGGATATCGAACCGAAAATGGCACGTAACAAAGTGGGTGAGTAACATAGAGCTCGAGATGACTATTTGTGAGGCACATGAGTGTGGTGGATGGTTGACTATAACACCAAGCTGCCCGGATTGTCAGGAGGCCTGGCAGACGGGGCATGTAATGCTCACGCTCCACGCGCTCGTTGCACTCAATCTGACCCCATTGTAAAAGGGTATCATGTAGCATTGCTTTGAAGGACTGGTATGTGTAGTCATTGAAGTTAATAGGTGCTAGGGAGTTTATAAGGTCAGAGGCTTGGATATAGAAAGCGTCGTCTTGTGCTCAGGTGCGGGAGGGGGCACTATGAGAATGGGATGAGGACGGCGTGGCGTATGGTATGTTAGTTTGTGTCTGTTTGAAGTGCAGGGCAAAATTAATTTGTGGGGTAGGTGGAACAATGACGCTGAATGACATTGAAAACAATAAAACCCCCGATGGTATTCGCGTCTGCGTCAAGCCGAGAGCCATCCCAATTGAAGTCACCAAGGTGTAACGTGAGAAGTTCTCAGAATCGAGCCCACCACGAAGCGAGCACATGCGCCAATATTCCGTTGCATTTTTAAATTCCGAGTGGCATCAAGGCTCAAGAAAACGGACGTGCATAGTTTTGGTGGGAAAAGGTCAGGGTCTCAACGAGCGACTTCCTAAGGCAATGTGATAGGCCATGTCTATGGAATCTAAGAGACCGCAGTGTGTGATGCACTTTCTGATTGATCTTATTTATCTGAGGAGTCCAGTGTAATGTTGGTGCAAAAATGACACCCAGATTCATCGCCCTCTCTACAATGGGGATCCGTTCGTCATGGATGTGAATTGAGATAAGAGATGGTAAGTCAAGTTGAGAGATGTAAGCAAGAATACCTAGAATCATGGCCTTGCATTTTAACGGGTATTATCAAGAGAGAGAGAGAAAGATAGAGTCTTTTTGAGTTTAACGAAATTCAATAATACCAAAGGTTACGTGTACCCGTATACTAGAAGCTTTTAAGTATCAATACAAAACATAAGAATATACAAAAATATTTCGCTGACAAAGTGCATACATAATATTGCCTTTACATAAAACGCTAATAATCGCAGTAATATACTAGAATCAAAAATTCAAATATAATTAGCAGTACACTTTGAAGACGCCTTTATTAATTCACTATGGATTATTGCTTACTGTTGTATAAAAAACCAGCATAACATGAACAAGTCACTGCTCTCTTTCAATTTCCGATCCATGCAGGAGTAAGTGCTTACAGCAGGCTACTTTAAAAGACTCAAGCAAGTCCCTCAGTCTGATGCATTAGGGAATTTGGTCCCAAAACTTCATCGTACGTTGTGAAAAAGACGTTGCATAGCAATTCAGAAATGCACGCGGTGCTTTAAAATCAGACCGAGGGAGACGCTCAGAACGCCGCAGCTCCTCACCCGCTGGTGGGGAAAGGTCGTACTAGTATCGAGGCTTTCGCGTGCTCAACATCTTGTACGTTCAAATCGCTAAAAAATACTCACCTCTAATGCTTGGGTGCAGCCACCCCAATCTCGCAGAGTACTGACTCATTGATGCATTGTGCTTGAGATTGAAAATAAACCTAACAACGGTATTACATAATCTGTTCAATCTAATCGTAACATATCCCGATGATCCTCCGTAGACCAAGCACACATAATAAAAATAAGGCACTATCAAACTAGTTGCCAGCATTGCCTTCAATGAGGTAGTCAACATTCCTGCACGATATTGCAGCCTATAGAGGATCCCATGAACCTGAGTGGGAGAGAGAGGGAGAGAAAGAGTAAGCCACTTTCACATTTTGTTGAATGCAATAGTATAGCATATTAGGTTTAAACAGCTACACTTTTAGTTTCGTACAACACGTGCTAGGTAAACCAGTATTTCCCCAAGTAAGACGTTGACTGTGAACACACTTTTGAGTTGTCGGGCTTGAGCCCCTGCTTCTCCTTTTTGGCGAAGTATTTCACTACAAGACTACAGACTTCTTAATCTATTTTATTTAATAAATTGGAATCACCCACTGCCCATCTACCTGAGAATCCCCTAAGCTTGTTCCGTAACAATAAGTATCCGTATTTACTAGACAAAACGAGCTTTGTCCACACAATGCTGTGTTTAATGTTAGGGGAAATTTTTTAACAACTTACAAAACGATTATCTAATTAAATTAACACTTATAACATGAGCTTAAACAGACTTAATAATAATTTTTTAGTAAGTGATTAGGGTTATAGTTATAGTTCATGACACAAATGCTTTCACAGTAAATAGTTTAAATTATAATGCTAACGGTTAAGCCTCTAAGTAAAAGACTGTTTATTTGCAGAGGACTCGAGAGTTACTAAAGAAACAAAATTTGAATTAAATAGGCTATGACATTTTTTACTAAGTGAAAGCCAGATCTATAAGACTTTGTGTACGCATACGTAAGTAAAAATATCTGCTTTTTTCTGCACAAGTCTGTGTTATGTTTTCCAAGCAATGTGTAACTGTTAGTCAAATAATTGTAGTAGCTTGACGGTTTGATCTATAGAGGGAAACGAAATCTAAGTATGCGTATAAAACAAAGCAGCATGAGATTTGTCTGCACAATACTGGGTCTAAGGTTAAGGGTGGCGTATAAATAACATACCAAAAAATTTTTGCAGCAAAAAAGACTATTTGTATACATATTGTATTGAAAAATTAAATCTAATACGCTGTGACTTTCTTTGCTTCGTGCAAGCCAGATCTACTAGAGTTCGTGTACGCTTATGTGAGTAAAAGTAGTTGCTTTTGTTAGCAGAAATCTGTGTTGTATTCATCAAAAAACGACCAAACGGCTCACTATTTTTTAATTTTTCATAACAAAAATCACATTTTTGTAAAATAAAAAATCTATAACTCTAAAAAATTGTAGTACTTTGGATCTTCAATTTATAGAAATAAATAAAACCTATAAATATGCGTATGAAACAAACAAGAACCACATTTGTCTGCACAATACTGCATCTAGCGTTAAGTGCGACTTATAAATAATCAACTAAATACATTTCTGCACTGATCAACAATATTTGTATACAAGTGATGTAAGTAAGCTACAAGTCTTAAGTAAGTTATAAGGATCTTACCTACTAAACTTATTTCAAATACTTTCTCAAAATTTAGATATTTTAACATAAATCGCATAAATTGGTCAAATCTCACTGCTAACAGTAAAGACTAGGACATGTTAATTCTATATCCAATGAGAATTCAAGAGTTATTTAAGAAAAATAATTTAATTTAATATGATGTAATTAATTTTTCTTAGTGCAATATAGATCTACTGAAATTCAGGTACTCATAAGTATTTGGACTTATAACTTGTTGTTTGCATAAGTCTTTGTTGTAGTGGGCAAGCAATGTATATGTGATTTGATATTTTTAATTTTTATAAAATAAAAAAAAACAACTTCTTATCGAAATAAAAAATATATTATAAGTCTAACAAAATCGTTGTATCATAAAGCACTGACTTATACAAATTAATTCAATCTATTTATGCGTACATCACTGAACACTACGAGCTTTGCCCACATTACTGTGATTAGTCTTATAGGTGATAGATTATTAATTATTTGATTAAATACAAATAATTATTCGCACTAATTAGCACTATTTGTATCACCATAAACATACTGCACAACAAGTCTCAACAAATAATAAGCGTTCTAGCTATGATGTACGATGTAAATTGTATCGTAGTTATCAAAATTCTGACATAATTAGTAAGAATTATTTAATCCTAATATTATCAATATAGTCTAAAATATAAGGACTTTACATTTAAAGACATTTTAAGAGTTCATGTAAGAAATAAAAATAAATTTAATTAGCTATAATAGTTTTTTTCTGATCTTGGGCGTTTTTGAGGGTTGGGTGTGCCCTCGGAAGAAAAAGTAGGATTCGCCACATAAGTGCCATCGTCTCTAAGGCTATTTTGCGGCTCGAGGGACCTGCGAAGCAGAAATAAAACTACTTTTTGTAATGCATGCAAGATCTGTGGAAGTTTCTGTACGTCTACGTTGGTAACAATTTGAGATTTTGTATGTACAGGACTGTGTTGTTTTGACCAAGCAACGTGTAAATAGTTTGCTGTTTTTAGATTTAAAAAGAGAATGATAAATTGTGTCACTAGGGCACAAAGTACAAACATAGGCGCCCGATGGACGCGTTTTTTAGAGGTTAATGCTTAAGTCACGTATGGTGTTTTTCTTACCAAGTGCAAATTTGTGCAATTTTGCGCCCGTGGGCACACTTTGCACCCAGTAAATTACTTTGGGCCCTAGGGCAGAAAAGTACTTTAGGCACAGTTGGTTATATTCTTTGCTAAAAGCAAGCCAAATCCCCTAGACTTTAAGCTCACACACATAGTTAAAATATCTGCTTATGTCAGCACAAGTATGTGTTGTAAATGAAAAGCAATGTGTAAATGACTCGCTTTTTTTAATTTCTCATAAAAAAAGGTTATGATAATTTATTAAAAATGAATTTTAATTTTATTGTAGCTATGGTTGAATGGTAGAATAAAAATAATGTAGAATCAGATAACCCAATAAAATTTAAAAATACGATGAGTAAAAAGTCTGACATACATGAAGTGGTAACGCGTAATGAAAAAAAAATGTGTACGATGGTTTGAAAAAAGTTGCACTTTATCTTGGAAACCTTATCGTATTCTTTTAGTTATAAAGACATGAATAAAAAAAATAACTAGTTTTGTTATAGATACCATACACGCAATTAAGAAAGTCTGTGCTGACGGAAATCGTAATTTGTATCGGTACTGTTGTCATGTCGCAACGTGCAAGTATTATTTGTCTCAAAATCCTCTTTTAAAAGATGACGTTTGTTAAACTTTAGGCAGTCAGAAAATTTAAGGCGTATTGTAAGACCATTAATGTTTGAAAATCTATTTAAGCTCGATTTTATTGTGATGTATTTCTAATATGTAAGAGAATTGGAGTATTTTAACAAGTCAAATGTCATATAAAGGCTTCGAAAACCCGCCTAAAACTTAGAACTTGACAATCAGTTAAACACTCTACCGTATAATAAGCTATTAAATGCGCCTATTTTTGAAATGTCAAAACATCAAAACTTTTACATTTTATCAATACAAATTGAGTTAAAAGAGTTCATTTTCATAAAGTTCAACGTTATAATGTAGAGCAGCGTCATGGTGGTGTAATTTATGAATGTCACAACGCTCATTTCATTAAAAAGACGTATTACTACTGATGGACTGACAAAGTTAAACATAGACGTAGAGTAAGATTGTTGAAAAATCAAATCTAAAAAAATTTATTTTTATGTATATAAAATTAACTTGATTAAACTAATGAGATACCTCAATTTGTTTGTTATAGATCTCTTGCACACAGTTCAAACATTCTGCTTTTTTTCAAAATGATCATGTTTTGAAAAAGTTTGTAGATCTTCCAAATGTGTGTGCTTTTTAACTTTTTGCCAGACGTTGCAAGGCTTATCGTGGTACTTATTATTTCATAGCTTGATAAAATGAAAAAAATAAAAAGCAGATGTCCACCTACAGACAATTGTATAAAAAAATGTACATCATCAAAACATTTTTAGATATCGTGTTTCATGTGTAAGAAATAGGCTATTTTAGAAGTTTAAGTATGATAAATTATCATGGCTCTTCGGACTACAACGGTATTATTCAAGAATTTAAAAACATTAAAATTACTGGAATTTTATTTATGATAAATACAAATATAATAACAGATACTTATGTGATAGCAGTACAGGATGACGATTGTCATAATAACTGGTATGCGCCTATTAGTATGCACTTGTACATGATAAGGACAAAGTATGATGTAATCATAATTTTAAAAATTCTTTAGTAAATTGAGTTTTTTCCCAACATAAATGTGAAACCTTCTATTTTTTTCTAATTTTATATTTTTTCATAACATTTTGATACTAAACATGTATTGCACGCTAACGCTGTAGATTAACAAACTACGATGGTTATAGTTTTGAAAAGTGAGTCACTTGCTTCTTTTATCTCTTTTACTATTGCACAATCATTTTTATGATATTTTTGGAAAGGGTTCGTTAAGATAAAAGAGCGAAAGAGATATTGAGAGAGAGAGAGAGAGGGAGGTGGTGGAACAAGAAAAGAACTGTTATAAAAAAAAAGTTTTGCGTACACATTATTTTAACACAGTAAATCTCATACCTGTATTTTTAACAGTTCTCCCAATCACATAAGAAAGCCGCTACATTTTATAATAAGATTTTACAACCTATTTTTTACTTAGTATTTCATGATTTCTACAAGTTGTAAGATAGAAAATGGTACTATAGAAGAAAAGACCCCACTCCATAACGGGGAGGACGAGGAGAAGACAAAAATCGCTATTTTCATCGGCAAAAAAATTCACGACCAATCGATTCTTCAGGAACCAAAAATCTTGCCTAGAGTTATAAGAGAGTGTAGTGGCTCACCATCATGGAATTCGTCACAGATATCTAAGGTTTTTACAACTCTGACAAAAATTCTATACCAAAAGAAGTTGCACTGGTATCAATACACGCAAACTTCATCGATCATTAGTTAATTAAACCACGCCACCCATTGAAAGATTTACCTTACGATGTAAAAAAATATATTAATCACCACACGCTACAAGTTCATGGGATAGAGTGGTTTAAAGGTTAAATCACAATAAGTGATTTAAAACTTTGCCTTATTGCACTTACTAAAAATCTCAAAAGAATTCACATGTACAGTAATTATGAAGCCAAACTTATAAGTTCATTATTTGAACGCGAGGTTCATGACTTATAGCAAATTCATACTTTATTCACAATGCATATAAGTAAGAAAAAATTGCTTTACTAATATGTCTAATGCATGCGAAAACCTTTCGAAGATGAAGAGTTATTTCGTGCATTGCATAGAGCGTGTTTGTTAAAAGAATTTATCATCATGACTTCATCCCTACAAGCATCATCACAGGATAGTGATATTTTTCGAAAAAGATATTGCAAATAAACCTTGTAATTAATATTTATACTATTTTTTAGAAGAGTTTCCTACCCTGAGCTTTAGTTTTAAAAGTTCTATACTTTCAAATGTTGGGAATAAGAAATATATAACTGAAAAAATTAACATGCAAGTTTTTAAGAGATCGTCTTTAATCACCGTCTCACAACAATGAAGCCATTAACCAACTGAACTATTTAGAATTTGCCACTTTATGTATAACATATACAGGGAGTGTCACTGAGAGTGTCCGGGCAATACAGGCTCAGTCAAGGTCAAATCTTCCGCCTTGCGAATCTAGATCACACGCACCACAGCTGTAGCTGCAGCAAAATAAATCGATCGTGCGTATAACGCTTATAACCTAGGCGAGATACACCAGAAGACTCAAGTTAGTTGCGTGGATGAACAAAGTAGTGGCTTTTTTTTCGCAAAAATTTCGAGTTGTTGCTGACGTGCAGCATTCAAAATTTTTGCTTACGAGTGCAAGCGAGAGAGAAAATAATATTTTTAGTAAAAATATTATTTTCAATAGCCAACAAGCTTTGCCTGTGAAATCAGATTTTTACAGGCAGCAAACGCTAATCTTCAGCGCATACGGAAAATGCTGAGTGTATAAGCTAGTATACACATATACACGGTTGCTGGCTCCTCACCACTTGGAGTGCAACAAGCATGGAAGCAGTGGTGTAAATCTATTGCACCACACACCTACACTCACAGAAGAGAGAGAAATGAGGGAATTAATATTTCTACAGCTGACAGCTTTCAATAAAGAAAGCTACATTTATTTAATAAGTCAATTTAAAGTCATTAGGAACATAAATAGTCGAAAAGTTGCGTCTAGCTAACGCCTCAGCGCGATTCCCCCTGCCTGTCAGCTCTCTCTTCTAAGCTTATCTCTGCGCCATGGTATGGTATACTACTAATGTTTCTTATACATTGCAAATTTTAGCACAAAAAGGACCATGACAACACTGACTAGCAAGCAAGAGGACACCAACAGAATTAAGCGGGTCATTCATAAAAACTGACCTGGGCATCGATTTTTTAGTAAATCTCAAGCTGTTAACGAGTGGCAACAAATCAGTCAAGGTTTGTCACTTTTATCAGTGGCTCTCAGGGAGATACGTTCCCGGGGACTTTAAACCAGTGAAGGACATCAACAAAGCCATAGGGTGACGTACAAATGCTCGTCACCTTATGATCGCGAAAGCTTGCTAGGAATACGCAAAAGTAAACAATGAAAAGGCTGACAACAACTTCGTGCACCCTCTAAAAGTAGTGCGTGATAATATAGGAGTGAACCAGCTCCTTAATACGCCCTCAAGTTTTGAGAACTCGAAAGATTCTCGAAGAAGAGAACAGATAGCTGCACGATAAGCACTTCAAAAGCCAATGAGGATATCATGAACTTGACACAAGTAAGCTCAGCTTTTACAGCTAATTAGAACCTGTCACAAATGAGGAAAGTGACGGTTCAAGACTCGCGAGAAGGCCGAAGCGACAACGTGCCAGCGAGAAGGTGCGAAACAATTTTTGGCGAGCAGGCGTTTGCGAATCTCGGAGACTTGTGAGCAACGCTACTAGACAACGGCCGATATAACGTAGATATACCATTAACGTCATCACATATTTTAGTGCCACCACCACACACGACGATGGGATCCTCATAGCCATATCCACCACTCAGTTGGGTGCGAGCAGTATGCCCAGTGTGTGTGGTAACAAGCGCATACACGGTATTGGTAAGCTACCCACAGATAAGTAGCTTATCAACGGCGCCACCTTTTCGTATAATGCAAACGCAAGTCCTTACGACATGGCCATATACATTTGTGGTGAGTTCAACAACAAGGCCAACATACACCCATTTACCCCCATACTTGGCTGTGTCCATTAACCCCACATGTCCAGCCTAGTCGGAGAAGAGTGCTTCGCCTCTAGCAGAAAGTCATTCAGGGTCAGGAAGGTCCTACGTCGATTCTGAATATAGTTGACTTGGGAAAAATTGTCAAGCGATCGAATGTGAAGTTCAGGGGAGAAGATCACGACAGTCTTGACACTTTCCTCAGGCACATTTTGCAGTGCTACGCAGCTTCTGGATTGACAGAAATAGGGCTTCTCCAAGCTCTGCCGAAGCTTATGACCAACATTGCAACTGTGGCGTGCAATGGATGCAACCAGTGGATCAGCTGGGCTGACTTCGTAAACGTGGGGCAGGAATGGTATGGCTCAGGTAAAGAGGAACGGTGCAGTGCCGCCTAACCTTGGATGCGCAAATGCGTACTTAATATGCTGGCGAGCTCGTGCGAAACTTTGTCACACAGATAAGGAATATTGTGCACCGTATAGAACCTCCTTGGCCGGTCAAATGACAACTTGATTTGACATGCGTTCTAAGTACCAGGATTAAGTCTGACAGGACGAGGTGCGCAGCCTGGCAGAGCTGCTGCAAAGAACCACTGTAACTAAGCACCTTCTAGAGCCAAAGAGCGAGTTCTGTGAGACATCCTCACTCAAACACTTCTGCCTTCCATAACTGGCGTATAAATGGCCATTATGCATGGGATTGTCCTAATAAGAGACAGGGAAACGAGAGAAGATAGACGTCAGTGAGGATATGACGCCACCCCCTCTCCCAAAACCTCACAGGCCGCAGTTTCATTGGAGGACGCGTGCTGGTGCTGGCTCTAGCTTGAAGGAGCCGAATACAAGCGGCGAGCGCTATACGACTCTAGCACTACTAACGCTGTCATGCAAGCAGTAGGAATCCAGATAACGAACTCCTGATGTTGTCAACTACATCTTAGGCTGGGAAGATCTGCGATGGCCGATAGACGACCATCACGCACTCTAGGTCTCGTCATCCCTCTTTTCAAGCTAGGCCAAGCAAAACGGGACATGTCATCGTGCAGCCCAAGTAAGACGCTGATTGCTACGTCAGCTCTAACTTTATCAACGCTTTCGGAACCGTGCATGATCCGGTAAATAGAGTCCTGGTACTGAAAGGACAAGGAACCAAGGTTTCTCTAGAGGTAGCAAGCCTGTCAGCGCTGGGTGAGGTCCTACTTGCTGCTATAGGGCTGAACTAAATCTCGTGCAAGCAGAAAGAGGAGTTGCAGACCCTCCTCGACCGCTACATAAAGCGTGAAGCGCCCCTAGGGTGCACTACGTGGATCGAGTACTAGATCAAGGTCACGACCTCGCGGCCCATTAAGCAGAAGATCCATAAGGTCATACACCTACGTAAGTGCAATGCTTGGAAATAGCGGGATCGAGACATCTAATAGTAGCTGGGCAAGCCCCGTAGTCATGATACGCAAAAAAGATAGCAAGTACAGATTTTGCGTCAACTACTGAAAGGTAAACGCTGTAACAGTGCCTGATGCATATCCATTACGACATATGGATACCATCCTGCGTAAGCTGAGGAAGGCATGGTTTATCTTTATCCTTGATCTCAGCAGCGCATATCACCAGATAACATTAGTTGAGAAGGATAATTAAATATCAGTATTTACAGTGCTAGCCAAGGGACTTTGCCAATTGAATAAAGCACTGGCTAGCCCTATGGTTATGCCTACCTGAATGACATAATAATTGTGACGGAGACGTTCAAGGAGCATCTTAAATGGCTATAGCAAGTGCTGAAACGCGTTCGTAAGGCAGGACTCACCTTTAATCAGGGAAAAAACAAGTTCTGCCAGTCAGAGGTGAAATACCTTGGTGTTCTCGTGAACGGAGATGGTTTACAACTGGATCCGATCAACTTAGAGCTAATTACGGCATTTTCGGCTCGAAAGAACCTGAAACAGCTTATGCAGTTTTTAGACATGGTTTCATGGTACAGAAAGTTTGTGCCAAACTATTAGTTGGTAGTAAAACCTACAAAAAAGCTGTTATGCAAGGATCAGCCGTTCGACTAAAAAGACGAAGACCAACTATCCTTCGAACAGACAATGGTCTTGCTGACGTCTTCACTTGTGCTGCAGCAATCTGACCTCAAGAGCCAGTACGTCGGGCAAATAGACGCCAGTAATTACAGATAAGGGGCCGTACAATCACAGATAGTCAACGGGCAGGAAGAGGTGCTGGAGTTTGTGAGCCGTTTCATGACACTGGCTGAACGCAATCACAGTGTGACAGAGTGAGAATGACTCGCAGTCCTGCGGGTGACGAGAAAATTCCACCCGGATATCGAAGGAACACGCTACAAAGTTGTGACCAATCACAGCATCTTCGGTGGTTGGTTAATACCAACAACCTGACTGGACGACTGTCAAGATGGGCCATGAACCTTCTAAGCCATGGCTTCGAGGTTGAACACCGGAACGGTACGCAAAACTACGTGCCTGACGTTTTGTCGCAAATATATTAGGATAACGAGAGTTGCACTGTAGCAGCACTTATGTGGGAACCCCCTGCTAAAGATTCTTGGTACCAATAGATGGTACAAAAAGCATGGGTATATCCAAGATGGAAAATCATCGGGAGATATCTATACACGTATCATACGAACTCTACTGTCAATGAGACTTTTGGTGACACTCAAGCCTGAAAGCTGGTAGTGCCTGAAAGCTAGCACGATCAATTGCTTCAAGAGTGTCATGACACTCCGACTGCTAGCCATCTTGACCACGAGATGACATTCACGTGGGAGTCCCGTCTGTACTACTGGCCAAGGAACTACTAGGATATTGCCCATTACGTGTGGAGCTGCTTGGTTTAACAAAAAACCGAGGTGGACCAAAGGCTACCCCTAGGACTCATTATACGTAGGGTCCTCACCACTCTATGGCAGGTAGTGGCAGCTGAACAAAGACGTCGATGATTTTTGGAAAATCTGGGAATACAGCCCACTATTACGCTACCGTATCATCCACAGGCAAACCTGGTCGAGCGCCTAAGCCACCCGATCAAGACCAAGACTTAAGCTTTTGCCCAAGAAAATCATAACATATCATATCATTTACAATAATCATATAATATCATACACAATTTCGACAACAACTTGTGCCTCTTATAAAATCTGAGAGATCAGCGGTTTTAACTATGTAGTTATGACAGCACGACTGTGCTAGCGTCAATCAAGAATAAGTAAGCTTTGATTGGTCATTCGGATCCCCTACTTAACGCGTTCTTGTTAAGCGCAAGAGTACAAAAACTCCTCATACATAACAACATTCGCCTTTATCTTTCATCAAGTGCTCCAAAGTAACAATAAAGGTTGGAGAGTAAGTTCTGTTGCGCCTTTTAGGTGGATGTAAAACTTAGTTCAGCAATTAAGCTACATGTTAAAAGCGTGTATTTCAAGCAAACAAAAGACTCAGCTCAGTGGCTTAGCTGTATGAGAAAAGTTTGAGCAAACCAAGCCACTGTACAATCGTATAAAAAGTGAATCAACGAGGAACAAGGAAAAGAAGACCGTTGACTTGGGTTCCAACGTTCAAATCAGAAGCCCAATTATTGTTATCGCCACGAGTACTCTAGTGAAGGATTAGGAACATCATTGCAATCAATCATATAAGACTTTGTAATTGCATGCGCGCAAGCAGTGGCTAACCAAAAGTCATATGAGTAGGTTAAATCAAGGAAACTATAAACTGTATAAACGTTGTCAATGCGAATCTAAGACCTTATTATTTATACTATTCGTAAAATTATCTATTTCTGGCTTTTATAAATTTATTAAATCATCAGATAAGACATAACTTAGGTGTTAATTAAATTAATTCTTTTAATTTAAAAATATACAAACTACTAAATAATATGAAATGTTTTAAGATCCAATATTCTAACTTATTGACGCATTATTCTTCTCTTAATGAATAAACCCACCCACACGCGCACACATGCATACATACATGCACCCCCATCCCCACCCTACATACACACACGTTTGGAAAAGCCGAGGTATGGAGTCGAGGGGACGCGTCGTGAGAAAGGGGTAGGGAAGCGTAAACAAGAGTGAGGAAGCCTGGGGATGGGTGGGGAGCGTGGAGAAGTCTTCAACTGTTAAACTAAGATCAAAAATAATAAATAGTAGAAAAAATAACGTCAATCGTGGGAAAAGGAGGGACAAGGTAGGAAAGCGTAAAAAAAAGTGGGACAGCATGGAGAAAGGTGGGGCAGAAAATTTTAGGGTATATACTAGAAAGGTTGGTGCATTGGTCAAGATCCAAATAACAGGACTAACTTATAATCTATTTTTAAAAAGAAGTCGTAAGATTTAACACATTGAGTAATAATAATATTATAAGTAGAAAATGTTATGTAAAAAGCATAACAATTTTTTGGTGTAGCAACGTTATTTTATCTTCTACCTTCATGAATTCTTATGAAATAAATTATGTAACAAAAAAGTTTCAAAAAAAATGTTTCTGATGACATTCCTAGAGCACAGTTCTGATAGTGTCATTACAGAGTCTTGTAAAGCATGATCTTCTATACAGTTCTTGTTTCTCACTAAAATATTTCTGATTTTTACTTATCTTAAGTTAGAGTTGTTGTCAGACCACTAATATCTTACAAATTGACAAAATATTGTCGTTTAATTGTAGTAAATTTTCTCTATTTAATAATTTTGTTGTTGTCAAGTAGCGCTAGAGTGCCATGCACGGTAGTTTAAAGCAGACGAATCTTAGACAACTGGGTTTACTATTTACTTCTATATTAAACTTTCAAATTTAAAACTAATGAAAACTAATGTGTCCATCTTTAGAACATGTAAAATAAATATTTTGGTGGCATATTACTTTTCGTACCCAATAATATGTCTTCCAACCAAAAGATTTTCAAAAACATTATCTTAGGATTATGTAACTGACATTTATACAGCCAAAATGCTAAAATCAAAAGATGTTCTTCCACGAAATTTTTAAGTAGAAGCAAAGTTAGCTGCCTAAGGTTTCGATATAGCATAACATCTATTTTTGTTGCTATTGGAAAAGTGCTATGTGGTCTATATTAGATACCAGCCATAATCTAAGCCAATGTATAAAAAATAAGAACCTGTCACAGAGAAGTTACATTTGTGGCAACATTAAAATTTATTCACTTTCCAAAAATTGACCTCCAAATAGATTACTAACTGAACAACAATATTTGCCGCAACTCTACAAATCCGTTTTTTACAATAATTTATGTAAGAAACTATACTTGCAGCAAAAGTCAGATTCAATAAAATGAAAAAAAAAGATTTTTATTATTTAAATTTTTTACTTAAAAAATACAACAACATGTTACATCAATAAGAATTTAATGTTTTTACCTTAGGTGCTTATTTGCTTAAAAAGAAAGCTACAAGTTACAAGCTTATTATGTAAACCTGTATGCTCAACTCTTACAATCATGGGTGCTTTAACAAGTTCACAATAAGAAAGTTAAATTTCTATTAAAAAAATCACTGTGACTTAAAACAAAAGGTTGGATAAGTTTAGTGTGTTTTGTATCTATTTAATAACGAGTCCTGTTTACAATACTTTTAATGCAATACAGAAATATCTGCCTATCTGCAGAAAAATCATGTCCAAAAACTCAAAGAGTAATATAATGATATATAATACAGAAGGGTTATTTTTATAGTGGTAGCAAAATAGTTCCTAATGCCTTATGAACCATGTACCATATTTTTTAATGTTACTTGTTAAAAAATATTCAACAAAAAAAAGTTCAAAACATAAAAAAATCAATAAAATTAGCTAAGTTTGTTGAATCATCAAAGAACTATTATTTATAAAAAATAATTTGACGATAATAATTATCTTACGTATAATTTCATAGAGAATAAGAAAATTAAAATAACAAATTAAAGAAGTAAAAAAGTAATTTGAGAAAGAAAAACAATGAAGAAACTTTGCACGATAACTTCTTGATTAGGTTTCTATCAGTCTCTTAAATTTTGTTGACATGTATTCTTTCGATTATAAATTTTAATGTTGATTTGACAGCCGTCCCATCAGAGCCAACGTTAAACATGGTTTTTCATTGTGTTATTTCTCAATATTTTATATTAAACTACATGCTATAAAAAATTTTAAGTGAATTCAGAATAGTTGAAGTATTACTTTTTTTAATTTTCATAAGATTTTGTTATAATTCTATATAAGTAGGTAACATCTTTAACTAGCAACAAAAATTCACGAGTATTTAAAAATTACTAGAGTCAATGAAAATAATCAAAGTGTTATCCATTTCTTTTTTAATTTCAGAAAGTTCTAAGAAATCTATAAAAAATCATTCTGTAAACTGTATTTATATAGACTAATACAATAACTATATAAATGTAGACAAACTAGAATGTCTAGGTAGAGCCAAGCTCTTCCCCTGTAACATTACACTGCCATTTAACGCAACGTATCTGCCGAACTATCGCATTTATTATCAACAATCATACTAGTTGAGCCACTAAAGACTTGTTTACGTTATCAATGTTTCAATTTTTTCTTTCTACATATTGTTAAAATTTATACAAAAAAAGTGGTAATCATTGATAAGGCAGTGTGCTACCAAACGTATCCATATTAGTATAGGTACCTACCAGCTTTTTGACATTACAATTAACAGCGCACCTGACTGTCAACTTGGATACTAAGGTTGAAATTCTAAGGGCAAAGAATATGTATGATTTAAAATTTATTTTTACTTTTATTTTGATACAATTGTAAAAATGTCTAATTTCAAATTATTTGCTTCTCTTATTTCGATGAAATTCTAAGAATTGTAATTTACGTTTAAATTCAATCATTCAAATGCATTTGTAGGGTATGTATAGGATATTTCGTATATCTGTATAGGATCAGTGGGAAAATCTCCTATACTCCAGTCTGATTCCCGAAATAAGCCAGAAAAATTGCACGAGGAACAGCTTTTCCAATAGCATAAAGTGAGCCAGAACCACCATTGGCTCAAGTGAGATACAGTTTGGTTAATAGCCCGTAAGCAAGAATTAATCACGGGTAAGCCAGCATTATACAATAAGCCATCGTAATACAGTTTACCCAATAGCATGGAGTAAGCCAGAAACATACAATAAGCCAGTGAAGAACACCTCGCCTAATAGCATAAGGTCAGCCAGTAACACCACTTGTTCTAGCTGAGTCAAATACAGCTTGTTGAATAGCACGGGGTGAGCCAGAGCTGCCATTGCTGATGAACTGAAACATTACTGTATTATACACCATTGTATTGCACAATTAGTATCTTAGCCATAATTTGTCTGTGAATAGGTATAACTGTGTGACTTTATGAGTCTTGCTCTTGTAACTCTTTATTCGATAGTTACAATACACATTCAACTTGCCTACTCTTTTACTTTTTGTTAAAGTGAGATTTTTATGTATGTTTAATATACTTATTATTGCATTGCTAAATTATTTTCATAAAGATTATTATTCATCAAAATCAAACATTAATTTTATGAGTGTTTTGACATAAAAATAAGAGCTAATTTAGTTAAAAACCTATGGTAGCTTTCATAATACTTCGTGCATTCCATGAACAATATAAAATAAGAGAGATTTGTTTTCGTTATTACTGTAAATTGTATCTCTACTTTCTTAGGTATCAAGATTGATGTTTACCAATCATTAAAATAAAGGTTATGACTGGGAACAAAACCAGTGCCACGATCAGATTTTTCTGCAAAATTAATTTTGATTCTGACTATTACAATAAGCCGTCTCTTTTTAATATGTGTATGATACTAACAACATGCGTGTGGCCGTACGCTACGAGCATTCTTTTACCACAACATAGTTAGTTGATAAGCTCCGGATGCAAAAAACATGTGGGCTAGCTTCTGAATCGCACTTTAGACAACTGATAAATTGTGGGATCTGAGGTTTAATAAATTTTGATTTTTCTGTACAACAGCCTTGTTGTCTATCTTATGGTCAACAATATCTATAACTTCAAAAATGTTAAAATTCTCATAATATATTTGTACAAAATGGTTCAAAAAACTAATTAATTACAAAAAGTAAGGTATAATATGAAGTGTTTTACAATTAAAATTATTTCGTATAATAAGTTTATCTATTAAAGATCTTACTTTTACACGAAAAAAATTATCATTATTACTTACAACCAAATAAAAAAATAAATTTCTTATTAATTAGCAGAGTAAAATTTTCTAGAGTAAACTATTTCAATACAAATAAAAATACTCAAATGTAAGTATATTTAGTCATTGATGATTGTGTTTTAGTCTGAGTCATTAGTCTGTTTTTGCTCTGTATGAGTCAAATTTTCAAATGCGTTTTTAAATGCAACATAATTGCACTAATCAATTTATTATTTAGCAACAGTGTTTTTATGTAGTATACATAATTGTTTAATGTATTAGCAATTCACTTTTTATTGTATATGTAACGTTACACTCCGGCCCTGTCGACGTTTTTACGTCGACGAGAGCCTGTCCCGATACAACACACTAGAATTACCTCCAAATACCTACAGTCCCTTTCACACCTTATTCCGCACCACTGTTTGTCTCAGCTCTGATGTAACTCTCTACCTAAAGGAAGCCCCGCTGTGGACTATCCATCAGGAGGCGGACAGTTCCTGAGGGAAATGACCAGGATGTAAATGTTACCCACTCGTAGAAATGCATACACTAACACAAATTTTACCCTTAGACTACTCTTTTATTTCATTGACAATATATAAACCCTTCCAATGTGACGCTCTTTTCAGCACTGATTTGCAAGCTGCAGATTTATCTTAAGCCAAACTCTCTTTTCCGATCCGAACGTCTTCCTCTTGGACAACCTGATTCTCCCTCTTACACACGAGGTGTGTTCAAAAAATAACAAGAATTTTTGTTTTATGAAGAGAATATTTATTAATTCATCAGTTTCTATTTTTTCCCCTTTAAAATAATCTCCCTCAGATGCAATACACTTGTGCCAACGCTTTTTCCAATTCTTGAAACACTTTTGAAACACGACCTTTGTAATAGCTTTTAGCTCTTTCAGCGATTCGCTTTTAATGTCATCTACGCTTGTGAAACGACGGCCTTTTAATGTTCTCTTTATTTTTGGAAATGTAAAAAAGTCACATGGAGCCATATCTAGCGAATATGGAGGCTGAGGCATCGTTACAGTCTTATTTTTGGCCAAAAATTCACAAACAAGAAATGAAGAGTGAGCAGGTGTATTATGGTGGTGCAAAAGCCATAAGTTGTTTTGCCACAAATCCGGGCGTTTTTTTCAGATTGCTTCACGCAAACGGCATTAAACTTGTAGGTAGTACTCCTAATTGGTTGTTTAACCTTGTGGCAAGAATTCATGATGTACTATGCCACTTTTTTCATGTTTTCAACGGTTGTTGATGTGCTTGGGCATCCAGGTCATTCGTCATCTTCAACATTTTTGCAGCCATCTTGGAAATGCTTATACTACTAGAAAATCTTTCCTTTACTCATAGCAGACTGACCATATGCCTTTGTTAACATTTTACAAACCTCACTACACTTTATTTCATTTTTCACGCAAAATTGAATACAAATTCTTTGATCCATTTTTTTCACAAACGAAAAGTGCCAAGCTCGAAAAACACGCTTCACGTTAGCGGCTGCTACTAAAAAAGTAAGCAATGGATATTGCTAAAAATCTTATCGTACTTCAGAGGCATGTGTGCCAACATAAAAAAAAAAAATTTTATACAGGTGGACTCTCCAAACCCACGAAATTTAAAAATTCTTGATACTTTTTGAACACGCCTCGTACGCTTTTCTCTCTCTTCTCCGACTTTATTCTGACTCTCTCTCGCCCTCTCACTCTTTTAGTAATCTCACCCCCTTATTTACGCTTTTTACTTTTCGCCTCAACCACAAAGAAATCCACAGTGCCTTAAACCACACAATTTCATCCACATGCCCGCTTTTTACCCTTACCCTCGACACATTCTTCATTCCACAAGGTCTCCATCCTTCCCTCACGTCCTACTGCTCCCAAAATCTCTTCTATCTCTTTCTTTCCCCTTCTTTTCTAATATGACCTAGCTAGCACACGTCTTGTCTTTTTCCCAACTACACGTATATACACACACAGACTCCCTATTCCCAGTGCATTACAATTTCACAAAAGACACGGTAAAAATACAATTAATAATTACGATAGTCGCTACAAATCGACAACACATCTATTTTTTCAGTAACCTACAGATTCAGACTAAGACGTATATATATGTGTGTACATATATATATACCCACATACACATTATTAATGTTAACATCACTTATAGTCCTTTGATTACACATTTCCTCTTAATATTCTTGATTTTTCCACTCACACTTCTCTTTGCTCGTCTCACCGGCAATATTATTCCGTCGTCCTCTCCTCTTTTTTCACATGAAACATAACGAAAAAGAAATACACTTACACAGGGCATTAAAACGAACCTAAGCCATCAAATTTTACATCGACTTAAATTTTGGTATTTTTCAGCTCAAAACAAAAAATGACCCCATCATATATAGCAAACAAAAAGAAAGGCTGATTTATGACAGTATCTAAACTTATGTTAATTTTACTTACTAGTTTTTTTTAGTGTGCTACATTTTTTGTTAAACCGTTTATAAATCTACGCGTTGAAGTTTTCTGAAAGCTTTAATTTTTTGTTCTTGCCTTCTGAAACTCGTAAAAAATTAATTTATTCAAAACACATAAATTTCACTGTTATTCTTAGTAAAAATATATTTTTTCCAGCAACACATTATTTTCAACTAATCATGTATCAGCAAAAATTTAAAATTATAATGAAAAAATTAATCACTGTTAATTGTTCAAGTATAGTAATTGCGTTTAATACGTTCCTAAGGATCTGCATACAAAAAAAAATAGGTTGATAGCATACTGACAGGGGATCTAATTAATTGCCATATTGATTATGCACTGAAAAAACATAAAAAAATTTAAATTTTAAACTGTTTTAGCAACACTTTTTAGATTTATATAATAATAAGAATTATTTACGAGATGTAATTAAATAAAGAGACACAAAAAAATTTTTAAAAGTACAAGAAAAGTAATAGTTGTTTTGTGTACCTCAGATGCAAACTACAAAAATCTAGCCTGAACAGCAGGGGTTTTGTATGTTTATTTGTGCCCAAGGTGCAAACGTCGTTTTTTTTTCTAGGGTGCAAGCTCGTACTCTGGGCCCATTGGCATACTTTGCTCCTGCTTATTACTTTTGCGCCATAGGATGAGAAAGTACTTTGGTTTTAAAGTGTGAGAAAGCACTTTTGACCCTTGGGTGCCACGTGAATCTCGAGGGTGCAAAAATTTGGTGCATACGGTAAAAACAATGTATTACGCGTCTTAAACCAGAGTTTATCCGATTTAAGGTTATTGGATGGATTACTTAAACTAACACGCTTGTTGATATGACAGTTCCTAAACTGACATGTCTTTAATTTGTTGAAAAAATTTTTCAGGTGTCAGAAAGAAAATCTTTTCAGTACGTCGTGTTGTCAAATTCTCCTAGCTACAGCTTATTTCATGGAGTTACCAAATTTTTTTCTAGGTTTGCTCAAGTTATAAATGAATTATTTGGCTTATTAGAGATTTCTTAGGTGAGTTGAAATGCAATTGTAGTTTACTTTAAATTAAGTAAAAAACACTGGCTTGCAACCGTATTAAATCAGTATAGATGAATTTCTTGGATATTCATTTTAACCTAAGTGAAATAGTCAAGGAAATTGTTAAGTAACTTGGATTGCCGGAGATAAATAGTGACATTTATGTAATAAACGAAAGTGCAAATAAGTAAGTGCATCGTGTCACTAGAAATCAGATGTTAAGAAAAACATTTATATATATACTAAATAAGAGTGCTTGTGTAAGAACGCATTATATAATTTATCAAATTAATACAAAAATTGATGAAAAAACGCATTGTGTAACCGGGGGTGACCTGTTTGAGGTTATGTCTATTTATTAAAAAAAATTAAATAATAGACTAGCAAGTGATTTGGATCCCTCGGAGTTATTTGCTTTGGTTTTTAAATTTTTTATATTAAATGTAATAGAGCAGTCACTTAATATGTCTTGCTTATGAGAGTTATTACTGTGTCAGAAGGTGATAGTGTAATATAGTGCATCAGTATTTAAAGTGAGTTTTAAAACCTAAAGTAAGTATTAGACGTATTATGCTTAAAAAACAATCTACTATAACTGATAAATGAGATCATTACAACAGTAACAAAACTAAGCAAAGAAACATTCTTTGTAAGTACTAGCGAATTTAAATATGTATGTTACATACTGCACTGAGATAAAGTTGAAAGCGATGCTAACCTAAAATCCCTATTCGTTTCGTGCAGAAATTTGAAACAATGGTACCTGCTTGAAAAAAGATGTCCAAATTAACTAACAAATATACACAGCTCCTTACGGACAATGATTTTTAACAAAGCTTTATATCAACAATGACGTATCTGTAACCACTTTACTAAGTCTTTCCCATCCCAAGAAACGTAGTTAATAGCCAAAAATCTTTTTTTATAATTTGTTTTAAAAAAATAAATTTTTCGTATAAAATGGATGTAATGTATGAATGAAGGTGATAAATTTTTCGTAATATGCTAACTTAAAAGTACTCAATGAAATCAATTAATATTCTAGGAAAACTACAATTCTCATTCACAAAATACAAGTATGCGAGGAGAAAATAATTTTTCTTTCATTCACTCTAAAAAAGGTTTTTTTAAACTTGAAAGTATACTCAACACCAAAAAAAATTACTTAAATTGTGCAAGATACATAATTATTGAAATAAACGCTTGTAACAAATGATTGTCTATAAGAAGCTATGACTTCTTGTTAGTTAGTATTAAGATAACTTTTTCTATAAGGAGCATCATTTCAAATTGCTGCACGAAGTGAATAAGCTCACCCAAATATTGGTTTGACTGTTCTCCTTGATTAGGTGAGTTGTTTACCTAAGACAGGGAAGCAGCAGCACCAGTGATATTTTGTCATGACGTGCGTTTTTACCTCAGTGGTACATAAATTTTTACTGTACGTTATATCAACTTTTATGCTTATTGTAAAATTTAGCCTAAACTCACGAAAATTTTTACTAAGTGGCATATGTCAAAATTTCTTTAAAAGAGCACGCATATTCACTGGGTAACATGGGTGGGAGGAGATGGCTGAGCACCCAACCAGTTATCTTCTACAGCACGTACTAACCTATAAATTTTGAACCTGAGCAAGTATTTGCATTAACTAAATTAATACTTTAACTTTTTTTGAAATCCTGATGCAGTCCTTTTTTACTTGAAGCTATTTATAAAAGATATACACTTACTTTTATTTACAAGTGTACTGATTTTTGCAATATAGATGTTACGTCTATTTTGTTCTCTTAGCAAACATCTGGTAGGCCTTTCTCTCTGGCCCATGAGACCCTGCAGCCCTTATCAATATGCTCTTGTAGGGAAAATTTTTCCGTTGCTATACAGTAAAAATTATTGGGAATTTGGGATACATTTTGCAGTTAAAAAAAAAATTTAACGTAAACTACGGTAAAAGCTTATGTATTACAGCGGTAAAAATAAACGCAGTAATGAAATATCACAGGATTACCGTTTTTTTTACGGTGAAAATTACTATGATTCTCTTATGCGTATCGTAGTATTGTTTTTAAAGCATAATACATGCAATACTTTCTTAAGGTTTAAAAAGTAACTTTAAATATTAAATTAAAATACTACTAATATCAATGGGTTATGAATGATGAAGTGTTCCTTTTAAAGGTTTCGGGCTGTGTCCATAAAGTCTTTGGATCTTAGACTCTTAAATGACGCGCAAGTGCTCTGCTAATCAGAGACCATGTGCTTAGTAGACGCGCAACTTCTTAGTACTATGTACTTATACTGCTCCCCCGTCAGACTCTGTCTACCAGTACGTTTAGCATCACCTTACAACCGCTAGGTAGTAGTGGCAAGACATATTGACTAGAGGATTTTCAAGCTCTGACGTGTAAGTGTATAGCCTCACCTGCACTTCCTTTCGTTCTAATCAGGACTAGGCTGGGCCCTCCAGTTCAAGCATAATCTTAGTTTGTAGGAATCTGATGCATTCTTTTTCAAGGAAAATACTGATGCACAGTTTTGCTATTGGTCCACCTTCATAGAAAAAAACAAAACAAAAAAAAAAACTTTATTTACGTTGAACTGAAATTTGGTGTTCACTCTTTTACACCATACTAGAAAAGCTGACCTTGCATGTATCTACCTCAATCTAATGAAGTTTATGAAGATGGTGCTATCGTGATGTTTAATACATAATAAACAATAAACAATTTTTGTTAACTAAATTGCGTCGTGTGACAAGTATAACTAATTAGGCATTAAAATTGCGTTCAGTCGTTACTTGATCAAATTATGAGTGTTCAATAACTATTACTGTCATTTAATCTTGACTTCAGTTTTAATTTAAGGTTGTAGATTGCAGTCTCATTCTATTCTACAGGCTACGGGACTGGCAGAATGTCCAACGATTTGCTTATTCACCATCTAAAAAAGATAAAAGAGAGAGAGAAAGACAATGAGTGTGAAGGTATTGGGAAACTTTGAATCGACTAACCTCATTTTTCCGCTCGTGGAGATTATGTACATGGGCATGGGCAGGTACGCAAACTACAGTTTCTTACTGCATTTGAGGCCGATAAATAAAGTGTATTTATACAAGTCATTGTAATACGTCTATGAGTCGTACGAGCATTACAAACTTTGAAAATTCCATTCCAAAATTTTTTATTCCAACCCTACCTCACCCGAAGGTCCGATTTTTTTCATTTTAGAGCAATCAATCCTAGACAAACTCTTCTTTCACCACTGTTGAGCTAAAGGACGAGATATGTGTCTTGAAGTTTCGTCTAGTTGGCCTGTTTTTGCTACATAAATGCAAAAACGGTGATGCTTTCAACGTTGGCAGCCAAGCACTGCACTATATTAGGTAACTTTACCTGGTTTTAAATAAAAGCAAAAATGAATTCCTAATAATAGAAACAGAAATCTTTGAATCTTATGCCCTCAATAAATAGTTTTAGTGATTTTATGAATACTAGTAAATTTTGTCTTAAATCACATTATTAGCGATATTAACGCTCTAATTAAAGTAGCAGTAACTTTTGCATGGAGGCACTAAATCGAGAAAAATTTTTTTTTAATCGCTTTGCCTTGATCCCAGCATTTGTTCGAGCTCAGTAAGTACACTTAAACTGTTATTGTTAAAGAAGCATAGCTACACTTGTTAGAAAGAGATGCAATTTTTTGAAAATCGGAAAAAACTGACTTTTATAAAATTTCGTATAACTTTTAACCAGCAAATTTTGTATTTGCATCGGTTTAGATATCTATCACAGACGTAGTGGGAATTAGGAACACTAGTGGGCCACGTATAATAAAATAACGTATATAAAACGCTGCGCAAAGAAATGTACTTTGCGTGGAGCTTTAGTGAGTACTTTTTTGTCTTATATACTATGAGGCTGGTACTTGCTGACTTCATGTGTTTAGACTTTGCAGCTCGCTTTGGTTATCACTTGACACTTCCGAAAGCTACGAATTACCCAGTCAGTCTTGTTAGGTGACGACTTTTGGTATGTATGACTCTGTTAAGAGTCTAAAAATTTTATCATTAAAAAAGGCAATTAATATGATATGAAATGAAAAAAAATAAAAAACTTATTAATGTACGTGAGTCATCATTTCACAATGATTTGAGAGTGTGTTCTTGTGGGTCAAGTTGGAATTTTTTTGGATTCCATTAAATATGTGTGACTAGTTTATGATTTTTGAAGAACTACTTTTGTCTTATAGATTAAAGAAGGTAGCTCATGTTTTCTAAAAATTGGAAATTCAAGGTGATCAGTGATCCGTTGGGGGCAAGATGTTAGAAATAAATAAACACAACTAGAGTATATTTCAATTTTTTCTCTTACTTTGTTTAATTAATGCGCAACGTTTCGCTAACATATGTCTCAGTCTCATCAGTCAGTCGAACTATTGACTGACAATAAATTGTACAACACGCCAGTGCTTATATAGGCGACGGTAAAGGGTAATGAACTCTATTGGGACATTCAAACTTTCTTAGTAAAGAAAGGTACGCTCGATCAAATGAAAGCACGTCTTTTTTCCCATTGATTTTATGTTCGTCCAGTTTAATATAAAGAATTTCAGAAATAGTTCTTTTTTTGTAATTGGCTTCTTTGTCAAAGATTTTGAAGTAATCCCAATCAAACTCGTAGTTATAATTAATTCGATGAGCACAAACGAGTGAACCAGAATTTTTATTTTTAATGTGTTCACTAGTGCAGACTTCAGCAGCTTGCTTTGTCTCACCCACATACGACGCAGGACAATTTTTACAATAAAATTTATACACTACGTTTGTCTGCTTATGTTTTTCCGTTTAATCTTTTCCTAAGAAAATTGTTGATTATCTAAGTAGATAAAATTTTTTCCCATGAATTTATTACTGTGCTCGAGCCATCCAGTTTTTGATATTTTTAAAAATGTTGGATGGTATTACACTCACCAAATGTTTATAAAATCATGAAATACTGGCATGCAATTGTAGTCAGTTTTTGCCAGGGTTGTTTTTATATGATTTATTTAATGTTGTGCTTATTAAATGTAAGAATTTAACTAAGGTTTTTATACTTACAGAGTCTAAGAATAATTTGCTGATAAGAAGTGTAGTTCGAATTTTTCTTTCTTGTTGATTTTTAAAATGAAAAAAATCTTTATAGGCATCTTATCTTAACTCGTGATAAAGCAATCATGCTACTCGATTTTCGCAAACTATAGTTACTAATACAACGTACTGTTACGTCGTTGCTGTTCGACGTAACTACAGCGCTCAAGGATTTGAATTCAGCATGCAGCACGTGGACAGCAAAAACGTTTGTGTTCAGCAGTGTTTTTAAGAAAGTTAAATTTTAAAAGTAATTCACCAGTACTTTTACTAGTAGTGGACTATTCGAGGCTGACAGCTCTCTTGGGTCAACTAGTGAAGTGGATTGCATGTTAAGCCAGTAGTATATTATAAAAAATAAAAAGCTCAATTTAATAGTTAGCAAAAATTGATTTATTAATTTACAAGTTTTATAACTATAATAGAAATAATCTGACAGACTTTTAATAGTATAACTTGCTTTAGTTAATACTGGCTACTTGCTTGATAGTCGGTGGTTTCTTTATGAAACAGGACGAGCCGAAGGACGCAGTTTTATTTAAACCTTAAATCAGATCGATAATCGAGGGTAGGACTGGTGGTGCGTCAAGGAGTAGAGGTAAATTTGATTAATACATTCTTGAAAAAAAGGTGCAGCTGCAGGCGTAGGCCAGATGTTGAATTTTGCGGGGCCGGGGTAAGGGAGCAGAAGTGGTTGGTGAGCACGTGATCAACCGAGTGTGCGTGAATATTGATTTGTCGATGTGGCCTCTACGTGACAAACACCATATGGTATTTGTTACTGACTGTGCGTAGATCTCACTAAACGTGACATACCCCCCCCCCTAAATCTTCACTCATCAAGCGAGTTTGTGCCAAGTTAAATCAGCTCGCGTCTTACAGATATCTGTTTTACACAATTCGAATACAGCTAAGGTTACATTAGCATGAAATATTGTTTTTACATATTGGTATTCAATATTAGAAAAGGAGTTAATAGCTAACAATTATCCTATTTTCTACTGATACAGTAAGTAATGTGGCTGTGTTTTAAAATATTATTACTTTACATTATGTTATACATAATTTTATCTATTTGTTTATTAATTTTTTTCAATTTTCTTTGTTACTTTTTTTTGGACTACTAGCTACAACTGTATACAAAATTGACATTCAAGCAGTAGATTAAATCAACTATCAGAAATACACCTAATTTCTATTATCAGTACAATTTCTTAAGAATATTTTTACTGTAGATTGCATTGGTATGAGATTAATAGAATAAAGAGATAGTTATGATGACATTCAGATGGGATGGCTGGAGAAAAGACAGGTGTTTATCACTGGATCACGATGTCATTTGGGGTATCCTATGAACTTTTTTACTTTTTGAAGCTTAAGACAGATGTTTGAGTTTCGAAGGGTTGTCTTGGATGCTTGCATTGCTTGGTGTTTAATGGTAATGTCAGAAATGAATTTTGAATTGTCCAGTAATACATTTATTACCGTATCTTCGATAAAGCTATCCAAGAATTGTTTGCATGTGCTCTCCAATGCATGTATTTTCCTCACACCATAGATGTAGAGAGCTGTTTTACATAAGATTTTTTCCACTTCCAGATTTAGTGCGATGGTCAGCTTCCTACTTGCATGTGTATGAGGCTAGTTGCGTATGGTTTGGTATACGATAAGTGATAATGAGTCACCCCCTCTAGTTGGGAAAGTCGTCCCGACTTTTCATATCTTTTTAGCAATAATTTTTGCGTATATTTCTAACAAATATCCATTACTCAGAATTAGTGTTGTATTTTATGGGTCCATTGATGCGGTTGTAGGTGGATCAAAAAATAAGTTTGGGGTAAATGTGCAGATGGTGGGATTTAAAAGTGGCGGATGTGTTGTTATCAAGGAGAAAAAATTAAAGTGATTGGCAAATGGGTTACTTATATTATTCTGAATATATTATTATACTTGAATGCCTAACTTGTCAAAATACATTCACGGATTTGTCGTTGCAGTAATACTATAGTGTTTTCTCGTACGTTTAGACAAGTATTTTTTTTTTTTTCGTTTTGTCAGTTGCATTCTGTGTATCTCTATTTTTATATGCGTTGTTTTAGGTTCTATTTTGTTCTTTTTGTGTGTAGTATTTGTGAGTTTTTTGTGTTTGTTTTTTTGTTTTTTTTTTGTTCTTGTTTTACTTTTGTGTTGTTTTGTTAGTATGTTTTTTTCTTGTGTGTCTAGTTTTTGGTTTGGCAATTCGTGTTCTTGAATTGGTTGTCTTTTTTTTCCTGTTTGTGTAATTGCTTGCTTGTTAATTTCGTGTGTCAATTTTTTTGCTTTTTTTTGTATCTGTTTTTTTTTTCATATTTTTTATTTAATTTTTTTTTTTTCATCGTTATCGTTATTGTTACAAATTGTTATTTATATTTATTTGCTGTGAGGGAAAAAAAATTAATACATTTTTATCATCCACATTTCTCAATTCTGGTAGAACAAAAACTATTGTGCTAAGCCTTCAGGGGTCCTCCGCCATTTCTGCAATATTTTTGATTAGACAAGTCCCTTGCATGCTCTTTGTTGGTGCACTCAAATAGAAACGCAGTTAAGATATCCTTAAACGTACTTGTTGTAACTTTGTCTATACTATCTCCAGATCAGAAAGCCTTCGTAACATTTCTGGCACTTCTGCTCCCACAGAAGTTCGTTCACTACGAAATGGATTTTGTTTCCAAATGCCTCCGTCGGCAAATCTTATTCCTCACAATCAAGTTGCCTCAAACTATAGCTGAGGGCCCAGAGAAGCTCCTGGCCCTGAGATTTTGTTATGGATATCTTTTTGGTGCTGGTTATTGCAGGTGCCGGCATCTTCTTCCTGTTTGCGGTTTTAATCCTTCTTCTTTGCTCGTAACCCGATGCAGCCATTTGTATGAAAATTCAGAATGTTAATATCGTTAGCACTACCGTCATGCAGATCTCAGATGTCAGTGTACCTTTGGTCAGGATTTTAATTAAAGCCATCTTTACGGATAACACATATTAAAGTTAAGTAATAGAAGGTATTATAAGTCTAAGAGACTCAAAAAAATAATGATAAAAATTTGTTGTGCTTGTGTTTAAATACTGTTTTGGACTCCCTTGTTTGCATGTTGTACAAAAAAAGCAGGTGCGACAAGCTCCACTTTCTCCACATCAATTAAATCAGCGAAAAGACAGTTATGACTTCAGAAAAATAAAAGACGAATGGCTTGGCTGCTGAAAAATTTTATCAGTCGACGACTGTATTAGGTATGTATTTCGGCCACTCCCATTTTCTTGGGATTTTTTTGTTACGAACTTTAGGGTCTTGTAAGGCCATCACACTGGAAAGTGTTAATGTTGTCGTCATAGAGCCATCAAATTGTCTTTACGAACGTTTGATTAGTGCACCGCCATTCTTGTGCCTGCTTCTATGACTGTGACTCGTTTTCCATCACTATATAGGGATCCTATGCTGTGCGCAACTCTTATAGGAGAAAAATTCAGGACATCGTGAGTTTTTTGTGTCCTTTTGGCTGCGGGGTTCGCATTGTTTTCTGGAGTGCATGTCAAGCCTGCAAAGTCACAGCGAAAATCAGGGTTGATGCTATCAAAGATTGTATGGCTAATTCTGTTTTGGTACAGCTTTGCTATTAGTTTTTTGAAACCCTTTTAGTAAAAATTACGTCACATATAATGAGAATTAGTAGAACTAGCGTTATGCTTATCAGAAGTATTGTCGTGGCTATTATGATATTCGTCTGGGTCTTTAAATCAGCTGTAAAATACATTTGTTGTTGCGGCGAATACGAACAAGTATGGTTTGAAATTCTCTTAGGTTCATGGAGTGGAAGTATTCATTTTATTATTATTTGGCTGTTGATAACATGAAATCGGAGTTGATTGTATTTATATGAATATTGAGTATTTATTGCTTCGACTGGGATCGGCATTTGTTGTTGGCAAAGTGTGTTTATAAAATAACTAACTCACTGTTTTATTCTCACTGAAAACATGAAAAAATTTTGTTGCATTGAGTTGAAAATTTTTTCATGAGATTTTTAAAGATGACGAAGATGTCGTAGATTTCAAGTAACAAAACGTCTGATTGCCCTAGTTTTTGGGTAGGTGTGCCTGCGCTTTTTCTACATTCAGTAAGATTTGTTTGCAAGTTTTTCAGTCGCTCCGTAGCTGCTCTCTCGCTTTTGTTTATTTCATTGTCTATGTAATAAGTACATTTTTTATGTTTAGCGATAATTTGCTGTTCAGTGCTATACAATTGTGTAAAAACTATAATTTCTTGACAATAAGCTGTTGCGTTGTTAACTTTGTACGATGTTAATAATCTATAGAATATAGAGTAAAGGTTGCCTAGCTCTTAAATTTTGATTGATAATTTTCCTATTGTGAGAGACATGGTGTCATTATGGATGTTTTTTACTATAAGGGTGGTGTTAAGATTTTTAAAATGTCGATGAGGTCGTAGTGACCTTCTTTAAGATTCTTTTTGTTGATTTGAGGCATTATGGACCAAAATTTGTTTACTATTCTCATATCTTATACTTGTTCAAAAGGGATTTCTGGGTTAACGTTTGATTGATGGAGTTCAGGTATTGCCTTGACACTGGTCATTGACATGGTAGTAATTATAAAATAACTAAAGAACATTTCTGATATCTGAAAACAAAATAAAGATATTATGAGTGAGAAAAGAAAAGTTATTTTCTTTTTTTTTGTATTGCATAGTTACATCTAAGTATTGCTGCAATTAAACATTTTTCAGATCTCGTAGGTGATTGTCAACTCGTTCGGTGTGTTGCTAGCACTATTTAAAGGTTACTTAGTACGCAGGTGGGCACATGTAGCGACCTACTGGGGCTTTAAGCTCTTTTATAAAAAAAACTATTTTTAGTTTTTCACGCTCCTAGGATGTTTGTGTTATCTCTAAGTAGTTTTGTTGCACTATTTTACCAGCTCTAATATATAACCGTAAGACACGATCATTTTTGTGGGAGCAATTAGTCATTGATAATTTTTACGTTGTTTTGTTTAAATTATCGCGTCATTGGTATCGATTAAATGGTTGAGGAAATTTTTTTTGTACTAAGTTTAGAGATTGACTTATTTCTTGCTCCATGTTAAATGGTTTTCAAACTTGTGTTTCTGCTTTTTTAGTATGGATGGCTGAAAATAAAATTCTGAGTTTGTGTATCATAGGATGTAAGCGTTTGTCAATTTTTTAAAATGTGGTGGCTGTAATAGAGTCCTTAAATATTGTTGCAGTGACTTGCTCTACTTGTATTTGCTGGTAACTTGGTGGGTTTGATGCAGTGGCATTCCATCTGTTGCCTGAGTTTTCGCCATCGAGTGGCGATCTGGGCAGATGCAGAGGCAGTAACACGTGAATTTCAGGTTGCAACTAGAATGTGAATTGACCATCTATAAATGGTGTGTCGAGCGTAACTGTTAATAATTATGTCTAGAATAAATTAAATGGTTTTAAAAATTTTTTTTGTAGTGATAAAAGTGCCATTTGCCGAGCTGAAAGAAATAAATTTTTTCCACATTTTGTTCCAAGTATTTTCCGCGAGTGTTTGTAAAGTGTTCTCATCCGAGATGTGTACGAGTGAAAATTGTTGTGCAAGTCGTGTTTTTTCTGTTATACTTGCTGCTACTTGATTAAGTACCGCTGAGCATCCGGAAGAAAACATGATAAAAGTTTTTAATTTTTCTATGTAGTTATAAGAATGAATACCGCTGTTTGCTAAGTCGAGAGAGCTGGAGTATTTCCAAGTTTGTTCGGTATCTGGTTTTAGTAACTCAGGTTGTAATTTGTGGTAATATTTTGTACCATCGTGAACCAAAATTAAACATTATAAAGAGTACTGAATGGCATCCTATTTTTGTACGGTATTCTTTCAGTACATGAGTGCATGGCGCCAAAGAATACAGCTCTTCATTCCAGAAAACTCGCAGTTCTTGATAGCATGCGTCAGTTTCTCTTATGTGTGCTTCTACTTGTACACACTTAGTAATATGCGCTACTTCCCCAGCCGAAAAGCTAATGTAATGTATGCTAGACATAAGTTGATAAACAAAATTTACATTTTTATGTAAAGATAAATTTAGAATTAACATACGTAAACATATTCATGTTATGAACATCAACGTTTTTTTCTGCTAGAAAGTTCTGCTTTTCGGGGTTGGTCAGTAAAAATATTTTTGGGTGCTCTGTTTTAATAAGCGAAAAAGACAGTAATTTAAACTCATTGTTTCTTTAGAGTGTCCTGTTTAGCGTTTACGGTCGCATGAGTCAATAGGGATCACGTTTCAAAATGCATATCCGTAAACGATGTCAAAGGTACATGATGTTCTAGATTTGAGCCTTATTTTATAATTGTGTTACGGTGGAAGGACGCAATCAAGATAAATAAAAATGTTCTAAGCTGAACCCAACGCTTAATAGCCAGGAAGTTGAATTGATTGAACGGTTACGATAATCTCAGGCGAAACAGCTACTTCTGGCGTTTTTTCACGGTGTAAATGCACTGTTCGGCTTCCCGCTGGGTTTATTGTTCAGCTAGGGTTAGCAAACTCTGGCGACAATGCACTGAGTTTTAGTTGGGTAAGTGGATGGTATGGCGAATGATATAAGCTTTGTTAGGTTTGCTTACTGTTTATTTTTGAAAAGGTGAGATGGCGTACAAGGTGGGCAGTCGCGAATGCGATTTCTCCAGGTGCGGTCCTGAGGTACTTCGTCTCGTGGATATTCGTCTGGAGGCTTGCTGCTCGTACGATGGGTAAACGTCTCAAGGATTAACGTCTCAAGGTAAACATCCTAGTATAGAGGCCGCTGTTCCTGGGTTAAGGTCTCGAGGTTTTACATTTCGAGGTATACGTACAGGGAAGAGGTTTGTTACGGGGAATTTTTACTCTCTCTAGTTTCAGCAGCAAGCGCTGGCTTTTATAGCCGAGAAATGCCGACTGCCCGTGGTGGTGCAACAAGATTCAGCTGGGGAGTGCTGATAAGCAGCCCTCCAGTCATGGGGCTCTTTTCTCTTTAGTCGTATGCGTGGGGCGTTGTCGCAGCCATTTGGATGGAAAGTAGCTGCCCCCGCACGGAACCTTCTTGCACCAGAGTGAGGAAAGTGGCTATCTAAACTGCTTATCGAATTGTAAGAATCGGTTAACTTTATCGAAAATTGCCGCAGGCTATGATCGGTTCATGCGCCGATTTACAAGTTTTTGCATAAAGTTCGATGGTACATGCTTGCTAACCGTACAATCTTCAGACCAGGAGGTCTGATCTTATTTGCTGTATTATGTGTAGGGGTTTTGCGCAGTTTAGGAGACAGTTGCTTTCTCATGGGTGGCTTGTGTTATTTCGACAGCTGCTTAATTATTTAGCGGTCGGCCACTGCTGCGGGCTACGGCGGGCTGTGTTATCAGTACCGAGGCTTCGGCAGCAGCCTAAAAAATTGAGAAAGATAAAGAGCACTGCATGCGCATTCCCGACGTTACAATAGTTTTAATATATAACATTGTAACGCTCTTCGAAAGCGAGAGTAGCGTAACCCTGTACAAATACTTTTTCATACTCTCCGTATGCGTCTGTATATGATCCTGCGTTATCACGGGCACTATCAGAACCTATGGAGCCTACTCATTTAACGAAGAAGGTCTTCATTTTGTTGATGGGAATGTCTTAAATTGTGTTGTCGTACAAAGTTATACTTCTGTGTAAATGCATTCTATTGCATTTGTCTAGTGTTATTTCTTAAAGCTATTTCATTTCTCTGTTTTTTAATTACCTAATTATGCGACCACATGCCACTATGTTGTATTGTTTTTTTAAGCTTGATTTTTAAATCAAAGACTGATTCTGTAAAAGATGCATAGCCAGAGTATTCTCCTCATCTGTAAAATAAGTAATCTCATGCGGGTGTAAGTATGTGTGCATGTAGTTTTTTTTTATTTTTAATTTTTTTATTTAACTAATGTAAATGTTTATTTATTCAGGGATTCGTAAAAACGTATGAGTGGCGTAAGCGGTTGCTGTGAATTATTTTGCTTTGTGTTTCGTTGATCCTGATTTTTACGTTCTTTTTTTGCCATGTGTTGAGCACCAAGTTAGGTCCTGAATACTGATCGTTAAACTATTGACCCTTAGGGCTTTGTACAAGCCATACATACATAAATTGTCTACTATTACGATTAATTTAGAATTTAATTTTTTATCGTAAATCTTTTTGCTCTATTTTTAGCCATAATCAATTTTTCTCGAGTGATCTGATGTAGGGTACTTAGTTGAGTGACTAGATCTGTCATGTACTGCGAATATGTGTGTAATAAATCACTTGCTTTAATAGATTTGTTACTAGGTAGCCATAACATTTTTTGAAAAACTAGTTTGATAGGTGTGTCCTATATGCTTTCGTGTTTCTTAGTATTGAAATTAAACGTCGCCAATTCAACCAATTCATCCCACTGTTGTAATTATGTGATAAATATTTTAAGGTATTAAGCAACGTTGTAATGTGATCTTTCAAGGGAACCGTTTGATTAAGGGTGTAAAGCTGATTTTTTTAATTGCTTGGTCTTAAATTGACTAGCTACTCTCTTACTTAATTTACTTAGGAAGTTAGTGCCTTGATCTGTTAGTTTGGCTGCTAGAGCTCCGTAAGGACAAATGAATTTTTCAACAGAAGCTTCTGCTATTGATAGATCAGTTTGATCTTTTAATGGTTCTGCTATAGCGTATTTTAAAAATAAGCACTACATTATTAAAATATATTTATAACTATGCTGAGTTACTGGTAATGCACCCTTTATGTTTAAAGCTAGTTTAGTGAAAAGTTTCGTGGGTGTGTCTCTCTCATAGGTGTGTGGTAATAACTAATTTTTGTTTATTTTAACACGTACTAATTTTTTTAGTTGAAATTCGAGGCATTTGTGTAGTTACGATTCAATGTCTCCTTTCTGATGTTCACGAAAATATTTGTGTTTTAGTTTATTGTAAGTTTTATTGACACCTCTGTGTTCTCCTATAGCAGAGTTATGCATTTCCTGAATAATGTTATATCTTTTGAGAGACGTTCTATGTTGTATTTTTCCCAGACAAATTGTTATTTTGGTTTGTATTATATGCTTTTGTAACATATGTAATATTTTTTGGAAATTGATATTTTCTAATTTGGTGATTCTAGAAATGCTGACTGTCAATACATTTTTTCTATCAATATGTCGTTTGAGTTAATAAGTGACTTATTTAGTACTGTTGTTATATTTCTTACGCCTTCTTTGTCTTGACGTCTTATGGGTAAACTATGTGAAAATTGGTGTTGTTATTAATTTAGGGGTACCGACTATCAGTTTTTCAAAGCGGGATAATATATTTATTTCACAGATATCTTGTGCGCAGTCATTTAATGGTGGGTCGAGGTTGTTGGCGAAGTAAACATAATTGTCTTTTCTAATATAAATCTCTTACCTTAAAAAAATCATTTTATTTGTTTGTGTAATTAGGGTGGGTTGACTACTATTATGATTATTATTCTGCGTATAATTTTCTTCGTGTTCTCCTAGAGTGGAAGCTTCGCATAAGGATAGGGCATGAAAAAAATTTTCTTTGACGTTATGAGGGTCTCGCTGCTGACTTCTATTAATTTTGCGATGAGTGCTTGGTGAGTTTTCTTCAGTTTGTCTTACTTTTATGGAAAAAACAGCCTGCTCTTGCTTAAAAATAGCTGAGCTGGGTGCATGGTCTTTATTGTGATTTTTGTCGAGTTTTCGTTTCTTGGAAGCTGAAACTAATAGGGCTTCTTTGTAGCGGGAGCTCATGCTCTAACCTAACCTTTGGCGGGTCGCTATGCCATATTTCTGGATTTTTTTGGATACGATATTTGGCAGCTGTTTCGGCTCTTCTTTTATGCAGGTGAGTAAAAGTTTAAACACGTTAATTGGGTTTATAGATAACGTGTCTGCATTTATGCTTAGAAGGACTGGTTTGTATATTATATTAAATTGAATAATTAGCGAGTTTAAGTCATCAGCGTGTGACTCGAGAGCATGAGTCTTTCATTAAATTGAGCCATAGAAGGACACGATGATCAGTTACTAATATAAATTTTTTTTCTGTTAAGGTATGCTCTTAATTCCTCTATGCAATACATTAGAGCTAAGGCTTCTTTAGAGAATGTACAGTAGTGACTTTCACTTTTGGACAAGGTGGGAGATGTGAACTCGATGGGCTTATGTTTTCCAATTTCTTCTTCAGAGAGCACCCCTTCTATAGCGTAGCCTGAATTTTGCATTTGTTGTAAGTATTTTTTTAAAGTCAGGGATGATTAAAATTGGAGGAGAGCATATTTTATCTCTTGGGATTTCAAATGCTTTTTGTGTTTCTTCATTTTACGAGAACTCTTGATCCTTTTTAAGTAGCATGTTTAAGGGTTTAGCTATTTTAGCAAAGTTTTTCACAAAGCAACGGTAGTATGTTACTAATCTTTAAAATTTTTTAACTTTTTCTGTAATTTTTTGGTCAAGGAAATTCTTTAACTGCCTCTATCTTTTTTGGGTCGGCTTTTAGCCCTCTTTTTCTTACTATGTGACCAAGATGATTTATTTCTTGTTTTAAGAACTCACATTTTTCGGGCTGCAAGACTTAATTTACTTTTCTCAGTTGCTTTAAAAATTGGATTATAATGTTATAGTGTTTATTAAATTTTGAGAAGTGAATACATACATCGTCTAAGAAAAAAACTGCTCCTTCTATGTTTGGAATTAACTCAACTATGAGTGCTAAAAATATTGGTGCTCTTATTTCTAATCCGAAAAGGCATCTATTAAAGTGAAAAAGTCCCTAGTTCATACAGCAAGGCAGTTTTATCTCTGTCTTCTTTTTTTATTTTAATTTAGTGATAACCAGCTTTTAAATCGAAGACTTTAAAATATTTAGATGCACTGATTTTGTCTAGATTTCATGCAATGTTGGGTACGGGATAGTTGTTGTCAAGTATTACGTTACTGAGCTTTTAAAGTCTATAAGGACACAGTTTTTTTTTTGTCCGTCAGGTCCTGGCTTTTTTGGCACGCAGAAAACCGGTGCCACGTAAGAGCTTGTAAAAGGCTCAATGACTTCGTTGTCAAGCATTTCTCTGACTTGTCTGTTTATTTCTACCCACAAGATGAGATGTTGCCGGAAATGCTTAATTTTAATAGAGATACCAGTTATCGTGGGGATGATTAGCCCCATGAGGTCCGTAGCAGGTAAGCTTTCACCTTTGAGGTGAAATCCGTTGGCATAGTCTACTGTTATCTTCTTTATGAGTGTTAGCTTGCTGTGCTTAGTGTGCTCGAGACGTAATAGATTTAGAACCTTTCGTTCGCACGATGTTACGTTTAAATTTACTAATGTGCTTAAGATTGTTTTATTTTTTATGTTTGAAGTATATTTCCTTCTTAGTTGTTATATTAAGTTCTTGTTATACAACATAATACATGTGTATCCGTTTTTTCAATTTTTGTGGTCCTTTTTGGTACTTAGTTTTAAGATGCTTTTGAGGTAAGTTTGTATACTGCGTGAAGTCATAGCCTTTATTTTTGTACGTAAGTGATTTTTCTGAACTATTAAAGCTTTTCAGGAGTTTTTTTTCCACGTCACTTTTGTACGTATCACGATGCTGTGTGTATAGATTAGCGTTATGATTTTCAACTTCACTGCTCTTGCAATTATAGGCAGTTTCACCACGTTTTCTTACGGTGTTATCATTATTTTGATTTTCACATATGGATACCTGATTATTGTTAATTTCAAAGTTTTAGATTTTTGTGTCGTCGTTGTTTGTGTTCTAATTTTTCGGATCTTAGATTTCAGAATTTATTACAGAAGGTTTTGTATCTTGATTTCGAATTTTGGCGTTTATAGAATAATTTTTTATTTCTTGATTTTAGATTTTGGTGTTAGTAATGTTAGGTTTGTTTCACGATCTTAGATTCCAGCTTTTGGAGTATCATTTCTTATTTCATAATTTCGAATTTAGACTTTTGAAATGTCGTTCTTTGTTTCATAATTTCGCAATTTCGATATTGGAATGTCGTTTTTTGTTTCATGATTTCAGATTTTGGAGATTTTTGATAATTCGGGATTTCTTATTCCTTGATTACTAGTGGGTTTGGATTGTTCATTTTTTAGTGGTTCTGACTGAGAGTGCTTTGTTAATTTAACGCGTAAGAAAATGCATGAAATACTTGTGCATGCAATGGAATTTTTACGCTGTTTTTTGGGAATATTTTGTGTTATTTTTTCTGGTTTCGATAGGATTTACGTTATTTTTCAGTTTTAAGTAATTTTTATAGTAAACTAAGGGTCAATTGATCTCACTGAGTTTGAATGTTACGATAGGTATTTGGGTTTCGATATTGAGTAAGATGGTTTTGTTAACTATTTGTTGTTTTAGGAAGATGTAAGTGTTACATTGCTGGTATCTTCCAAGCTTTTCCTCTGAAGGAGACCTAAGTCATTTCTCGATGCCTCTTGTTTAATTTTATCATTGTAGGTCTTTTTTCACATTCGTATTTTCAGTAACCTAATATTTTGCAATAATTGCAAGTTTTGAAATTGATTCGATCATTATTAATTGAGTTTGAAGTTTGTTGCTGCATGTATTGATTTGATACATAATTGTTAGATTGATATGTAGGTGCAAGATAATGACGTGATGGTTGACTTCATGAGATGCTCTTTTTTAGAGACTTAGTGTATAACGATACAGAGAAGAGGCTAGAACGACGTTCGATGGTGGATGGTGTAGAATTGCACATGGGCGTGACTTGGTAAAGTATCGGTTTTACTAGTATTACAGTGATACCAGCAATTGCCTGCTGTGTGCCCTCGTCTTTTACAAATTTGGCATTTTTCTAGAGTTTGTATACAGTTTATTTGTGCATTTTGACTTAGTCTATTGGTTATGATTTTTACTGTATCTTGTAGATCTCTGAGTTCATGACACTCGATGTCTCTTTCTATCTGTATAGCCTAAGTTGTGGCAGTTTTAAGTATGTTTTTGTGTCTCATATCCGTTTTTATTACCCAATGTAGCCTTATTATGGAATATTTAACTGTATCCTATTCTATTTGTGTATAAAATTCCTGATGTTTTCGACCGTCATAGAGAGTTGCTCCAATTAATTTTTGGGCAGTGCCTTCAACTCTATTCAAAAAGAAAATAACGCTCTCTCCTTTTTTTTTTGTTTTAACACCACTATTTGGCTCATTATTTGATGCCATGTTTTTGCGAATCTAATAATGTTTGTAAAAAATATTGCTTTTTCTTCAATGGTTTAAAAAATCTTGTTTTTAGTGAAGAGTTATGCTTCTCCTGAAAGTCGCATTGTAATTAATTTTGCTAAATTGGGTTCGTTCGTTTTTAAAATTTCGTGGCGTGCTTTTTTGCAACCGTCTTAAAAGATTGAAAGCGGGATGTTTGACTCCTTGTATACAGGTATCATTTTAATTGTGTCTTTAATAGAAAGATTGCGAAGAAGTGGCAGTGCTAAATTATTTATGTTATGCAAGCTATTCAGAGTTTGGAAAAAATTGCTGGATGTAGGCTTTTTAAAAAGACTAGAGTAATAATTGTGAGTAAAATTGTTGGAGTTATGATGGTTGATGATAGGTTTTTGATAATTTTAAGAAGTGTGCTGGTGCTAAAAGTGCTAATGGTTCTGTTTTCAGTTGATTTTGTTGTATTATTGTCTAGCAAAAATCGAAATTCATCACTTGTTTTGTTATAGTTGATAAACTGTGATGCTCTTGTGTATGGATTAAGTGGGGTGTTGAGGTCTAATTTTGAAAAATCTTAAGAAATTTCTGTGTCATTTGTTAAAAGCTTACTAATTTTATGGATGAAACTGGAGATATCTTTTGATGCTGAATCGTAGTTTGTGACGATTTCTGTGTCCATTATTCCCGATAAGGATGTGACTAATTTTCCTGATTTTAGGAACGTTTGCGACATTTGTAATGTTGGGTAAGTCTTTTTGTCTCATTTGTAAAGAAATCAAACAATGTTGTATAGTCCGTGATTTTTTTGCTGCAAAAGTAAGTTTAATTTTGCTAATGTGAGTAAGTAGAATTTCGAGTGCGTCAGCGTTGCGGTTGTCAATTATAAATATGTGAAAGGTAGTGGTTTTTTTCAAGACGAGCCCCCAATCGTGACCTGGTAGATCTTCGACATAACTTTGGCACCCCAGAATTGGAATGTAGCGTATAGCGCGTGGGCAGCAAATGATTTTGTGTTTAGCAGTGTTTGTCATAAAGTAAAGTTTTAAAAGTAATTTACCAGTACTTTTACGAGTAGTGGACTATTCGAGGCTGACAGCTCTCCTGGGTTGACCAGTGAAGTAAATTTCGTGCTAAGCTGGTAATATATTATAAGAAATGATATATTAAATAATAAGAATATATTAAGAGCCTAATAAAATAGTTAGAAAATGTGATTTATTAATTCACAATTGTTAGAACGATAATTTGAACAATAAGACGGACGTTTAATAATATAACTCGCTTTAATTAATACCGACTACTTGCTTGTTGGTCGGCAGTTTCTTCAGAAAAGAGGATAAGCCGTAAGGCATGGTTCTATTTAAATTCTGAATCAGATCCATAATCAGCGGTAGGACCAATGGTGAGTCAAGGAATGGAGGTAAATTTGATTAACATATCCTTGGAAGAAAGGTACATTTTCAGGCGTAGGCCAGATGTTGAATTTTGTGGGGATGGGGTTAGGGAGCGGGAATGGCGGGTGAGCCAACAATCGGTTGAAAATTGGTGCATTAATATAAATTCATATAGATTTTTAAAGTACTTTTTAGTACGAACAGTGTAAATAAAATTTTTAGTACCATATTACAAGTACCACATTATTCAAACTAAAGGACTCTTTTCTTAAGTTAAAACAATGGGGCAATGACCACTGATCACTCACTCTAAATGTTGTAAGATTATATTAATAAATTTGCGCCTTATTAATTATTTTTACTAAAAAAAATGGCACATGTATACTTCGTAGGTTAAATGTCTATTCATTTAAAAATAAAGTTAAACAGCTAGTAACTAGTTTAAAGTTACTACTTTACATGACAAGAAAATTCTCTTTTTTTTTTTTTTCGTGTGTTTGAACTTAGCAAACTTGTTGAATTGATGTAACATTGATAGTGCATCAGTTATGTCTTTAAAGAACTCAATTTATACATGCAACTCACAGCCTGTGCCCCGCACTAGTGCGAGTGAGTGTGTAAGTGAAAGTCTATGCAGAGCCACATTATATGGCTCTAACTCTTGCTCCCTGCACACGCAGTGTCGAAAAGTTGTATACAAAACCAGTGCGAAAAGTTATGTAAGTGACACGCGTGCGTTAAGCGCCTTTCCCACGCACTAGTATCGTAATGTACTACTCAAAACAGCTTAATTTAATCTAAATAAGCCAGACATTTGGACAGAAATACTTATTTGTCATTGTTTTTAAAAGTAGCTATACGATTTCCCAATAAATAAAAGCATGGTTACTGAGTCTTCAATGGTTTTTTAAACCATTCTTACTGTTATTCTTAAATACTTAATTAGCACTGTTTACTTTTTTAACTTCAGTGCGTAGTGTATAATACTGTTTGTTATTTAAATACTATCTCGTTGAACGCATTTACTAATACTCACATACTAATGGTTGGCTCACGTTTAAAAAAAAAAAAAAAAGTTAATTACCATCGATTTTTTTTCTACCAATTTAAAAGCTCAGACAAACTCAGCATTTTGCTTCTTATGACACAACAGTGGTCATAAAATACTACCATAAGTAGTAAATTTAGAAAAAAACATTAGTAATATACTTTTCCGTTGGTAAGAATCCGATGTAAGATTTAATTTAATGTTCGAAGCCTAAGATTATCTTTATATTATAAATACTATAATGAATGACTTTTTATTTCATTTTTTCTTAATACTTAAGGCAAGGTTTTAATAGAAAAAATACTTGCTTCCATGTGAAACGTTTACAGAGAGCCAGAAGAGGTTAACCCACTTATTGACAAAACCTTTTACAAGAAAGTAAGTGTTTCGTATTTAAATCCCACCCCTAAGAATAAAAAAATAAGATATTAATTCTTACTACATGAAAGTAAAGGAAAAAAACAAATTTAATGGTTTTATCAAGCACCTGTAAATACACGACTTTGGGCTCTCAAAAATATCTGTTTTTTGTCGGAAATACTATTAGTATGCCGTACTCTACAGCAACTTTGATAATGAACTTTACAGTGCATTTTACTTTTAATTTTCATAAACAACAGTATGAGTTATGTTACCAGCATCGTGTACCAAGTACTGTCGATTACCTTTGACATATTTTTAAAAATACAAGTATAATATATTATCTTTTAAATATACACGCTTCTTCGCCCTGACCTTCGAAGTATTTAGTTTCTAATACTCTCATTGAATTCTTACTTTTATTGTGTAAATAATCAGTTGTAAGTGACAATTTAACAGAATTGCCAAAAGTTTTTTAGGGAGCACTCGTTGTAAAATAGTGTAAGCAATATTTAAAAATTCGAAATACTTCTTATAAGGTTAAAATAATTAAGGGAATTCAAATAATTTTATAAGAATCAATAGAACGCTTGAAGCTTATTTAAAAATGATTTTGTAAAGAAAACTAGCACCTGGGAGTCTTTAATGAAATATTGACTTAGCAATTACATTCAACATAATCATATATAGAACTGAAATTTTTTTAGATGGACTAAACTTCCACTCCCAACATTTGTGATGATGAAGTTCATAATAAAGTAAATGCTTACTTTCCATTAACAGATGTTTCCTTCCAATTGTCCAAGGGTAAAAATAGTTTAGCAGCAAACTCAAGCCCTTTCATCCAATTATTAGTGTTTAATTTAGTGTTGACATTAAGCTTTATAGCTTGATCTGCATTCCATTCTATATACATGTTTAAATTGTAAGAAGGTATTTTTGTAACAAAAGAGCACTCCGCTTTAACAGAACGAGTGAGATATCTGAATTCCATGATACTACTTATATTTTCACTGTTATTTTCTAAGAGAAGGGTAATAAGTTTAAAATATGTTGCAATTTGTAATGTTGGATCTCGAGTAAGGTCCCATTGTAATAAAAAACTAAGCTCCTTGATACTCTCAGTATCAAAACTCGTAACAATCATTTTAGCATCCCTCCACTTATCAAAGTGCAATGTAATTGATACTTCTGTGAGAGGATTTACATTAACCATTATAGAATACGTACTGTTTCTATATTTTCCTTCCAAAAATATGGTGCAGTGGTCGTATGTTACTATATAATAGTTGAAAACAAGTGCATATTTATCTGCATTAATCTGTTCAGCAGCTAAACCTTTGAAAAAGAAGATTTATATTTAACTTACGTATCAGTTAAAAAAGTAAAACATTATTACTTAGTAACATTGTCTCTTATACGCTAAAAAAACATTTCATGTTATGAATATAATTATGCGATGTCATAAATAAGAACATATATAATACTAAAAGTAAAAAAATATTCCTTTTTTATCGTTCTAATCTTTTTCTAGGGATCAACTACCGTTTTAATTGGAAAAGTTTTCTGATAAGTTATTAGTTCTTTAAAAAAATCCCTTTATTGCACGCAGAAAAACTGTTTAATATTACAAATAATAGATAAGGCTTCTGATAATTAAAGTAGTTTACAGTACAACACAAATTCTTTTTTAATCTACTACTACCATCAGTCACAATCTTCTCCTTACGATGTGGTATACTTTGTCTGCATTGGTTAAATAAATAGAGATATTGAAAAAGAGCTAAATAATAAAGAAAGGGTATCTAAGAACTCTAATGGTCAACTGTCCACTTTTTTTCTTTTTTTTCGCAACAAAAGTGTGTATTAAAAATGAAAAAAAAATAGAAAAATGGTTACAAGTCTAATCAGTTTTCAGTATATTAATGCTTTTTGACAACGTTTTTTTCAAGACAAGTAAAATTTTCTTTTTGTATCTTACAAAACAAGAAAAAACTTCTGGAACACTTCTCAATTAAGGGTGAGTTCAATGCAGTTTAACGTATTTTGACTAATTGTCATTTACTTAGGACTCTCCTTACTTTCTCTCTGCCTCTTTTTAATCCCTTCTAAGAAATTTGATCTTTCTTCTATATTATATTTGCAAACATAATGATTTATACAATTATGAAAGTGTCTGCAGGATTGTACCCTGATATTCCCTTATGACTATGATTATAAATATCCATATCAAATATAGCTATAATAATTTTTCACTTCCAAGTCCACAACTAACACAAACAACACAGTCAAACTAATGCCTGATTTTTAAATCCAGGCAAGAAAGCTGCTTCGTACTTAGACTTAAGGCCTTAGTGTTCCAAGGGCTAACTATATCTTAGCCACCATAAAGGATTTGATCAGTTGTCTTACCGCCTGTGAACAAACTCACATAGCAAATACAGTAATTTATTTCTGATAGTATGCGATATTGAATTTACATTAAAATTGAAATTCTTATTATTAATATTACTAATCGTCTTTTACGCAGTCTTACGTAGTCTTTATAATAATTCGCCTGTCACAAGCTTACATAATTAGGTTTACTGGTAGTTTTGAATATTTATAGTGTTGCAAAAATAATGCGGGATTTTAGTAGAATTCTAGTCAACATGTTTTAACAACTTATTTAAATAGTTTACAGTATGATAAATTTAATTTACGTACTAAGGTTAGTAAGTTCTTATTCATCAATAGTTCATGTTTATTCGTTGGCCTGCATTTGCCCACGGTACTTTAAGATATGGTAAAAACAATAAGGGACTTTGTAGTAAGTGGAAAATAGTGATTAAAACCTTTACTAGGACCAATGCTATAATTAGAGTTGGTTACGCTTATACATGTCATCGTAAGAAAAATTCTACAGCAGCAGTGAGCATAACAAATAATACTAATTCAGTGCAACCATTAAAGCAAGAAGCTAAACTTTTTCATACAAAACCCAAAGGCAGTGAGCCTGCTACTATAGATCAAAGTGTAGGAAGAAAAATGTCCCTAGAGAAGCTAAACGTTTGTAAAAAGGAAACTCCTAACGGTAAACACTTTTAACGGAAAAATTTAGCGAGCAAAAACCTTTCCTGACCTTAGCCAATAAACTTTGGCACAATGTGGCTCCAAAGCAGAAAATCAAGCATTATTAAGTGGAATAACAGCAAGAAAATATTACGTAACTTAAGTAAACGAACGACTTAATACCTAGGAGACAAATTATTCAAGAAGATTAAAATTAAAGTGGACATTTCAATCTTAAAAATTTAAAAAGCCAAACAAAATAACACAAGAATTTCAATGATGGAGAAGTCAAAATCTCTGAGCAACGACGATGTAGAACCAGACGATGATACATACCCACCCAAGACAACTAAAATATTTAAAACTAACATAAATTACAAAAACTTATATAATGGTTTGCAATTAGGTCAGCCAACTGAAAAAAAAAATCGCTCAAGAAACAGAGTATGACTACAAAGAAAAAAAAGGACATTTTTTAAGAGTATAATAAATAAGAAAGAAATTGACGGCGGCATTACATTAAAATAAAATCTTAGAAATTATGAAATGGCTTACGAGCTCACACGCAAAGAAATCAATACAGCAAGTGTAAAACGCAATATATACTACAAGCAGAGAGAAACCAAGACGAAAAAATCTTTTTTCACCATGATAAATTGTGATAACCAAGCAGAAATCAGTTATGCTCTGAAAGTAAAGATGCATTACCGATCAATAAGTCTAATACAATATAAGAAGCTCAGGAGAAATACACTTAATCCATTGGAAAAATCAATCAACGTCACATCTAGTCAAAGCGTCGATATAAATTTACATTGCTAATAAACTAAGGCTTACTTTAATCATTACATTTAACTTATATACGGATAACTCATGTTGAATTAATATTTATTCTTTTTTTTTTAATTAATAACGGAACAACCAGATATACACAATGATACCGCTGTTTAACATTTGTAAATATTTCTAATATTATGTCTTAATGATAATGTTAAGTTGTATTAAAATCTTGTAAAATTTTGATGTAAAAGAGAAAGGAAGGGCAAAAGTAAGTAAATTAGCTTCTTGTCTCTTGACGCATGTGGGAAAGTAAGCTGGATGTGGGAAGTGCCAATTTTTGAGTGGCTGAACTGGAGCAGTTCTAGTCAATAAGATTTTTAGCTATCGTATTTTTTTAAAGATTTTTCCTCGGCAAGTTTTCCTGTGTCATTTTTGAACCAGCGTGTCACCAAGGTTTGCTACTCCTCATAAAAAGGCCCAGAGACTCTTTTAACTACTACCCCTCGAACAGTAGACTGAGTAGTAAGAGTCCACTTCTGCTACTTCTCAGGCTACCACGAGGTAAGGACACAGTTAATTTTGTTTTTCACCATCAAACGGTTGACTGAATAGTTAGAGTCTGCATCTACTATCACTCAGTTCTTCAAAAGTGCGTAACATTTCTGATACTTTACTTGCCTTGGCTCGCACTGGTTCAACGTGTACTTCTGTTTTCTGTGTAAATAAAAGTAAGCGTTGAAGCTTATATAACAAGTTTTTTGTATTCCCTCTTTTCCTGTTCTTACTCTTTTTTGGCCGGGTCAATGACTAAGTTTGTTTTACGTGCACACCATTATCCACCCCCGTATTGGTACACCTGGATCATCGAAAATTATTAAGTCTGTTTTACGCGCACACCATTGTGCATCATCGAGAAATATGAAGTGTTTTTTACGGGCACACCATTATCCACCACAATAGTGGTACCATCGGAGCAACAACTCGTCGGATTACAGCAAAAATCAGTACTTACGACAGCATTAGTACATCCGAGTCAGGTCGGATAACCAGTCAAGTCAAATTACCATTTACCCCCACGTAACTTCTAGAAACGATACTTTTTCTCGTAAGGGTGCTGGTATTATCTAGATCGTGAACGGGATACCCTTCGGTATGCTGCTCTGGGTAAAGTCATTTAACCTTAGACGAGCCGCGAGCAAGTGCATCAAAATATTGCACAGCAGTCGGTTCTAGTCGGTTGTAACAGCCGTAGCCCCTGTGCAAATACCGTGTCGTTAGTTAGAACTACCCCTTTAGCCCTGTGTCCCATTTACGTGCCCAACGTGTGTCCTTACTTGTTAAGCGAAAGCTTCAACTCAAAGAGTATTTCACGGTGACGTAACAGTACAATAAATACACGAAATATTATTTAAAGAGTGCAGTGATAATTTTATTATGATTTCTTTAAAATTTCTGATGTATTAATGTTTTTCGTTGATGAATTTTTTTAGTCACCATTAGGATATACCATAAATGTACTCATTTATAATTGTAAAGTAAACTGGAGCATAAACAAAATGTCTGTCAAGTTAAACACTTGGTAAAAAGCCTCTTTCAGATACATTTAATGTAAGACTATCTGATTTGTTACAAAACGTCAATTCACAAAAAAAAAAAATGCTTTTTGAAACAAGAGAACACTTACTAGACGTTTTTTGGATCCCGGAATCCGAATCTGAAGTCCATTCAACCCTATTCCATTAGATTATTTTTATTACCTTAAAGAATAGTCAAAAAACATATATACAAATTTATCACATAAGAAATAACCTTAAACATTAGCATAACAAAACCATTAATATTTGTACTTTGGTCTCTTAATACCAGTTAGGAGTCTTCTTGAGCCTATCACTTCAGAATGTTTTTATAAACTTAAAATCATAGCCATAGAACAATATACAAACAATGTAGAACAAATCAGAGCCTTAAATCTGCTAAGTGAATAGTTGCTAGCTGCTTTTATTCACTAGACTAGTTCTTACACTTCGTTTTTCATTCAACATTACAAGATACTCTTCACTTTGGTATCTTACTATGAACAAAACCCTATTATTTTATAACTTTTACATTGAATTCCTGTTAAGCGGGTAGCTATACTATTAACTTCTTCTTTGTGAAAGAACTGTTTCTAAATTCTAAGCCAACGTTTAGCTGAATCCAGGAACAACGACGTAGACGTACTAGGCAATTGCTCTCTTTGGGGTGCTTCTTTTCGTTAGTTTCCCTTTTTTTTTTTTGTTGGGAAAAAAGGTTGAATGATCTTTTTGCTACTTTTTGTATATAGAAGAAATATAACTTCTGATTCGTGACTGTTAAGAAACTTCTCGTTTATTTCTCGAAAACAGGACAGACCGTCAGATTAAATCAACATTAAAAATACTTCTCTAGCCCAGGCCAGGCATCAGCGCCAGTTCCCCCTTCCTCCGTCGTCGAATCTTCCATTGATCTTAACCAGCGGGAGTTTCAAACCAACATCCCGCCCATCTCATTCCTAGAACGACAAGATAGTTTGAAAGAAATCGCACTTGCCGCTGACGGGTTCGGAGTCGGGCCACCTGACTCTAAATCGACTGGGTCGATAGGAAGTAAAGACAACTGGATTTTTCGACGTGTGTATGTGTCTGTAGTGGTTTTAATAGTGGCAGAGCGTACTAGGCCATCGTGACCAGGACGGACCTCGACGACACGTCCACGTAGACACCAGCCGTCAGAGTAAATCAGCGATGGATCGAGTACTACAACGAGGTCGTTTACGTTGAGATTGGCTGTCGGGTGGGTCTACTTGGTTCGTTGCTGCAGAGTATAAAGATACTTGTGAATCTAGTGCGATCAAAAACGATCTCGCAGTCCCTGGACGAGGTCCCAATGTGTGGCATAATTTAATCTCGATGACTCAGCAGTACCAGGATGTGGAATTGTTTTCAGAGAATCACCTATGAGGAAATACCCGGGCGTCAGAGCTTCGAGATCCTCCAAGTTGCCAGACAGTGGTACCATTAGACGAAAATTGAGGGTCATTTCAATCTTGGCAAGAAGTGTGCTAAACTTTTCATAGGTGAGCTTGTGGTGTCTGATGATCTGCCAAAGATGAGCCTTCGCAGACTTCACCCCGGCCTCCTAAAGCCCCCCAAAATGAGAAGAGAATGAAGGAATAAAGCGCTAAGTTATACCTTCCTTGGTGAGAGAATCATACACGCAGTCCCAATTGAATTTAGCCTCCTGGTGATGACGGTTAAGCTTGTGATTGGCGCCCTTAAAGTTGGTACCATTGTCGTTTCAGATCTCCCCGGGCAAGCCTTGACGTCCAACAAAGTTTGTAAGAGCTCCAAGAAAGCTCTCCGTTGAGAGGTCTCTTACGGCTCCGAGATGTACGGCCTTGGTGCGGAAGCAAATAAAGAGGGCAAGGTAGCCCTTCACGGTGACGAGACCTTGCCCTTTAAAGCGAAGGAGAGCAAATGATCCCGCATAGCCCACACCGCAAATACTGAATGGTCGTGATGGGGTGACTCGTTGTGCCGGAAGGGTGGCCATTGCTTGGAATCCTGGGTGGGTGCTAAGCCGTACGCACAAAACATACCGGCGTAGGGCAGTGCGGACACGAGACCGTCCACCAACGATCCACCAGCGCTTAAGGACACACGCGTTAGTCGACCGAAAGCATCTGTGCAAACACTTTGTACGTGCCCACTGTATGCCACTGCTGCTGTGTAAGCTGTTTTTCACTTTTGTGCCAGAGTGGACCCGACCATCACAGTGTGGACTCAACGAGATTAGAACACTTGGTCCCATGGGTAGCAACATCAGCTGGATTCTCTCCGGTCAGAATGTGATGCCATGGCATTCCAGGGGTCAAACTGTGTATGTGGTCAATGTAGTTGTCCTTAAAATCAGTTTTTGTTGGGTCTATGGCACAAAGCTAGTCAAGAACTACGCAAGAGTCAGTCCAAGCGTGGCAGATGCTAAGTAGCAACCTGAGACTCTCAGCGACGAGGCGAAGAAGATGCACCGCTATAAGGACTGCACAAAGCTCGAGACAAAGGATAGTTATCCAGGTAGCCGGCTTTTCAGATGAAGTTAAGCTCCTGATAGGGGCTTGCTTTGTCTTTGCCCAAAGTAGATGAGTGAACACCTCACCCGCGCCACCAGAAACTCGAGCATAAACACAAAAGACCATCATGCGGTGGCTGGCATCACCAAAGACGTGCAGCTGGATCGTGGACTTTGAACTGCTGCCAAGCCATCGAGGTCTGCTGAGATTCTGCACACCTAAAGCGTGTCTCAAAAAGTGTCTCCATTGTTGGGCCCTCGGCTCGAGAACGGGCTCGTCCCATCCAAGCTCTGCTCGCCAGAGATCCTGTATAATGAGTTTTGCACGTACGGTGAGTGGGGCCAACCAGCTTGTCGGGTCAAATATCTAGGCAAAATCAGATAGAGCCTATTGCTTAATCAAGAGGGCAGAGCTGCTGGTCGGCGCTTTAAATCAAAGTTGATCGTTGACTAGATCTCAAGTCACGCCAAGCTCGTTGACTGGATCGTTGGTGGCCAGGCAGAACCAATTGGGTCGCAGAAGGTCAGCTGGATCAATATTCTTGAGAAGATCTAGGTAATTTGAGATCCACTTTTTGAGGGCTAAATCACCCGCTTTCAGGAACTGGATGATCTGGTCTCGCTACATCATCGCTGTAGAAAAATCATCAGCATTGACGAGAAAATCGTCTACATACAGCTCCTTTTGTACAGCTCCAACTGCCTTTAAAAATCAAGCTACTTCGTCCTTGCAGAGCTGATGCAGAGATGGTGCTTAGATTCCTCCGTAGGCGATGAGCTTTAGAGTATCCATTGTAGGTGAAAAGGTTCGGGGGTAATCTTAACCTGGTGGAACATAATTTTGATGTCAGCAAAAAAAACCACTAGGTGAAACCTTCAGCGAGTAACTATCACGGCGAGATTGGTCTGCAGCTTCAGCCCAGCATGCAGAATTTCATTGATGCTATGAACCGAGAAAATTGGTTTTAAAGCGTTGAAGACGGCTTTGAACTTTTTACCACCGTCACTATACTGCTAAATACCGTGGTAAGGAATACAGCACATAGGCACTGATTTATCGTACAGCTCCTCCAATCCAACAAGTCTTATATGACCCAAGGCAAGATACTCCTCCATAAAGCCTCGGTATGCCTCACTAAACTCTGCATCTCTCTGCATCCTTATGTGCATGGTAGAGAGTGTGAGATGAGCCTGTGGCAGACTCTCTCCAAGCAAGTCCAAACAATGTGCTTTCAGAGGAAGCCGAACGATGTACCGACCATTGGGATCACGAGAATGACCGTTGATGTACATCTTTTCACACTCAGCGTCAGCCTTTGAGCGTCTCTTCACTTGCGGCACATCTTCGAGAGCCCAAAATCGTCATACCAGACTGATAAGTTCATCCTGACTCGCGTCTTCGTTAACCGTGTGGAGGGATGTATAGGTACTTGAAAGTGTCGTCCCTTTGAGTTGAAAAGTTCCACCAGTGAGCATACAGTAATCTGCGCTAAAATTTGCTCAGTGTGAACAACTCCAGGGACGAGCAACTGGCAATAAATCTCAGTGCTCAATACAAGCTGCACGGCACGAGCGTGGCCAAACTGGGGATCGGCAAGCTTCAGTTGGCTTCGTTCAAGCTCCAGGTCCATTACAATCGAAAGAGACCACGATGAAGTGACGACTCTGATGTGCTTGAGAATGTGTGCCTCAATGTTTATCGCTTGGTTTGGTGTCGGCTCCTGAAGCTGTATCAGCCCTTGATATTGCGCCGTTTCCATTTGATTATTTGAGACGCCTGACACTTTAGCGTGTACTGGTATTAGTTTAACGTTTAGTCTATGTGTGACGCACAGTGGGGTTTTTTTTTTTTTTTTTTTTTCAAAATCAAATATCTGAAGAACGGATTAAAATAGAAAGATGATTTCAGTTGGAGCATACTCGTAAGTTGATGTGTAATACGAAAATAACATTTATAAGAGAATTTTTTTTTCTAACCTCCAAATTTTACAAAAAAACACGATTTTTTTTAGAAAAACGTATAAAACTGTTTTAAATTTAACCAACTTCTCACTTCAGTCTGCATAAAGCTGTTTGATATGAGACCATAGGATGTAAGTGGCTATATTATCTAAATATGAATACTTTTAAATAATCAACATAACCTCAAAACAGCAAAGAGCGATGTATTTTAATAAAAAATCCTATGTCTTTCCCACCAATAAAAGTTAAAAACCTGAATTTGGATCAACCATAACAATAACATAAAGGGTTTGGTTTTTTTTGTGTTCCATTTTATTACACTACAAATTTTTCGACCTTTTTTGAAAGAGGTTTCACATTGCATTCATTTCTCCTTTGGTCAATATTTATCATTGAGATAAAAGGATCGGACAGATACATGGCCCTATTAAACATGTCTTCGATACGATGACTTCTGCTGTCTTGTCTGGCACGATTTGAGGAAAAATATCTAAAATAATTTTGATATTAAATCTCATGCTAATTGTCATCTGCATAGTATAACAGCTTAAAGTTTGAATACTTTAGTAATACACTACCTATAATATTTGTGCCTTATTCACATGCATCTTCTGAGAAGTTGACCATAGGCATTGGGAATTTTCTCGCTATTACGCACCCATGCATAAGTAATTTGTGTACCAAAGGGCTTAGTCTTGACCATTTATACAATTTGTAGTTTGATTTATACGTTTTCAAGCAAATCTATTTCAATTTAACAAGATCTAAATGTTTCTTGCATTTAAAAGCAGTAATTATGGTAGCGATATTGCAGACGAGAGTACTATCTATCCCTGTAGCTTCAGCAAAAATTCTTGGATCTTTAAAACACGTACGAGCTACATTGCCTGTATTCGTTGTTCCGTGGCCTTGGATTATTTGATCAGTTCGTATATGTAAAGCTTCATATAATTTTTTTTGCACTATCTTCTTTTGCTTTTCAACAGCTTCTATTTTTAACATTTAAAATAAATTATATTACTTTTATTACTACATGCTTAATTGTGTTTAATTTTTAAGGTAGAAGTAGGGTTAATAAAATTTTGAATTGATATTTCGCTAGATTTGTTAATTACGAAAACGACTACAAACTTGCCGTGTTAATGGGTATTGTATCTTAGTCTATTGGGTTATAAGACTCTTAAGCTTTAGTTTTTTTGTTATTTAGCTGTATAGCTTACAAAAATGATAACTAGTTTTTGAATTTTTGTATTTATCTTACTGATCAGGCATCAATTTCCAATTATCTTGTCAGTAGTTTTACTTAATCACCAGTGACTATATTTATTGGTGAATCAGTAAAATTTTATTAATTCAATTTAGAGAGTATATAAATTGCACCACTACTACCTTAGACTATATAGCAATTCACATCAAATACCTTTAACATTAGCTGTTACATCCTATTGTTTAACTGAAATTCTGTGAGCAAGTTTTGTGCACTATTCAAAACATTTTATTTTACAGTGAAGCAAACCCATTCCATGTAAAAGGTTTTCCTCCTTTGGAGTAAAATTATTCTTCATGTTACTAAATTCGCGAGTTGTCATATAGCACATTGAACAACGTTGACTAGAGTTATTATTAACTACAGAATTAAGGGCTTTTTTGTCAAACATTGTCTGTTTAACATTGAATTTCACATTAACCATCTTATCATTAGAAATTCTGAATTTATGTTTTGTAAGATTTTGTATCTGATCCTGAAGGCTCTTAATCTGATTGATAGACGTAGAATCTTTTTTCTCAAACGATATTCTTATAGGTCTACAAAAGCGTATGCTTGCAGGAGTTGGATTAATCCAATATTCTCTGCTGTCAACTGATCTTTCTAACTTTATAACTGTACAATGAAAAACAAATAACGATTGATGTGGATCATAGCTTATATTGTGTTTGTTCTCATAATGTTGCTGTGGATTAACGTGCCCAGAGAAACTATCAAAACCAATAGTTACTAATAATTCTGTTGTAAAAAAAAATTTTCTATTACCATCCAAATTATAGTAAAGTCTGAAAGACTCTTTAAATTTACATTTCGGAAATGGCTGAAACTTATTCCATCATGTAGCTCACAACAAACACAAACATTTCAAGTTAGTCCATGAATATGTTTTTAAAAATTAATAATAATTAATGTACGTCATTATAGTTTCATGACTTCAGGACCACACATCAAAATTTTTTTAAATAATAGCACTGACTGTGGTAACCAAGGAAAAAAAAAAGTGGATTTAAAATCAAATCAATACATCACCGAGAGCATCCTCACCTGTTCATAGAATACGTAGACGTTTATAAACTAACTTTAATTGAAATGTTTAAGAAATTTAATACTTAACCTACTGTAATTTAGCCCTGACGCTAAAGGGGGGTCTTTGATCTTTGTGTAAGCTTTACTTAATCAATATATGACTCTAACTTAATTGATGTGTTGTATGTTTATCAGATATATGGTAATGTCTCTCAAAAGTGAAAAGTTTAAGAAAAATATTAGGCAATCACAGGATGAAAAAAACTTTTATTACAATTGTTTAACAAGCGATTGAATTTTTTTTAAAAGGCAGTATTTCAAATTTCGTGAATATATAACAGAAGAACTGTAGGTTTACCAAAACAAAAAGAAATCTGTCCAGCTTCTATTAAAACATTTATAAAATTCTTACTAGATTTATAATTTTTAGTTATTTCGTTTAAATAATTACATGAAACAAATGAATCGGCTTGGAACCCAAATATTTCAGATCATACCCACAACATTACATAAAATAAGGTTAAGTTTCCTTTTTAATTGCCCAATGGCTACAAAGACCTCTTCAGCATCAGAACTAATTACGCAACAACAAAATGTCCCTACACACCTGATAACAATATTTGTCTCGTAAATGTACACCCGCGTAGGGTACGACTGAGCTAAACGAATATATTTTTGATGCATATTGAAAATGAAAATGATATCTAAGTCGACAAATGGCATATCTTCCCAATTCAATGCTACGGCTCCGCACAAGCGCTCAGCTGTTTGACTAAGAAGATCCTGAAGACAGACGGTCTTTGTAATGGCACAAGATTTTTGAACATAACAAAATTATTTAACTATCATGTAGAAGCAGAAATAATAACGGGAGAAAAAAAAGAAAGCAAAGCTTGTATTCCTAGAATAATATTGAACACTGACACCTCATTATTATTACCTTTTGTCTTATATGAAACACAGTGTCCCTTTGTATTAGCATTTTCTATGACTATCAACAAATCACAAATACAGAGTTTTGATTTCTAAGAATTGTGTGTTAAAAAACCTTTATTCTCTCACGGAAAATTATACGTTGCTTTATCAAGATGTAAGAATCTAAAAAGAATTTTTATTCCAATTGAGTCCAAGAATAAATCAGAAATTGAAAATATTGTTTGAATAGAAATTTTTCAGTTATTTAAAAATATGTAACTTCAAAGATCGTCACATTTAAACAGACGTATGTTAATTCATAAAAACCATGAAAAACAAATATGTGAAAAATGTGGAAAGTGTTTTAAAAGAACAGATGGATTTAAACGTTACATGAAACATCACAACATTAAGCTAACAGAATAAATTATTGTTTCAAAATCTTAATTGTGTTTGTCTATTTAATTATACCTCCTTCCACATTCTTTTTGTTAATAAAGTCCTCAGGTAATCAAGAATTTTATATTTGGGTAAAGTAAACATGGACCAGAAAGAGGTTTTAAATGTAATAGTTTAATCAAGTTGAACAAATAATGGTACTTCAGAGACATATGTGAGTAAGGAAGCGCGAATGGTCAGAGGGAGACCTATGTTCAGTGACTTAAAAAACCCTACAACTGAGGTATAACTTGGGTACTAAATTACGTATATTTTTTAACATTTATGATGGTAAAACATTCTATAAATAAGTGTTTTCGGGGGAAGGCAAAGGGGGAGGTGAAAAAGCTTACTTAAATATAATTTGTTAAAAAATGATCTTAAAACGAGCAAATAACTACGTAAATCGAGGAGGAGCTGAGGGAGAGCGGGGGGGGGCTGAGACTCACTTTCGTCAATACAACTATGTTATATAGAGAGATATATATATATATATATATATATATATATATATATATATATATATATGTAAATTAAATGTAAGGTTTGTTTTAGTATAAACTGGTATAATGTAAACAATGTTAAGTACCAAGTTACAGTAAAACGTTATTCATAAAAACATGATTGACTGTATTGATTTCTTACGGTATTTAACTGCCACTTAGAATACAAAAATTGCACTCATTGTTTATGTATGTTAGATTACACACAAATAAAGATATTAATGTTGATATTATGTTATTGTAAGGATGGTAATTAAAGAAAATATTTTGGTGAAACTCCAGTTTTGTAATTTTTTTTTAAAAGACTCCAACACCACTCAGGAGGTACTATTATTAAGCGTTATTTGAAGAAGTCATACATATTACATTATTTACATATGAAGTTTACACAAGAGCTAATTAATATTTAAGAACCTTCGTTCACATAGCTTTACTTAAAAATATTCTCATTTAATGGTACTTTTACTTCTCAAAACAACCTGTTTAGTGGGTTGTATTTTTTTTTCTTTTTTTTTTTTTTTAACTTTAAACTTATTTTCAAGTAACAAACAAAAATTTAGTTATTTACCACGCGCAAGAATACAGCTTAGGAAAGTAATTCTTTTCAAAACAGCGTTGGTACATTACCAATTGTATAAAATGGGTTGTAAAACATGATTATAAGTCAACCCTATCTACAATTTTCATACTTACGTTTTTCATAACTTACATCCATAGAAGTAGGCTTTCTACTTGATTTTACTTGATTACGAATGCTTCACTATGTATTGCAGACGTTTGTTCATAAGAAATGTATGATGAAAGCTTAGCTCAGAGAACGCGAGGGCCAATCAGTTCTGATTTATGTAAGTGTTAGCGTATTTGTGCGAATGTCTTATCGTATATATTCAATTGGTCGATAACGTGGATCGTCGAGCTCACTAACAGTGTCACTGCACACAAATAAACACACACTTACAGGAATATACTAAGACATCCATAAATCTGGATGAAGTTACTCTGGTGACCTCTGAACTATGCTTTTATCATACACTCTTTATTATCATGAAAACAATTCATGAAAAAAATATACTTACGAAAAATTACGGAAGGGGTAATTTCTTAAGAGATTTTTATTATACGCATAACTTGGAAATAATCAAGTTTTAACTTCTAGTGTTTATCGTTAAATATCTAGAACGATGGTCCTACGTAAAATAGTTGACACTTTTAATTATAATATAAACAATGCACAAAAAATACATTATCGCCAAAAAACGATGGAGCAGGTGACTTTCCACCGATGTTCTGCCGATTAAACTAAGTTCCGACTTCATGGGTTTATAAAGAAATATTAATGATAAAGATCTCCCTGAACATTTTATATATTGTTTACGATGATGTGAATAATCCAACGATATTTACATACTCGACAAAAATGTCAATGCAGATGATTTTCTACTGATTTTTCCATCATCAGCACTTCTCGTGAAAAACCGAGTTCTGACTTCTCTTGTTTGTAACTGAAAATGCAAAACAGAAGCTTTGTTGACAATGCAGACACTTGTTGAATATATAAATAATATATTAATGTTAAAATATTACGGTAGAACTGATGAGGTGGGTAGATTTTTCCGAAATTTTTTGTCATGCGTAAGCTGAAACAATAATCGAGTCCTGATTTTTAGTGCTTATAATTTAAGAGCCTAAACGAAAAATACCCTTTAAATAACATTTACTATCTACTATTATCTTACAAATTTATTTCAATGAAATTGTCCAAACAAAAATGACGAGGCAGATTATTTTTAGATGATTTTTCATAATCCGCTTTGCTCACACAATAGAGTTTTAACTTATTAGTTGTCGAGTTACGCCTGTAATGGAGAATTGGTAAGAAACCTAATAACTCACTGGTTTTATTCGAACATTATGCTTATGAAACATTGTTTAAATGATAGAAATTAATGAATGTGAAGGTAGTACTGTCGTATATTCATTGACCTACAGTTTTTCGATAAAATTAAATACATGACATGACAAGTACCCCGAAAAGGTTTACACATAATGTTATAGAAAACGGCAATTCATTTCGTATTTCTAAACACTGATTAACAAGACGTTTATAAAAGTCTACAATGAAGGTGCTAAAAACTTAAATGATATTTTGATCACTTTCAAATATTTATTAGGTGCCTCTGAGATCTTCAATTAGTGATTAAATAAATAAAATAAAGAGGTTGAGCTAGGGTATTATATTCATACACAAAATTGATATATATATACTAACACCTTGCCATAAGGTTTTAGTTCTCAGTCGGTTAGTGCAGTATCGACAGTACAATCTTAGTTTTAGGGGGACTTTAGTTCTAGCTCTGAAGTTATAAAGACTAAAAATCAGGTCTCGGTTGTTTTTGAAACTCGTGCTTAATAAAAAATTTGGGAAAAACCTACCTGCCTCATTGTTTCTATTAGTATTTTCTAACTTTAATACATTATCTCTGTACTGATCAAGTATCTGCATTATAAATAGAGCCTCTGTTCTGCATCTTCAATTATAAACACAAAACGTTGGAACTCGGTTATTCGAGAGCAGTGCTGATGATAAAAGAATGAGAGAATGAACTGCAATGTCATTTTTGTAAGGTATGTAAATGTCAGTGGATCATGAATATAACAAAAATCAAGGTATAAAGTGAGCAGCAAGACCTTTATTAGTCGATAAGATATGGCAGTTCTAGAACATGGTGGTTCTAGAACAGCCCTCCTCTTCGCGGCGTGTCCCCCTCTGCGGCGTGCCACTGCTTTTTCTGCGCCCAATATGTGAGCAGATCCAGTAGTTTTTTTTTTTGTGCGTGTAAGGCTTAAGTTTGTGCGTGCTACCTGCACCGCTACTTGAGTTGTACACACTGCAATGTGCGTCTGCAGCGCTGGTTTGTGCGTGCTGATTAAATATGTAAGAACTTGTGCAGCTTGCACCGGCGATGATTATATGCATTGTTTTTTTTTTTTCAATGTAAGTAAGTAAGTGCATTGCATAATAATGTAGGATGGGAAGTAAAAGGAAAATAATTGTTAACATTTTTGTTTGTTTCAATCAATCAGTTTGTTTTAAATTTAAAAAATTTACATGCACAAAACTTGACTCGCAAAATAATTGACGAAACATCTTATTATTTAAATGCAATACGTTTTCACAGCTCTTTATTATTAGCATCGTTGTCGTCATCGTCGTCATCAACATTAACTTATTTCATATTAAAGTAAAACTTTTTCATTCGCTTGACATTATGAAGAGCACTCATGGATCTGTAGGCACCGATGTAATGAGCACAAGTACAAACTAATCTTGGGAGCTCAAACAATGGATAGTCTGTCGTATCAGTGACTTTTAAGCCAAAACTTTTAAACTACCTTTGTTTCAGATCTCCAATAACAAGTATCTTCGTAGCATTTTCAAGATTCTTTCAAAATATTTTCTATTTCTGTGTTCTTAATTTTTTCCGAGTGTCAGGTTAGTCCATGATAATAAAGTTCATGGTATAAATTCTTATCTTTATACTTTGGTGGTAATTTCGCCAGCTTAAGGGTGCTATAAAAAAAAATACTTGTGCTTCTACATCGGTAGCACTGAGCGAAAGGATAGGCAGTTCTTTGAACACATAATTAATCATTACCTGGTTTCTTGAAACCTTGCATGTCAATAAAATACTCTATTTTTTTCGCTTCTATAATATTTAACTTTTTCTTCATCTTTTCATAACACTCATTTCTAGGACAAGATCGTTTCTTGGTTAAATATTTATTGACAAAGTTTTTTGACCGAAATTTCTTGTAAAAAGTTTTTGATACTTAATATTAGCTATAAAATTACTTGTACTCGGTTTATGAGACATATCAATTTAAAAGGTTAATTTTTTTGTACAATTCCACAGCTATTATCTTTTGATTTTCCCACAGGTTTTGTTTTTTCAACCTTAATATTTTTCTTCTTATTTCTCTTTATGAATTTTTTCCACTCTTCTTGTCATCGTTTATTTTCTTATTTTCTGCTTTTTCTTTACTCTAAGTATTGCTCCGACCTTTATCCATGATGGTTGAGAAGAATTAATGCTCGTAGAGCCTATGAATAAGCTCTATATAGCTTTACATGAGTTTCTTGGCATCCCCACTCATTGGACAGTACCGAACGATACGGTCATGTCAAATTGAGCAATAAGCTAATTGATGTATTGGCAGGAAAATTGTTATGTGACTCAAATTCCAGCCTTACATCTACTGAAGCATTTTTTAATGACTTGCGAAATGCAAATTTAATCGCTATTGCCATATATTAATAATGCATACGGCTGATAAAAATGAATCTCATAGTGCGCAATAGATTTATCAAATGCAACTGGAACAGAATACTTCGAATCTCGTCCATTTTTTGGACAACAAAAAAGTATTCACTATAGTTTCTAACAGAGCTTTTTATTGTAAGACCAAGACTTTTTATAAACTAAATGTTTTGATAAGTTAGTTTTTGACGTGTCCATCGTTTTCTTGGATATCTCAATGCTTTGATGGACTTTTTTCTCTGACGTCTGAACACTTTGAAAGCTCGTTGTTGACTGAATGCTAGAGTGCATATAAAGGTGCATTTATAATTTGTCTGATGATAAACGATACCCATTATGAAGAGGGTTTTATGTGCAATCATATAGTTATGACTTCTCCACGACAAATGACAAAATCACCATCCTGATCTACAAAGCGCATTCGTTTAGGATTAAAAATATATCCAATAAATGGTACAGAAATTATTCGTAAAGGAACTTCAATATTTTTATATCCAGGTGGTACAGCAGGGAAAAATGTATGAATTTTGTGTTTTTTGAGAACTCTCTAAGTAAAACTAAATAGGCAGCCTCCAATACTTTAGGTCTTAAATAAAAAGTATGACTGCCCTTGATAACTCTTCGAAGCATGTTATTGTTTGGCTTGATATCAAGAGTTGTGTTGTAATACCTCATTGAAAAATGATCTAATATCTTTTATCTCATAAATGCCTTTTGGTCATACAATCACTCAACTGCTGACATAAAATTTATTAAAATTTTTATCAATATTTAGGATTAAGTTCAATGACAAAAGTTATACTAAGCCAAAAACGTAGTTGTGTTTTGGTGATAACTTAATTGGTAAAAATAACTGTGCTTATAAAGCGGAGAAAGTACCAGAAAAGATAAGGATTAATGTTTCTTTCATGATTTTTAAAGTGTAACTAAGCAGTTTTTTCCCGTAGAAGTGAGTTATATTTGTTTTAAAAGAAACTTTAAGCACAAATAACCTCAGTTGTAGAAGTTAAGTTTTTGATATTGCTCATGGTTATATTTAACCTTACTCACTTTTAGATACCACATTAAGTCATTCAATGACTGCAGATCTTCAAAATTATTTCCAAAACCATGGACCGTCAGCAGGTTAATTGTTTCTCATAAATATTCCACGAAAATAGAGAGTTTAAAAAATTTTAAAATACTTCATTAAATCTATGTAAGTCAAAGCTCAATCAGGTAATTGTATATCCTTAAACTTTTTTTTTTAACCTTTTTCAGCGTAATGCTTTAAATAGACCCCTAGTTCAGTTTTATGTGGTTTGAGATGAAGACCTTTTTCAAGGGCAATAGCTTCCATGGTTTGATTGTATCTCTAACTTTCTACTAGCTAGTTTTTGGCTGACTTGGCAGCATTATTGCTCTTCATAATTCCAGCTCTTCTATTGGATATAGCATCGACTGCACTTAAACCAGCAAACAGGGGAATCAAAGGTAAAGCTCCACCAATCTGTGTAGGGAGGCGTAAAATGAGTGGAATCATAACACACTTTTTACTACTCGATTTTTTAAGTACACTACGAGCACCTTTCAAAGCACTTCTAATGACATCTCAAGCACTTTTGCTTTTAGTATTCATATCTTGCGAGGCAGCCTTAATAATTGCACTTAAAGCACTATATTGTTTTTTCTTTGACTTACCCATTCTTCGCTTTCTTTTGTTAATAGCCTGTTTTTTAACCTCTATAGTGTTAGTCACAAGGACAGCTGATAATCTTTTATCTATACTTAAATCTAAAGCTTTAAAACTTTGCCAAGCCTTCTCAGCTGGGTAATTCTTTTACAAATCGAACGGATTTGGACCTTCACCTCTCTCATTAGGTTGAAAATTCTTTTCCGGTTTCTACATTGAAAAGTAAGAGATACGTGTCCAAGAAATTTTTTTTATCGCATATTTTCGATTTCATAAGTTATAACAAATTTCATTAGTGGTTGGGGACTCATTTAAACCAACGTATAGCTGCAAATCCTTCAGAGCTACAAATTTTTCACCCATAACACTTTTGTAGCTAAGGAGTTTAACTGTAAGAAAAAAACTGAAAAAAAACTATAAACAAATAAATAATGTTATTAACAATTTAATTGCATAAATCGATTTTTAACAATTTCTCCCAAAATAAATCGAGCTTTCAATATAACCTGCATTAAACTTGACGTGAAAATCATGTTTTGAAAATATGGAGACTTTTCTTTGCTATTATTAGAATGTAAATTTATGTAGCGCGTAACAGTAAAAATAACTATTGTTTGAGTATAAAGTGATATCTGTACCTCGTATCAAAAATAGTTAAACGTAAAAGTTGCAGATAACTAAAAGATCAACAACTTTTGTATTCATCAGAAATTTATATGACCAATGGTATACAAGCGAATGTTGATACATCTAAATGATTGTATGAAGAGGTGTTTATGCATAGATGGCGGCACTTTCAAAACAAACACTCTATATTTATCATACATTCCCTTTTTTCCAACATCGAATATATTTAAGACTCATAATATTAAACCACATTAATTCTTCTTTAATAAAATTTTTCTTAAGAAATAAATAAGAATAAGAAAAATATCCTCCTCGAGTGCCAATCGGACACACAACCTCCACTTTACTAGACAGTTACTCTACCACTTGAGCTACCGAGGAGCCGTACATTCACTCGCACCGTAAGTTTAAATAAGTTTCGTATTTCTAATTTTCAGAGCTGTCTTTCACCAAAGCCCGATGAAGTAGATATGTGACTTTAATACTTGTCGGTAAATTGGAAATTTATCCGAGCAGTGGTATCCAAGCAAATGTTGTTACATCTAAATCATCGTATCAAGCAGCGTTGGCCGCGATGGTCAAAAGTTTCCTGCCAACAGCAACCTTCGAAGCACTTTTTTATCAGCGCTGCCACTGGCCAAGCTGTGAACTATCGCTGATGTATACATATGATGTATATATGTACGAGTGCCTATCACCCGATGACTTGGGGCCTAGGGCGCTTACTGGCCACTCTATAAATTAATAAAATATTAATTAATAACCCAAGGGCCTATCACTAAGTGACCCGGGGCACTTACTGGACACATTAAAAAATAATAAAATGTTAACTTATAACACAAGTAACTATCACCCAATAACCCAGGGCGCTTACTGGCGACATTACGAAATAATAAAATGTTATCTCATAACACAAGTGCCAATCACTTAATGACCCGGGGCGCTTACTGGCAACTTTAATAAATAGTAAAATCCTAAATAATAACACAAGCGCCAATCACCCAATAAACCGGGATGCTTACTGGCCACTCTATAAATTAATAAGATGTAGATTGATAATACAAGTGCCTATCACCCGGCGACCTGGGGTGCTTACTGTCCACATAATAAAATAAGAAAACCTTAACTCATAACACAATCTTATATTACCCAATGAACCGGAGCGCTTACTGGTCACTCTAATAAATAATAAGGTCTTAAATAATAAAAAAAGCCCCTATCACCGATTACTCAGGGTGCTTACTGGCCACTTTATTGATTAATAGGTTGTTATTACTACAAGCGCCTATCACCCAATGACCTGGGGCACTGGGTGCTTACTGGCTACTCTGTTGTTTAAAAAACGTTAATGAATAATACAAGGACCTACCACCTGATATCCAGGGGCTCTATTTACAATTAAAGAAAAAAAATGATTCTAGTAAGGGCGTTGATCAGTGATTTATTGATAATATAAATTATTAGAAATGCAACAACTCATAATGTAACGTATAATAGCAATAAAGAAATCTTAAAAGGATTTTGAAATTTACTATTCATTAATTAGTAGGCCTTAATATTACTAGGGCAAATATATGGTACATCCCTTAAAACACTTTCTCTTTGTACTAATGTATGAAAATATAGCGTCCAAAAAGTACTATTCAATAGGGTTTAATGTCAACAATTTAATATTTCAATTAATTGTGAAATTAAACAAGAATCTTTGGTAGCAGACGCTCGTGTTATCAGTTAATAATTTATTATTTATTAGATTTGCTAGTAAACGCCCCAGTTTATTGGGTGATAGGTACTTGTGTTATTAATTAGAATTTGACTGTTTATTAGAGTTGCCAGTTGTATTTTTTTTCGTGCAAAGAAAACAGCCTCACTTCTAATTCCTGACAAGAAAGTAGAATCATGCTATGATATTATAGCGTATCGTTAATCGTTGTTGCTCTCAAAAATCTCTCTGACACTAATTTTTTTTCTTCTTCGTAATTATAATTTGTAAAGTAACGACAAGTAATATTTGGTAGGGATTCTGTGGCCCAAACAAAAAGTTCTTGCGGCGTTCAAATGGAATTGTTCATTCACTGAAGACTTGCTCTGGCAGCTAGTCGTTTTACACTCCCGCCTATTCCATCGCATGGCCCCATTTTATGTGAAGTGGGAAAAAAATGATACTCTTCGGCTAATTTTAAGTCTTCAAAGTGATGAGTGAGAATAATGGAGTCCTTTTTATTTTTATACTGTCCACTCGCACCGTTAGACATATATAGTATCTTATTAACCCATGGTAAATTTATTTTAATAATAAATAAATTTAATCAGCCGCTAATTATATGGATGTACGGAAATAGTGTCGTTATGTAGGCATTCAGAAATGCAAACAAAACTTGAAACTCTCAATTTATCTAAGTCATTCCTACAATAAATAGAAAATGGGTGTACGATTGCCTGATCGTTGTTCCAATGTATACCCTAAACTGAATTGTAAGTTATGAAAACATAATTCCCTGAGAAGTCGCAAATTACGATACACTCGTTTTCTCTCAGTTGATTTTTTATCTTATTTAAAAAATCTCTTGGTTTGTTAACTAAAAATGAATGAATCAACAGTTTTTGCGAACCTTTACTTAACTTTTCTAAAAATTCATCAACCGGAGGTATTAGGGTCTGCAATAAGATTATTTCAACCTTAACCCATTGTTTTTAGGTAAAAATTTCAATACATTTTTCTTCAAAAATTTCCTCCAGTTTCTCAATAACATTCGACACGCTTGGGCACTTTTTACAAGAATTTAAATAACAATCAGTCGTTTTGTTTTTGCACACCATACGACCCAAATAATCCTTATAATTGATCAAAGGCAGCTCAGAACCGTAAGTAGGTGATTATAAATTGTCACTACTCACTAATAAACTAACATTTTTATGTATAGGACATACACAAATAGAAAAAAGTACCAGAAGCACCTGCCAAAATACAATATTTTGGCCTTTAGCTAGCAAACTTTGAGAAACTACATTTCATAGTTGGATACGTACTAGTACAAATTTCATACAATTCTTTTGAACTATTAAATACTTGCCTTTCTTTAATACGTACCGATTTGCCGTCTACTTTTATCAAAACGTAATTTCTTTTTTCCACACATATATTGAATGTAGTCGTCAGACTGGTACAAGCTATCAATTGTATCGACAACATTATCATCTAGAGATGGATGTTGTTTTGGCTTTGGATCCCCAGTTAATCTCTTATCTCGAGCAACATTTTTTTCTATGCCTATCATGTGTGGAGTTGCGGAAGGAATTGTGCCCTCAATTTTTTTATAAGACCACGATCAAAAAATAGTCAAATTTTTAATTTTATAAACACGGTTGGCCAAAGTATTAAAACTTTCTTGCAAAGCACTTATGTCATCGAGGACTCGTTGTCATCTGCTTCAAGATCATCTCAATCATCTCGGCTTCAATTAAAAACTTTTTATTAATTACAGACGATATTTGCTTTGATTTTTCTTCCAAATACCTTTTTGACGATAGTTTCTGTTTTTTGATGGGCAAACATCCTAAGAAGCTTAATCGTTTGTTAAAAAAATCTACTTGTTTACTTTGCAAAGATGGATTATCTTACAAAAATCCAGATGTACCGTCACTTCTCCCAATTTGTATATCAGATTCTTCACTTGAAGAATCCTAATTTTGTAGCATCTAAAAAAAAATTTAGACTAAAACATCGATATAAAATTCTACGAGAGGTTAGGTATGTCTGAACTCAATGTAATAATCAAAATATTGAACGTACCAATTTCAGTAGTTCATTTTCACTCTTTTTTGTATCTTTTTTTTTTAACTTAGATATTTTTAAGTGGCAAGGAGAACAAATTTTTTATTGTAATGCATCTGACGAAATTGCCAAGTCCAGTTTCAAAAGTTTGTTTTCATTTACTGTCCTTAAATCGAAAGTGTTTGTTGTTGGATGTTTGAGCTTAAAAGAATTGAAACATCTGTTTGATCGATAACTAGTATTTTGCATTGTACAAGCCTCTTTCCGTGGCATTGTTACAAAGTAAAAATTGTTTAACTTTGAATTGTAACGAGTCAGAATATGTCTTGGTAACGGACCAAAATAAACGCACAGCTGATCCCAAAGCCAACGAACTTCTAGTACGGGAAATATACGCGAGTAGCGTGGGTAACACTTTGAATCATAGATCGTACTGTAGGCAGGCTTCCCCGCGAAATTTTAAAATTCTAAAAAATCAAAGGGATACAAAATTTATTGTATATATAATAGCAGACAGTTAATAAAATAATAAATACAAAAAAGTAATAAAAAAATTTGAAGAACAAAAACTAATTTATGTGTTGATATTGCGTCAAACATTGTTATCCTTATTTTTTTGTCTAGTGGTTAATAATCTTATTTTTTCTTTGATGAAAATTTGTTTTTTTCATTCAGAAGATAATATTAAAAAACAAATTACTTACGGCTTAATTTTAATAAAAATTTATACTAAATGAATAATAAAATGGTGATTTCTCGCTTTTTGCATGATAATACAAAGTTTTTAAGTTATACAGACAAATGGTAAATACAGAAGTTGTACATCTTGAAATTATTTACAACTTTGTCGTTTAACCTTTTTTTCATATGAGGTACAGATATCAGTTTATATTCAAAAAACAGTTTTTTGCCATTACTCTCTACATAAGTTAATATTTAACAATAACAATTGAAAAGTCTCCCTATTTTAAAAACATGGTTTTCACGTAAAATTTAACGCAAAATACGATGGTTATTATTAAAAGTCGATTTATTTTGGGGGCAGTGGTTAAAAATCTATTAAAACAATAAAATTATTAATAACAATAATTATTTGTTGATAATTTGAAAAAAAATTTTTTTTAAAGTTCAACTCTTTAGCTACAAAAGTGCTATTGGTGAAAACCTTGTAGCTGTTAAGGATTTAGAGCTATACATTGTTTAAAATAATTTTCCAACCACTATGATAAAATTAGTTATAACTTATATAATTGAACATAGGCGATAAAAAAAATAGCAAGACGCTTCGCAAGCTTCGAACTTGTACTGTAGTACTGATAGCCTGGCGAATAAAGCTCTTCTGATAAAGATTTTATTTACAAGACCGTGTCCTTTCTTACAATGCATGATGATGATAGGTCTTTAGAGGTTGTATTATGACTAAGCGTTCCAGTAAATGAATAATGTATGTCAAGCAGACAAATTTGATGACGCATAAAGAGCTTGAACTATGTAAGCGTTGAACTATTTTATTTAAAGTTCATTTTTAACTAATTACTTACACAGTATATGCATGGTTCGAAGAGCAATCCAAAATTTACAAGTTCCTAACTTTTAGGCTATTGTAAAACAAGAAAAGCGTTCGAATCGTCATGCCGAACTACTCTCTGACAGTATTCACGTGGTACTTTGTGGTCCATATAATTGTGGTGAAACAAATAGCTTATTAGGTTTAATTGTACATCCCAATTAAGTTAAGTTTGAAAATGTGTACGTCTATTTAAAATAACTACATTAACTAAAGTACAAGTTTTAAAAAAAACTATTGGAGCCTATAGAGGGTGAGAAACCCTTACCTTTCAGCCAACACAAGACTGTAGTCTTACCAGGTAAGGCCTTACTAAATTCTTAAATGATTTTTGATGATACAGCTTGTAAAAAATAAGATAATGTGATAGCCTCTCCTGCAAGGGCAAACGCAACGATACAAACTGCTTCCATCTTAGTTAGTTATTTGTTCAAGTACCAAAGCATCTCGTTAGAAGTAGTGTTAGCTTTTTTAGTTTTATTCCATCAAGATAAAGTTAACTTGAAACATGTGTACAATGATCATGTTAACTTATACGTGTCCTACATTCATTTTAAAAGTGTATGCTCTCATTGCTGAAATGATAATAAACATGCATTCGTTATTATAAACAAGGATAGGCAAATAAGTAATAGCCACTATATGGAAGGTTTTAATGATTTTGCTGTACATTTAGGACATACCTAGTGCAATCATTACAGTTTTTTGCAAGACATTGGAGCATTAATATGTATTAACAAGAGAAAGACGTTCTACGTCAGTTAGTAAAGGCAAAAAAGGCCGTTAAGGAAAAGTATAGACTTTTAAAATGTGAGAAAAATGAGGCTAAAAAAGTGCTTGGTAAAACTTTTAAACCAGTTACAGACCCTTTAATGATGATTGCTGCTGAAACAAAAAAACAAAGAAATAATAATAATTCTGTTACTCACAATTATTTTTATAGTTAAACTGATAAAAAAAATGATATAGTTGATGAAGTAAATCAACAAAAAAAAAAAAAAATGATACAGAGACATATTAAGTAAAGGTGATTTAAAAATCCAATCAGCCACTAGTAAAAGTGATGACGATGATACCGATTTTAATAATACTATTCAAGATCAATCTCTTAATTCTGCTTAAGTCAGTAAAAATTTATTAAATAGTGTTTACTTACAAACACTTGATCCTACAAAATATACTTTAAAAACAATCGTAACAAAATAAAAAAGAAGAGATATATTAAAATTAGATAACAAAAGACTGTGCAATGTTCGAACAGCATAACAGCCTCAAGATGCAGTAGATTGTGCTTACTTGATTGAAGTAATTAAAGGGCATGAAAAAGAAATAGATACCTTTTGAATTTTTATATACAACTTGCAAAAAAAACTTCTGAATTTCCCTATTGTTACGACTTTGCATCCAATTTTTTATTGCTAACACATTCTTTTCAGCACACATTGAACAATAGAAAAGCTATGATTAGTTTAGTCCAGTCCAGAGAAATATTGATACGTTCAATTACTTGCATTTAATACTTACCCATCGATGAATAAGAGTAAGATCCAATATTATTGCATACTATATGAGCAAGGCATTGGACTGAAAAAATTGCCGAAAAAGAATAAAGTGTAGCAATCGAGAAGAGAAGTTGCTGAGACCTCGATGGCAAAATTGGTAACGCGCTTTCCTGGCAAAAAAAGAGATTCAGGTTCAAGTCCTGGTCGAGGTAGAACTTTTTTTAATTGCTACGTATGACAATGTTTCTACAAACTGTAGTTTGAACTGAAAAATTCAAGTTGCCTTGTAGACTGATAAAATTAGACTTTTCAAAAAATTAATTCCTATAAGCAAATAAAAAATTGGATTAGCGAGATAAAAGTGGTAGAAATTGCTGCAACCAACAACGAACCTCTGAATTTGTCAGCAAAGTGCCCAAAAAAAATGGTAAAAGTGCCAAAATCACCTAAATCGCGAATAAATTGAAAACAGTAATAGATGAAAAAAAAAGTTGAGATACAAAAAAGATGCGCCTTTCCAAGCCGCACCAAAGTTGCCTTGTTGAAATTAATTTTATTAAATAGTTTTTTCGCAAATAGAAAAACCGCAAATTTGGCCGTTTTTTGAAAAATTCATAACTCAGTCCCATTTGAATATAAAGAGCTGAAAATTTTATACATTGTTTTTTTTGTAGTCCCTAACATATCCTTTTAATTTCAAGATAATACAATTAATAGTTCTTGCAAACCGTCGTGTTGAAGATAAAATGGCTCTAAAAAAGTTTTGAGACTACTTACGGCCATTTTTCAAACGCGCTGCTCTTCGTCTAGAGTTAGTGTTAAACATGCTAAAATTTTATAATCCCATCTTCTTTAAAAGTCCCGTTAAAATTTTATAAAAAAACAGTGATTTTTTGCAGGAGGCCGGTGGCGGCGCGTGGTGGGGCGAGCCGCCGAATCAGGCCACGCCCACTTCCTTGCTGAGCGCTCAGTGCACTTTCGAGCGTGTAGGTTGAAAATGACTACGCGTTGTAAAACCAACGATATCTCTAGAACTAAGCATTAGAAATTGATGTTTGTTTTTTTAATCTGGGGTAGCTTTTAATAATATTGAGATTACGCGTATTGACATATTAATAAGAATAATCATAGTCATGGAAAAACGGTACTTCTGAAAATTATTCTACTAGTTGTTGCAAATTTTAGTACTTTTGTAATAGATATTTCATGTTTTCATTTCCTGACTGTATGTATGTCATAATTACTGTTGGCATTGCAATAAATAACAATAATTATTATTATTATCATCACTATTATTATCATTATTATAACTGTTATTATTGTTTTTATTATTATTATTATTATTATCATTGTTATCATCATTATTATAATTGTTTTTTATTTGCAATGCCGACAGTAATTATGACATACATACAGTCAGGAAATAAAAATATGTAATATCTATTACAAAAGTACTAAAATTTGCAACAACTAGTAAAATAATTTTCAGAAGAACCATTTTTCCATGACTATTAGTATTCTTGTTGATATGTCGATACGCGTAATCTCAATATTATTGAAAGCTACCCCAGATTAAAAAAAAAAACATCAATTTCTGATGCTTAGTTCCGGAGATATCGTTGGTTTTACAACGCGTAGTTATTTTAAACCTACACGCTCGAAAGTGCGCCAAGCGCTCAGCGAGGAAGTGGGCGTGGCCTAATTCGGTGGCTCGCCCCACCACGCACCGCCGACGGCCTCCTGCGAAAATCACTGTTTTTCGATGCAATTTTAACAGTACTTCTAAACAAGATGGGATTATGAAATTTAAGCATGTTGAACACTAACTCTTGACGAAGAGCGGCGCGTTTAAAAAATGGCCGTAAGTGGTCTCAAAACTTTTTTAGAGCCATTTTTCGAAGAGACCATTTTATCTTCAATAAGACGGTTTGCAAAAACTATTAATTGTATCATCTTGAAATTTAGAGCATATGATAAGGACAACGAGAGGAACATTGTATAAAATTTTCAGCTCTAAATATCTAAATGGGACTGAGTTATGAATTTTTAATAAAACGGCTAAATTTACGGTTTTTTGAAATTTGCAAAAAAACTATTTAATAAAATTTATCTCAACAAGGCTATTTTCTTGCAGCTTAGAAAGGCGCATCTTTTTTGTGCTTAACTTTTTTTCCATCTATTACTGTTTTCGATTTATTCACGATTTAGGTGATTTTGGCACTTTTACTATTTTTTTTTAGCACTTTGCTGACAAATTCAGAGGTTTTTTTTTGGTTGCAGCAATTTCTACCACTTTTATTTCACTAATTCAATTTTTATTTGTTTATAGGAATTAATTTTTTTTCAATGGTGTGAAATCTAATTCTATCAGTCTGTTGGCAATCATGAGTTGGATGCGAAATGTCAATAAATTCAATTACTCGCATTGAACATCTCTGTTTATGACATTTAAACAAGCTTTTTTTTATGTAATCGGGGAAGTCTATGAAAGAACTATCTTGCATAAGATAAGGCTTATTAATATTTACAACTCAATTTAAAATTGAGGGCAGTGTCTAGCCAGATTCTTTATTTTGAAAATCATCTGTATTCTTCTCTATCGGCTGTCATACATTCATCTCAAACCTTTCATTCAAGTTAGTCAGCTGGTAAATAGTATACAATTTTGTATTAAAATATTTCTAAATCTACATCCATGACATTATCTTTTACTATTACATATTCAGCTGTCAACACCGTATTAATATTGAGCGCTTGATATACTTTTAAAGATAGTTAAACTCGTTGAACAAATTGCTGTTCGACGTTTGAATGTTACGTCGAAGGTCAAAAAAAAAAAACCTGGTTGCAAAACATACTATCATGCAAGTATGTATCACTAACTAAATTGAAGATAACTTAAAAATGATAATAATATACATTTTCTTGCACACAATAAATATTAATTTTTTCAGAGCTATTAATATTAAGGAGCATGGGTGCCCTGCTCTTGCAAATCTAATATAAGACTACGTACAGTGCAAACGTCATAGCTTTTCTATTGTTCAATGTGTGCAGAAAAGAGTGTGTTGGCAATAAAAAATTGGATGCAAAGTCGTAAAAATAGTGAAATTTAGAAGGTTACGTAGTAAAGAAAGAATTATTATTAAAACAAATATTATTTGTGATAAATAAGTGTACTATTAATTCTTACAAATTTCTATGTGGTATTTTTGTTGTACGTAAAAATAATATTAAAAGTAGAATTTCAGTGTTATTAAGACAAAACGAAAATAGACAAAATTCTTATTAAAAAAAGTATAAAATTTTATATTATTATGGAATTATCTTTCTTTCACATAAGAGTTTAACATTCAATATATAAATATATATATATATATATATATATATATATATATATATATATACACTTAAAATTAAAAAATATCAGTTATGATCAATAATTTTTGTGGTAACGAATTCTCCTGAAATCTTTTTTTGCATTTTTCCTTTGTGAGTAATTCAGCTTTTTCCTTCTTTATTGCCTTTTGATTTTTTTTTTTTGTTTTTTTTTTCAAAGCCTCTTTTCTATGAAATTTTTTAATAACTTGTTCTCTCTCCTGAATAATTTTTTTCTTGCGAGTTATTATTTTTGCTTCCCCTTTTTTCAAAGACATGTGCACTCTTACCACAAGCGCGTTTTTATTTTCTTCAGACCAAGTCTAAAAATTTTCGGACAATAGAGAACTTATTGCAAGTGATGGTAGTGGTTTTGATGGCGTTGATGGAAGGAGTATATTGTCTTTTACGGTCGTAGTCGGGGCAAATAGGTAGGTGATTTGAATAGTATGACTACGACACTTGAGGTCAGTCTAGGGCATTCTCCACAGTGTATTTTTAGGGAGAGAACTATAAATGTGTGAGAGAAAAATTGTGCATGTGTACTAAGAGGGCTGCAATATCCCTCTCTTACGGACGTTTACACGTGACTCATAGGTGGTGGAAGTTAAGTTTTATCCTTTGCCAACGCTCCAATTGGCTTGAACGAATATTTTAAAAATTAAAAGAAGGTGGGGAAATAAGCTACAGCTTTCGAAGTACCTGTTTTAAAGTGAATAAAAGGAGAACTGAGAGTTAAAATATTTAGTTATTTGAAAACATCGAAATGGCTCAAACTCGTCCATCACCTCTGTTCTATAGTAAAATGGAACTTATAGAAATAGAGAATTTCCGCAGTATTTTGATTAGTATGCTACCACAGGATGCTAATAATGGTGATTTAAAAGCTTGCACATCACCACAACGAGTATCTACTAGTTTAATATTCAGTATATACGAGTAAGGAGAACTGGAAACCCAGCCATCACATTCACCAACAGCGATAGTTTAATTGATCCTACCATTAACGTCTGACTGCGAAGAGAGTTTTGATGTGCTCCTTGGTAAGCAACATTTTATTTTATAACTTTTTTTACGTATCTGTAACAAACCTCAAATAATTGTTGTACTCCTCCATTAAAATCAATATCTTATTATGATGCTAACAGTACCACCTTTAAGTATTGGAGTCGTAATGTCAGTGGTAGTAGAAACCGATTTTGCAAATCTTCTTGTCTTGCCTTGGCATCGCCATTCCAACAACAGCTTTGTCACTAGTGTCTTCTACACCTTCTTATACGAGGAGGTTTGAGATGCTCAAAAGATGCTAAGATTCTCCGCTATTTTTGGTGTGCCATATCGGATAAAAAAGCGTAGCTCGCAGGGTGTGCACGAATAACAAGTCAAGCTGTACAGTGCTAGATAATTTATTTACTACGTTTTCGATAATACGTCAGCGTTTATTAAGTGTTACTTTTTGCATATACAGTTATACCGTTGGAGAGCGTAAGAATTGCGCTGGATGCAAAAAGTACATACGAATATCCTAGATTGATATTCTCAGATGTTACATCGTATTATCTTCACAACTTACGGAGATTCGGAAGTATCATTCAGAGAGGCAAGAAACAGGGAATCCTTCCAGCCTGCGCAGCTGGGCTCTTTTTACCACGCACCTCCTTTTGCACTCTGCAATCTTGGAACTGTACGACTGTTATTGATTATATTTTGAAAAATGCCTGGCAAGGCTTGATTTTTTTTGTTGCGCATCTTCCTTTTGTACCAAGATATCGATGAAAACGTTTATTTCAACATATTTAGAATATACCTTAATTTCAATTAAAAGGAGACCATGTTATAGGAGACCATGTTAAACTGTCAATATGTAACAATTTTTTCTCTCGAAAATTTTCCCTAAAAATCTGGAAAAATTCATGTGCACTCCTAATATGCTCAAATATAACATACATTTTTTTGGCACATTTCTGCATTTTAAACTTTTTTCCAAGCCTCCTTAAAGAGTGTCTATGTCACTTAGTCTTGTAGTAACTAGCGCATGTTACGCTTTCTTAGCGTATGTATACATAATACTTTGTTACATCCCAGTAGTCCTTCGCAGTTGCTGTAATCTCCAACGGCACACAGTAGGCAACAATGCCAGTTTTGTGTGTCAAAATAAAATAGCGGCCGCTGTGATAGAACAATTAAGATGATACTTTTTGGAGCTCGAAGCTTGAACACCCCAGAATATAGAAAAAGTAGTGCGAAGTGAGAAAAAATAATTATTGGTTAAAAACTACCCCTAAATGCACCCCTAGTTAATATATCTTTGTAACATCATAATCATTTAATTAGATAAACACACATTTTTTACAAAAAACTATATATCTATAGAATTGTTGGATCACTGGTCCCGAATATGACGTCAGAATTTCAAAATTCATAATGGCAGATCCAATATGGTGGCTGAAACCATCAAAATGCACTAAAAATTTAAGAAAATTTGGCCAAAGCGGTTTCTTAGGTTGCTAAACACAAATTTAGTATCGAAATGATGAAATTTAAAATGGTGGATCCAACATGACGGCCGAAAAAGTTGAAATGCTTTCAAAATTCTTTTAAATTTGGCCATAGGGGCATTTTAGATAGCTAAACACGAATCTAGTATTAAAATCAAATAATGGCAAATGGCAGATCAAATATAATGGCTAAAAAACTGATACTAGTTAGGAACTAACAAGTTCTGAGCTATAAGAGTTTTTTAGCTCACTGAACATGCATCTGGCATAAGAATTGTATTATAATTGTGAAATTTAAAATAGTGGATTTAATATGGCGTCCAAAAAAGTTGACACCGGTTTAAAACCAACCGAATATAGGCCCTGGTGGTTTCTTAGGTTGCTAAATACGAATTTGACATTAGAACTGCGTGATAATTGCAAAAATTGAAAATAGCTGATCCAATATAGCAGCCAAAACAGTTTAAACTTGTCGAAAAGTATAAAAATTTATCCTTACAGATTTTTTTAGATTCTACAACACAAATCTAGCAGCAGAATTACCAAATTTGAACCAGCCAATCCAACATAGCGGTGGAAAAAGTTAAGACAAGTGTTCCTTCTGTCGCTAACCACAAATCTGACATTACAATTACAACATTGACAACGTTAGAGACCGTGTCATAGTAAAAAAAAATAAAATATGTTTTAAATGTAAAGAAATTGGTTATTAAGAGTCTATGTAGTCACCGAACACACATCTAGGACATTACTTATGAATTTCAAAATGGAGGACTGGCTATATGATTAATGCATTTATAAATGTTTATTTTACGTTTATTGCATTCGATGGGTATTATTTAGATCCCCCCTATATCCTGTTAAAAGCTCTTTTCCTACCAAAAACAAAAGAATTTAGGCATAGTCTCACTTTTTACTCTGGTGACCCTACCTAGTATCCTTAGATGAGATCTCAGATGATTTTGTATGTCAAAATCTCCCCTGAGATATTTCTTTAAGATTTGAGATTTTTCTGAATTTTTCAGCCTTTTTAAGCATAATAAAGAAATTTCAGACTTAGAAAATTTTCCAAATGTTTTAACTTAGTAAACTTTTCAACAAGGAGACAACAAATTTTTTTAGACCACAATTCGACACTTTTGCTAAAACATATTAAATCATGCAGGAAAAGCAACTATATTCAACAAAATTTCTTGGGTGAGATTTTGAAATGAGAAATCACCTGAGATCTCACCTGAGATTACTTAGTAGGGGAAAATATAATGCACCTCCATGGAACAGTCGTGCCTAAAAGTAGCTTTTAAGAATCTTAACAGAGTCATAAGTCATTATATAGACACTCGACTGTGTGAAGTACCTCAGCATGGAGCGCTTAAGATATTATTTAGTAATAAATTATTTAATAGTACAGATACTCGACTCTGTCAGTTTACTTTTCATTAAGCGCTTCAGTTATGATTTTATTGATTTAGTATTTGAAAGCAGAGAAATTTGACCCTATTGGGTCACTGGATACTAATCTACTTCTAATTAAAATAATTATTCATCTAATAAATAATAATCCTCAGTTTAGTGTGTTGGATTATAAGAGATTAGTCCTCGAGCGCCCACCCTTGGTTATTAAGTAGAAGTTTTAGTTTTGCGCAATAACGCGTATAGCGGGGCTTGGCTAGGACTGCTGCTCGAGAGGTAACAGGTAGACTGCCTTATCGGTGGGCAAAGAGCGACAATTATTCTGTCAAGTTTTTTCAACTCCGTGCCCAAAGTTTTGGTGCGACATTTAATATCGCTGGTCAAGACCGTCAATCATCTCAAAAGCTATTCCAGCTATCGAAGGACTGATCTGAGTTAGGGATGTATATTTTTAGAGACTACGTGAATGTTTTATAGATCATTTACATATTTCACCATCAATAAACCAAAATTGCATAGTCAGATATACCGTCATCATTGATACGCTTAATTATATTTATGATATTACAGTATTTGTATTTGATCCACCATACACATAGAGTATCACTGGAATATAAAAATTGACATGTCCAATCAGTTATTGTTATACTTGAACTTGATAGATCATATCGATATCCGTTTTTGAACCCATAAGGCATAATAATGTGCTTTTATGTATATTTGTGTTGATGATTAACTGTTAGACACGCACAAAAATGTGATAAATAGTGCACCAAGTTTCCAGCTATGCACGTAATTGCTAATCTTACACTGATTTTCGATACATTGCAAGGTTGAAACCAATCGCCTGGAGCTCTATCACGGCTTTCGATATCTCAAAAAAGTCAGTTTTCTTTTAGATAATTCTTAGACTGCACATGTGCTCAACCATAATTTTACTTAAATTATCAAAAAAAATACTTTTGCGAGCTATCGAAAACGGTAATAGAGCCCCTGAGGTCTGATAGTAATACTTTGATATAGCTCGATACCGTTCGATACAGTGCTGTCATTGGTCAAGTTGTTGTGGACCAACTTTATGCTTTAAGGAACTAACCAATTTAGGCGCAAGTTTTGCGATGTATCGAACGGTATCAGCTTATATCGAAATATCGTGATCAGATCTTTGTTTCCACGTCTACGTTTCGTGAAACGAGCTTTATATTTACAGGGATATGTTTTTTTGCTGACAGTCGTCTTCAATCAGTTTGCTACTGCACACAGTAAATACAGATGTTTAAAGTGACTTTACATTCTATGTTAAGTTCATAGACAGTAATTATTAGAGAAATTTTGCGTTATTGTAAGAAAATACCAGCTAACAATATTATTTATGATTTATAGAAAACTATTTACTTTGTATGAAATGTTAAAAAGTGAGACACCCTACACAAAATTTCGTTAGCTTCCTCTTATTATCTTTTTTTCCTTGTACTAACTATCAGTAAATTTTATTGCCAGACTTAAAAAGGACATTCCTGTATATAATTAGCTCCAGGACAATTTCATTATAATTAAACCCTGGTATTTGAAAGAGGTATGTATAATGTATTACTTCTCCGTCACTTCAGTAAAGTGTAAGAATATTTTTTTTAAATGTGTCATCTTTTTCTATAATAACGTAAATGAAATAGCATTATACATTGTTTGATGCAGAAATTTATTTATTATTACTGATTTATAAGGTGATTCGTGATTTTTTTGGGTATTAAGTGTGTAGGAAGGGGTAAAGAAAGTATCTGCCAGCCTTATCACGAAAACTTGAGTTGAGTTGTATTTAGCTAGAAAATATACAATGATACAATATAAAATGGTTCATCTCAAGAAATCTCATTTTCAACAACAGAGGTTAAGAAACTTCCAAACATGATGTTCGTAAAATGAAATGTAACCTCTAAAAAAGGACGAGTAAGTCCTGTCTTTAATAGAATGTATATAATGTTTATGAATGTAATTATGAAAACTAAAATTTATTCCTGAAATCTTAGGATTTTAAAAATAACTGTACCACATTTAAGATCATGCTTTAGAGTTTAACGAGGTCTACAAGTGATTTTGTAAGCCAGTATTAAATCAAGCAAAAATTTCAGCTTTAAGCAGACTATGTTTTTAGACACTCTCATGTATTCAATGTAGGAGCATTTTATGGTTTTTTTTTCGTTTGTACAGCAAACTTTTGTAAATCCTTGTAGAAGGGCTTTTTTCTAATGTGAGTGTTTATTTGATTCGTTTGCAGACATAAATTATTAGTTTAGTTGCTTTCTCTTTTATTTTCTAGAATTCAAGAAAATAAGAAAATACAAAAAATTATTTTGATTTTTTTTAACAAAAGAATTTGTAATTTATTGTTTGACTTTCACAAAAATTTGCTTAAGACTTGTATATACTTGTACGAATCACTGATTATTGTAATAAGTACACACTCTTACTCACTTTCTCTTATAATTATAACTTGACATAAATTAACATGATTAGATACAGAAGAATTCCTAGAAATCTAAGAGTTAAAAGACAAAGCGCGCAACCATCACCAAGTACTGGTTGACCAAAAAAATTAAAAAGACCAAATGGCAACAGAAGTAAAAGGAATAAAGAAAAGAATTAGCAGGCATCTAAAAAAGTTTTATATAGAAGGGCACACGAAGTTCTAGAATGTGCTAATTACAGTATAGTTTTTTTAGAGCTAGCTCTCAAAATACTTAAAAAAAGACGACGAGGCAAATGTAGATCTTGATCTTCACGAGGAAAGGTTTCAGATCAATCATAGTAAAAAATTCGGCCTTGCCTTGAACTCAGAGTCTGATTACAGTAAGAAGACGTGAATAGATCACGTGAAAGATGCAAAAGCAAAAAATGTCTTTATCTACCCATTATACACGTCTATTGAAAATGACATGATTGAATGTGAACCAAATAACTATAACATATCAGAGGTAGAAATAGTAGAACCTTTGTAGAGCTTATTAAACAAGTCTGCAGAGGGACTCTGCGAAAGAGTTGCTGCTGAACGGGATGAGAAGCACCTAAAGGATTTAGAACTAACTGTCACTGCGGGGTTCGATAGTTTCTTGGACAACGGAAACGCTCACTAAAAGTGTGAAAAGCCTGAGAATGAAGTGCAAAATGATGAGGAACATCCTGGTTATTGGATTGAACAGCAAGTCAAACGGTAGAATAATTACTAACTTTTTGTTTATTTCAAATGTTTCAATTTCAGGTAACCGATCATTTTTATTTAAAATAGATTTTGTTGTTACTTAAGAGTATTATAGTGTTCTGCGAGTCATAAAGTCGTGAAAGTCATTCAATTTTGTACAAAAAAAACAGTATTAAGGTATTCAATTAAAAGAAAATTAGTTGGTGCAGAGGTGAGCCCGTGTGTATGTCCAGTTAGTACCATCTCATGATTTTTCAACTAAATTATTTAAAACTAAGATTATTTATTTTAAATGTAGATAACTACAGCCAGAAAAGGAAATTTGCTTCTTTTTTTTTTTCATTCGATTTTGTTGCTTTGGAGATATTTGTTTTATTAAAAAATATTTTTTTTGTGCATTATATGTTTAAAAAAAGGCTATTTTAATTTTTTACAGATAATTTTTCTTCTACATGAATACAACTTGCTGTGATCGTGTGCCAGTATACTAGTTGCTTATTCATAAAATTAGTTATTCTTTAGGACCATTTCGATAAATTTCGATAACCCTTAGTCTTTTTTGTGCTATTTCAAGCTCAACTTTGAAAAGTGTTTTCAATTTTTTTCATTCGATTAATCTTTTTAACCATTTTTTTTATTACAATTTTTTTTAAAATCTCTTTTCGTTTGTTTAAGTGCATTTTGTGTTATAAATTATTTAAATCGTTGATTACTATACAGAAATATTCTACCTCGAGTTCTATACCAACATATGTTGATGTGTTAAAGTACTATTGTATAATTAGTTATGTCTCTAGATTTTGTTTAAAAATTTTAATAAGCCCTCGCATATTGTGCGGATAACTATATAGGTATTACTGCTAAAGAAAAAATTGCAATAGGTCAAATAGAATCATTCTTCTTCTCGCATTATATGACATTATCATGTAAATGTTGTTCATAAACAGTTGTTGCTCCAGTACGTTTTTCTGCAGTCCATGTTATTATACAATTTCATATTAAATGTTTTTTTTACACTTTTCTTAGAAAGCGATAACTAGGTTAATCCAAGTGCTCAAAATGTACAATTTTGTCACCTGCTCAGAATAGCTGTAGAAAAAAAACCAGAAGATGTGATAGTAACTGCGTATATGCTATTAATTAATAAAATACTAAGTCTAGAGCAGCATTCATTTACAATGACAAATAATAAAGACGTAACGGTGAAGTTTTGCATAACAATAACTTTGTTATACAAAAAAAATTAAAATGCCATAGTAGGCAATAAAGCTACTTGTCAGTGTCCATCTGCTTATTTACAACTCATTATTTTGACAAAACCAACGAAGAGCTTATACCAAACGAGCCTTATCTTTTGGAATAGGCTCACTTCATTGTATGATTAAGGCTTTCGAACTTTGACTTCATACTTCGTACAAGCAGAAAATGGACCCACCTGTATGGTATATTTAAAAAAAAACAAGGAAGATAAAAAAATTCATGTAATATTTAATTTATTATTTACGAGACTTGTATGTACTAATCTCCCTTTTGTATAAGAAAAAAAGATAATAATTTTACTGTCAGAGAGGGAGTATACGATATTATTCTTCGATAAAATAAAAAAAAATTCACGTTTTTGGCAAAAAAAATGCTGTTTTACAAGAAAATATTTAAATTATGTTTTATTACATACGGAATGGTAAAATATAAAAGTTAAGAACTGATGCATTTGCTTCTGCGCAGAACATGATTATTTGCGTAATTTTTTTTTCTTTTCAAAAAACGTCACAATTCAAATATATAGACTTCGGTTTTTAAGGCTGGTATAATACCATTAAAAAACAATTATTTATATAAAATCTATATTAGACAAAATAAATTTATAGTATGTCTGGCTACATGCTGACAAAAAGGTTTGTTTGTAGAGAAATGTGTTTTTATATATTCCCTACCTTGGAATATTTTGAAATCCTGATATAAAGCTAACAATCATATTTTTACAGTAACACTAGTAACAAAATAGGTATAACCCAAATTTTCATGATAAAAAAAGTCTATGAATTAAAAAAATTAATTTTTTGCTTTAAAAATTATCAATGTTACATGACAACCTGTATAAGTGAGCTGAGCATTCCATGACAGAATTGTTTCATATTTATTAGAATTAATTATTGATTTTCCTGTATTCATATAATGACATCATTATTTTTTTTTGTCTTACATAAAATATTCTTAAATGAAGATAATATGATCAAAAAATAATTTTTACGAAGTAATCAATCTAGCAAAATTAGCGTAGTCTTTAAGAAAAAAATTGTTTAATACAATGTGGTTCAAAAGAATAAACTTATTGCTAAAACAAAATATTTCTAACTGTATAAAAAAGAAAAAAAAGAACTAGGTATAATAAAAAAACGTATTTACTAAAATTATTATAATTAATTAGGTAAAACTTTTACTCAATAGAAAACGTCTTTACAGAATAATCTAGAATAGAAAAACGTAACTATAAGGCATTGTTTATAGAAACGGTCGATATAATTCTAAGATAACTTTTAACATACTCTTACCTCTAAATATGTACGCATACACACATATATAATCAAATTTTTTATTAATGATTCTTATAAAGAAAAGTCAATGATTCTTCTGATGTTTTACTACAAATAAGCCGTCTATGCTAAAAGCAAACAAATCTATTTGTTCAAAGGGTTTGATGTTAAAAGATGCATAAATTGGTGTAGGAAAAAAAAGTTGCGTTTGTCATAGTAACATGTTTTGAAAAAAATAAGCCAACCCTTTTCTAATTAAACTCCACTGAAGAGAAACTGATACATGACAACTGATATGCCCTTTTTTACATTTAGGCTTATTTACTTTTTTTGTATCGGATTATACTATTGTTTTATGACTTTAAAAAAAAAAAGATTTTAGATTATTAGGTATTTATTACGCTTAATTCTAAAAAAAAAATTAATAACTTAATAATACATGTTATTAAAAAAATTAATAACCTGAATAATATTAAATAAACATGGTAAAAATCAAACAGTCAAAAAAGGAATTTATGTTTTGAATAGGTACTGTAGTATAAAAAAATGATTTAAATTCTATCTTAATTACTCAAGAGAATTCGGAATTCTAAGATATGAGTAATATCACACACATTTACACACACACGCTTTCACGCGCATAAAAATAGAGTCGAAAATAGAGAGAGAGAGAGAGAGAGAGAGAGAGAGAGAGAGAGAGAGAGCGAGAGAGAGAAAGAGAGCGAGAGAGAGAAAGAGAGAGAGACAGAAAAGAGAGAGACAGAAAGAGAGAGAGAGACAGATGGATACAAAAAAACATTTTTGCCAGAGTAGTCGAGTAAACTATACAGCTCACCAAACATTTATGTCACATTCTGTTGATATTCTTATAGAGCTTGTACTATATATGGTTTGGATGTGTATTATGTATTTATAAATACATTTATTATTAAATTATTTTTATAAAAGAATCAATTCATTACGTATATCCGTTAATGAGCTGTGCAAATAAAATTAAGCAGCAATCATTATGAATACAATTGTTTGCCAAAAAAATAAAATGAGACTTTTCATATTTTAAAGCTCAAATCGTTTCCGCTGTAAGACTCTTATTTTCTAATTTCAAAAAGGTTAATTGTATTTTTGTCACTTTTGCCTCAAAAAATATTTTAGTTTATAATGATAAAAAACATTATCATCTTTTCATCTTAATTTTAACACATCATTTTAGATTGAATTTAGTCGTTAAAAAGTCATAAAAATAATATAAAATGATAAAAATTTTAAAAATCTTATGTCATTTTATTTAAAAAGGCAAAAATTAGATTTTCTTTGCAAAAATTAAGCGCTCATTTCATGAGACGTACTCAAAGTAGCATGTAATTTTAGAAAGTTATGAAGTGCAAAAAAGAAGTATTTAACAATAAATTTTTGATGATCCTGGTATTTAGGTACACCAAGTACTTGCAGGTCATGGGACTACGAATACTGGCAATATTTCACGCAAATGCTTTGAGGATCCTCAAAAGTTTGCAACCATTTTGAACATCAACGTTGAGCTAGTGGAAGGCATGGCAACAATTTTGACATTGTTTAAATAAAAAAAGCAAATCAATTTGGAAAAGTTGGAGGAATATTCGCGATATATATACAAGTTGTGTTACGAAAATTACTCGTGGGGCAGAATGAGTCCAACCATGCACAAGATGCTTGAGTATGGGTGCCAGATTCCTGCAAAATTGTTTTACCCGGTTGCCTATTACTCGGAAGATGCCCAGGAGTCGTGACATCGATATGATCGGAGAAATTCAATAATGCATGCTGGGAAAAACAGTAGAAAAGCTCGGTTGCTTGATACATTTAACAGAACAATCTATATAAGTGATCCAATTATTTCGATGATTTATCTTGACAAGCGCTTGCAAAGACAGCAGGTACTACAGATGTTGACAAAAGCAGAAAAATTAGTTTGAGTCGTACATCACAAATTAAAGATGTACATGTACTTACTTGTTGTCACGCTTTTTATATTTTAACGCCAATAATAACTTATAGTTTTGTTTTTGGAATACATGAGAAAATAAACTCTATCTATCTTAGTGAAAAATTCAGAAATTGCAAAAAAATTTCCGTAATAAAACGTTTTGAGCTAATAAGGTATACATTTAACTCTTTCACATCCATCACATAATATGGCAATATTTGGCTGTAAGAACAATTCTAATTACCATGAGATATAAGATAAGTTAGCAGAAGCTGAGAATGACGACAAGGAAATTGAATAAACGAAAATTAATCTTTGAACATTAATCTAAAAATATGACTGTTATTTAGTTAAAAGAAAAAAATACTATCCATTAAAGCCAAAGAGTAGAGGCCAACTTTGTAAGACATGTAAATTATAACGTAGCTGTAAATAATTAGAACTTATTGCTAAAATCAAAACTTTTGAATCTTACGTAAATAAAAATAGATGTACACATATATACAATTAGAATATCAAAGTAAAAGTGTTACAAGTTTTTTGACACAAATCTACTACATATTTATGCATTAACATCCTCAACTTGTAGAGTTGCTTAGCTAATCCATAATTTAGGTTTAATAAGCAGTATTTGTTATAATTAAAATACAAAGATACGGAGGTAATTTGTTTTATTTAAAAGTAAAAATTGTTTTCCCGGTAAACAATATTACATTAATAATGTATTGATCTAGTCTAAGGCTAACAAGCATGGAGCAACGATAATTGCTATGACTTTTTTCGGAATCTTTCTATGTTGTTTAAGCATGTCATGGACTCTATATGTATTTTAATTGATATATAGATATTCATATGAAATCATTTTTTTTCATTAAACATTATAATTCCAGATTCGTGTTCAGCAACCTCAAAAATTTTTATCAAAAGATTTTTAACATTTTAACGTTTTTTTTTTCTATCCATGATATAGTATCCACCATTTTCAATGTTAATATTATCCCAGATTCATGTTCAGTAACCTAATAAACCACCAGGGCTAATATTTTGTTGGTTTTGAACGAGTGTCAACGTTTTAGGACGCCATGTTGAATCCACCATTTTTAATTTTATAATTATAATACTATTCTAATACCAGATTCATGTTCAGTGACCTAAGAAATTCCTATAGCTGAAAACTTCTTAGTTTTTAACAAGGATTAGTTTGTTGGCCGTCATGTTGGATCCACCATTTTAAATTTTGTCATTTTAATACCAGATTCGTATTTCGTGACGCAAAAAACCCCTATTGCTTAATTTTCTTAAATTTTTAAAGCATTTTGACTTTTTCGGCTGCCATATTAGATCCGCCATTTTGAATTTCGACATTTGGATACCAGATTCGTGTTTAGCAACCTAAACAATCTCTATGGCTATAGTTTCTTAAATTTTTGAAGCATTTTGACTGTCTTCGGCTGCCATAATCCACCATTATTAATTTTAAAACTCTGACGTCGTATTAGTGATCAGCGACCCAAAAAATCTGTATGTTAATAATTTTTTTTAAACAATGCGTGTTAGTTTAATTGAACGACTATGATATTATGAAGATATAGTGAGTAGGGGTGCGTTTAGGGGTAGTTTTTAACCTCTCAATTTTTTTTTTTTATTTTGGACCACTTTTCCTCTATTCTAGGGTGTTTGAGCTGAAAGCTCCAAAAGGAATCATCTTGATCGGCCTATCATAGCAGCTTTTATTATATTTCGATACAAAAAACGGCATTTTTGCCTAATGGGCGCCGTCTAGTGCAGTTGCTCTTAAATATGTGTTTGGAAAATCCTTGCACCCCATTGGCATTCTTTTCTATTTATAACAACCGTCTGGGCCCAAAATATTGTCTTATGAGCATCAAATTCCTGATTCAAGTTTTACTTCTGTAACGTGCTGACGATTAGTATACTAAGATATCACTCTAAATTAGTAGCAGATAATAAAAACTCACTGTAACTTCGCTAAACAATAGAAAATATGTGACTACTTACTCTTTTCCCATTGCTTAGCCCCGTTTGTTTTGCCACTATCCATGAGGATATCAAGCGTTTCATTATCTTTTTTCAAGCATTTTTTTTATTTCAATCTTCATTTGATCCTTTATCATCAGTGAATGTCTATTTTTTTTTGTCACAATGGGTTTTTTTGATGTCGTCTTAACTCGATGCTTCAGAAAGTGTCTTGCTCCAAGACGTTTCTCGTCAAGGCAGAATACGTAAAGATTCAGATTCTGAATTAACGCGTTAACTAGGAAGTTATAGAAAATAACATGTACTGCGCACTCCAATCTTTGCACTTGACCTCGTACTGTGCTTAATGTTTTTTGTGCTCTGTAAGTCACACCAAAAATAGATACTCATTACCTACTGTCTATTAGCATGCGAACGTTCAACAAATTTTCCTTTATACTTGAATTCTTTACACCTGTACTTGCATAAAAAGTCGCCATTACACTTTTTAGTTGTGGTCCCAGTAACTTTACCAACAATATCGCATTTCAATATACGTTTGACATTTGAGTTATAGCTGTCAAAAAAACCTATGCGTGATGAACGTCCTGAAGGGACATTCTCTGGCATGTAATACTATCCTATTAAACAAAACTATACTACAGAATGGTCTGTCTTGATTTTCTATATACAATTATAAATAGGGTATTAAACACTGACGAGAAATAAATATGGGATCGTATGTAAGAGATATGAGCGTGACATTACAGATGTAATCAGCGTAGGCAGTATGAAGTTGTTCTGAAATCACCGGAAGATTCAATGAAAGTACACAATCTTGGACTGGCCAGCCTATATATTATTTTTATTATATCGTGTCATAATATGTTTTTTGAATTCTTAACTCATTAAATATTAATTAATATCACACCCAATCAACGTAGGTATGCTTATTTCCACGATAATTGTACCACCTTTGTATATAATATTGTTTCATAGAAGGTATTTTTATACTTAAAATTATATTGTTTGCCATGTTATTTTGTAGAAGTATAACTTTATACTTGAGTACCCAAGCACCTATTGTCCACTAGTTGGCTACCATATTTCTCACGTTTCTTCAATCCTTTAGTGAGGTCGGTATAGTAGGCCACCCAAAAATAACTTTATCGTTCGCTATTCTTCGTAGATCCATTTTTCTCTCCTAAGCCACAAATATTTCTGCCGTTCTTCAGTTTTGATTTGTTTTTTTTTTTGTCTGATTTTGCCTGGTTCATCTCTCTTTTTTCTCTGTTCACCCCTCTCGTATCCATCAGCTTGTCCTCTCTATTTTTGATCGTCAGTACCCCAGTTTCTGTTATTGTTGTCACCACTTTTCCTAGTGAATAAATGGTTTTTTTTTTTTTTCTTTTTTTTTTGTTGTTTCTCAATTTTACCTTTATTCTTTACCCTTTGAGGCATTTCATGGACAACGTCTTGTGTCCCTCACGCAAGAGCTAAAAATTACTGATTTCAGCATATTTTTTCAGCCTTATTCCTATCGTAGAAGAACGTTGCAAATAGCATTTTTAATATATTTTTAGACAGCTACCTAACAGTGTAATTATTTTTCCGAAAAATTTTCACTTTTACTATGAAAAAACAACATAAATCATGCTATATCTTAAAAGAAGCATTTTTAATGATTTTTTTTTTAGGCTTGTTAGAAAGCTGAGGTCTTTTTTACATTAGAAACGCCTTTATGAACAGTGTGCTTTCTCTAAAAAGTTTGATTCAATGATACTAAAGAGTGGACGTCAGCAATTGGTGGTATTAGTTTTGCTTTTTGAAATCAAAATTAAAGTTCATTTGAACAGTTTTCATCCGAGTCTTTACTTAATTAGGAAACTTTTGTTCCCTTGCAACAATTTTTCAACTAATCGTACAAGTTTTCTGTTATTAAAATTCGGATGTTAGAGAAAACTCAAAGCCCCGCATGTCTTAAGAACTTTAAGAAGATGTGGACGTGATAAACACATGTTTTATATCCTTATCTTATCTTTCTAGAAAAAATGTCTTTAAAACTCACAGCCATATATAGAAATACCTCATACGTGGCACAACCAGGATTATATGCAAGTAACAAAGAAACCCGTGATAAAAAAATGACTGGTGTTATACTGACGCTTATCATTTTGTCCCTTACTTCAACGTAAATTATAATTTTTTTTTAACACACACACACACACACACACACACACACACACACACATGTATATATGTATATATATATAAGTATTCCTATATTTTAAAGTCGTAAGAATCAGAGCGAGGTTTTGCTCCCCCCACTCCCCTGGCGCCAACCCGCTCCTCCGCCACTTTCCCCCAGCGCCACCCCGAATAAGGTAGTTTTCCTTTTGTTTTCTTAAATTTTTCGAGTAATCTTACTTTTTTGCTAGCTCTCCACCGCTCCCCCCAACCTCCCCCTACTTCGCCATACTGCCACACCTTCCCCTGTTTCCCCCATACTCACCACCAGCTCCCCCCCATACATAATGTGAATAAATTTGTGAAGACTATAATTATAATTTACTAAGACTGTAAATATGATAATAATTTTATTTGACCATCACAAAAAATTTTGTGACGATTGACTTACTAACGATGTTTATTTTAATTACATACTCTAAAATGTCACTTTAGGTACTCTGCTTTTACATAACAGTTCCTACAATTTCGACAAATGTTATTTCAAACGTTTTTTTCATGACTTTTTAAATGTCTCGGTAAGTGACTATTTCTTTTGAAACATTTCCCGCATTTAATACATTTAAAATTTTTCTTAATGTTTTGGCATTTCTTTGTGTGATGCAAATAGTTTTTCTTCTTTAATATTATAATACTACATAGGTCACGTACGAAAAATTTTTTTTTGTAAACTTTTTTGTGCGATGATAAACACTTTTAATTTAAAAATTTCAAGTTACATTTGTCACACTGATAAAATTTTTCATCCATGATGGTGAATCTGAAAACATATCATATAAAACAGATTGTTGATGATCATGAATCTGGGGACTAGACAGTAGTAAAATTTGCTTTTTTGATGGAAGAAAAAATTTGTGAGAAAGTATGAAAATAGTAATGAACTATGGAATAGTTTCTTTGTTACTCTAAATTTTTATTCTGAATATTATTTTCAATTTCAAATTTTTTTTCTGATTCAATTTCGATAAACATTTTTTTTGGGTTTCTACATCTAGACAATACAACATAAAATGCCCATGAGAAAATAATGGTTTTATAAGGTATAATCCTAAGGCATCAAAACTTTGAGTTTAAGATTTATTGATAGTCATAGAAAAAGCTAAGGCAAGATGAAATTGTTTTCTGTACAACATAAATGGTAGCGGAGAAGAATTGTTCGTATTTAGTAATATTCTTGGAATAAAGACCTTATTTCCTTTGTTTCACCTGTGAGTACTTCAGCTTCGATGTTGTATTTAAATATTATTGTAATTCGTTATCTTGTACCATTGCAGAGTCCTTCAGATATGTTTAAATTTCGTATTATCATAACAATAGCGTTAATTTTTTTATCTAATTTGTGTGGAGAAAGACCTTTTTTAACACTATTTAACTATTTTGTAGAAAAATTAATATACATATTATTGTCTAAATTATCTACTCCTTTGTAAGTTGCTTTATCAATACTATAAAACGTTTCTAAAGTTTCTGCCATATTATTAAAAATTTGTTTGTTCAAAAAATGTATGTATTTATTCTAAGATGTTAACATAGCTTTACTTACAAAATAATCATTTTCATTGTTAAAAGTTTTGAAACATATATATATATTTTTTTTCCATGTCTGAAGAATACTAGAAGTTTTAATTTTGCCTTCTCCTATATCCAGTAGCAATGAAAAAAATTTTTTATTAATCAAACGTATATAATGTTTTAAAAAATAAGTATTAACCGAAGGCCAAAAATTGTAAAATGTTATGGTTCTTAAACAATAGTAATTTTGCTTTCGTTTCATACTACTCGGAGAATTTGACAAAAGTCTTCACCTTAAATTATTATTTTATTTTCAAAAGGTTCATAACATCTAGATAAATCTTTCAAAGTCCTATCAACTAATTCTAAAGCTTTTTTGGTATGATAAAAGCTTCATTACGCAAAGAAATTTAGAATGCTTATTATTTGAGCTATTTTATCTAGCATCCTGCTTGCTTATATAATTATTATCATCAATCAATCTTATGAGGGCTGTGTCCTCCTTTTTTTTAAAAAATATTAATTTTTTGAAGGACATTATTATTATATTATTACTTTCGTTATAAGATCCTGAGCTATTGGCTTCTTTTTTCACTTTTTTTGGCAGATTTAGATTGTTCAATAATGTGTTTTTACGTCTTGCAATGATTATACCTAACTCTCAGTTCTATAAGCAGAAATATTTGTATTTTTATACATCACTCCATTCGTCTGAAAAAAACATAAGTGATGTGCTTGTAGAAGTTTACCCGTATGTATCCAGACCTAATGGGGACTGACTAAAAGCGATAAATCAACTAAAGCAAAGGATAAACACGGCTACACATAAGCTTGTAGTAACGAAGAAATACAGAAGTTCACCAGCTGTGGGAAAGCAAATGAAAATTGAATTAAAAAGTTACTCCAACACAGCATGAAAAAGCCTTTAGATTCATCATACAATTTGAACATGTAGATCGTACCAAAAAATGCAGGACCAGATGGCGGAAAACCCCGGCAAGTGATAATGGACTTCAGAAAACTTAACAAGGTAATAGTTTGTAATTGTTATCCACTTTTCATCTAAAGTAATGTATGAGAACATCTGGCAACAGTAAATTATATAACAGTTGTAGAATTAAAGCAGGGACTCTTTCAAATTGATACATATGAAGACGATACCCACAAATGATTATTTTTAGGACCAGATAGGCATTACCAAAACAAAAGACTGTCTACGGGTTGCATGAACTTGACAAACATATTTTAACGAGCAAGAAGACTAGCACTGGCAGGACTGCAAGGCCATAAGGTAGAAGTATATCCATACGGCACAATAGTATTTGCGTCAAATCTTACAGAAAGTTTACCTAAATCTTCATTTCTAAGCCCGTTACCTGAATTATCGACCTTTATCTTAAGCTTGTTTTTATCTTCAAATGCTTTGTAAAAAGTTTATACATATAGCGCCATTGTGTTAAATTTTATTTATGAGTGCCACCGTCTTTTTTGCTTTATTGCATTTTTTTTGTCTTGAATTGAAAATTGCTAAGCTAACTTCAAACGTATTACTTTATTATTATTGCCATCATATCTCGCTAAGAAGTAATATAAAATGGGTTCAAACTTAAAGGGCTTACGTAACTTATATTTTTTCGTTCACCATCGAAAAATTATCTATATGTGTGATTTTTCCCATTTTTGATTAGATTTTCTTATCACTGTCCCATTTAACTGATAATAACTGCTTTTCTTTGATGTCATATAACTTATTTAAAGTATCATAACATACGTTAAAAAAATGCGTGTAAGTTCAGGTTGCTTGCATCTACCATACTTCCAAAATTCATCATATTCTGCAATTATTTACGTAAACAGGGCAACCTTCTTTAGGAGCATTGCAAGCATTTCAAAAAATTATTAGTGCATTTATAAAGAGCTAACCTTACAATTAAATCAAGGAAGGGCCTATTTTAGGAAGATTGGACAGTAAAGTTGAGTCATATTGTAGGAATTGGCAAAATAAGAACGCGCGCAAAAAAATCAAAGCTGTAAGAGGATCTCTACTGTGTATAAATGCAAAAAAAATTAAATAATTTTTTAGCTGCGTTAGATATTTCAAAAGATTCATTAAGAATTATTTAGGAATCACCAAATCACTGTCTCAACTACAAAAAAAAATTTTGAAATCCAAATTGGAAAAACTTCAAGAGCTCGCTATGAATTAATAACACTTGTTAATGCATTATATGGACAACCTGGACTTACAGCACTAGTTTTAGAAGAACCATTCATAGTAACAAGGGAGGCTTTTAATAACGTAATAGAGGTGACAGTAAGTCCAGGAAACATTGGAAAAGACAGACCGTGCGTGCATGCCTTACGTTGCCTTCGACGATGTAAGCTCCATCATCCTACCTATAATGAAAGGTGTTAACTACAGCATTTGCGAAACTGCAGCTTAGACTATATTTATTTGGATAAAAATTTGCGGTTATTACTGATAATGAGTGGTTCGAACACTACCATACGTCAAAAAACCTTGATATAAGATTTAATAGATTAAAGGCAGAGTTAAAGGGCTATGAGTTTACGGTTATTTATAGACCAGTCATAGCTAATACGGCACTGGACGAACTATTTTGTAATGCAATGACAGGAGGTAAAAAGAAAAACCCTGACTTGCCGCAACGAGAGTTGCATGAACTTGCCAAAGAGCAGGGGAGAAAAGGACATGGTGACATAAACGTGCCACCCACACGAGTATTTAAAGTACAGACAAGCAGAGAGAAAAACATAATTAAAAAAAATAGAAAATGACAGATAAAAGCATCTGATTTATATGATTTAAACTAAAGGGTAAGAAGAAATAAGCCTCACAAAATAAATAATTTAGATAAGTTAACAATGAGTAAGCACAGCGATGCAGACTCAGAATTAGAGTAGCTGGTGATGAGTAAAACTATAAAGAGTAAAATAGCAAAATCATATATAAAACAATTGAATAGAAGTAAGCCATGAAAACAAGTACTGCAGATCACAGGAGAGAATCAGAGGAAGAATACGTAAATGGTGATTTTAAGCAATAGTAAAAAACAAATCTTACCACAGGATTCAACCTATGATAAAGTGGCCTACATGCACGAAGAAGAAAATATGAAAAAAGGGTGATATAACGGACGCACCCTATACAGCACTAGATACGTAATAGACAGTATAATACAAAAACCATAAAAGATAACAAGATACGTTTCAGAGATACTTACTAAATTTTTAAGTAACGCAACAAGTAGAAAGCATAAAAGAAGTTATAATAACAAATTGTGACACTTCTACAATGGCGTATGGAATATATGAGCCAGCAAAACATTGGAGTTCCAACTAGCTGGGGCTTGTCCAGAAAACAAAAAAGATAACGAGGAGGCCAAACCGAAAGGTATAGATAGCATTAAAATAAATGTAAATAATAATAAGCACTGGAGTCATCTGCAAGCATAGGCAGATCTGGCTGCAGAGTTGATCGAAAAGAGAAAGAGAATCCTTGACCTTATAGATACTTTAGAGAAAACGAGTGTAGACGTAGGTAAAGCAATTAAAAATAAGAATAAAAGAACAAACAAGAATGACCAAAAGACCTAAGCTCATGTGCAGGGTGTACTCCAAGCGAATAATAAGCAGCAACCAAATACATCGAGATCTGTTGAAGTAAGTCAACCAACGCCGAAAGAAATAAATTAAAGTGGACCATCTTGTAAGGGTCGAATATATAAATAAATCATAACAGCATGTATAGGCAAAAATATACCAGAGGGTGCAGAGTCGAATGAAAAAAAAAGGGGGATACTTGATGACTCAATAGAGAATTTTAAGGTAAAAGAAAGACTGAATGTCTGGTCAAACAACAATACAACAACAATAATTAATTAGTTATTATTATTATTAGTATAAAAGTAATATTATTAATAATTATTATAAAAATAATAATGCAAATAATAATATAATTAATAATATCAGTAACGATAATTATAATTATAACAATAACAATAAGAATAACGATAATAATAATAATAATTACAGCAATAAAAATAATCATAATGATATTAGTAATGATAATAACGATCATAGTAATAATAATATCTTATCAATAATTGGTTAAATTAAGCCCCTTGACTTATTAAGTAGATTGAAGTAGATAATATCACTTTTTTAAACCACAAATACACAGAAAAAGAAACAATTTAGAATTATTAATGTTCTGGAGCACCTTACAACACATGAATGTATTCACTTCAAATTACATTGTGGCTTTTGTGCGCCCTTTCACTCTGATAAAAAATTAGTGTAAAAGTAAGACTCAACGTGATTACAAACAGAAAACTGAACAAATGGATTTAATCCTACTTTTTTTGCTGTACGGGAGACAGTGAGAGAGGAACATTACTTGAAGGTTTGTTAATATGAGTGGTTTACTCTTTAGAATTAGTTGAGGCGCACTGGTCTCGTCTCACTCAGAGCAGCAGAGACGCCGGATCCATTTGGTAAGTAGATGGCAACTTACTTAATACACGGGCTGTGTCTCTCTCGCGCTCTCCTAACATAGGTACAGCAGCAGTATCAACGTTGCAGCTCTCCTATCGCCCTTTACCAAGCCAATATCCAAAATAACTCCCACCTTGGCTTGTACTTCTGTAAAAAGGACAAGGCAACTTAAGTTTTAGTTGCTCTCCACTAAAAGAAATAAGTGATGGATAGGTTAAGTAAAGGTACCAAAATAGCTTTTGGTATTTGCTACTCTAACTAAGGAATCTTTACCAGCAAAAGTCTCGAGGACGTGCGCGAACGGCCATCAACCAGGCATGAATTCTCAGATTAAGTAAGAACTAAATCTTCTTGAGCAATTAAACGTGATAGCCTATGCCATTTTTTCTGAAATAAAGCGATGTAAGATATTTAACAGACCATCTCTTCCAGAACTGCTGAGAGAACTGAGCGATAAATCGCCAACGCTGAAGTGGCGGCACGTTAGCATCGTACAATTTCAGATCAACTTCAACGTATGGTTCTTTGAAGTTTAAAAAAAGGTGGGAGTGATAACCACAATACTTTTAACATCGCTGTTCAATAGTATGCGAGGCCGGGAGTTGAACAGAGCTTCAATTTGGCATAGCAGAGTAGAAAATCCAACAAACGTGAGTGTCTAACTTCCAATCACTCTCTTAATATCGTACTTAGCAAACTTTAAGACGTTGCCAATCGCGCTTGGTCACACCTGCTAATAACCAGTTCAATGAACAAATCTGTGTCACTGACATTGCGTTTAAAGGCAATGAGAGAATCAAGCGGGGTCAGCAACTTTGTTTTTAATCTCTTGAGCTCGTTCAGGGAATTTGATCTCATTGTCTTGCAAGCTAGTATGGCTTGCATGTAATGAGCCACCAATCGTCTCTTGCTACCATAAGTTCGGCTTAGAGTATCCCACGCAATGTCGTAATTCTTAACTATGATAGGCAAGCTCTTTATCAGTTTAGCTGCTTTTTCAGCAAGGCGAGATTGAAGGTGATGAAACTTCACTATTGCAGTAATATTGGTATGCCTATGAATTATGGAATGAAAAAGATCATTAGAGGGTTCATATGCTTGTAAGTCACCCGAGAAAATGGAAAGCGTGACTCGGGGAAGTTAAGCGTAGGGATAAGTGCAAGGACCATGATCTCCGGATCAGTTCAAGACCAACTCGTCTTAGTTGACTGAATTGCGGAATTGATCCCGAAAATCGTTAAGTGGACCCTATGAGGTGAAGTCATTATCGCAGACAAGTTCATAAAATTTACTAGTTACATGATCATATCGAGGGTTTTAATTTAGTAGTTTATAAATTTTTTTGTTGTTTTGTTTTAAGTTTTAATACCTTTCGTTTAAGCGATCTAAGTTAGACCTTGCCAAAACTTTGGTTATCTTGTCTTGACCGACCTTTTTAAAACTTGTGAAGGCTTTAGCTATTGGACCATGAAGAGCCTGTTGAGCTTTGACAAAATTCTCCATTGTACTGATTTCAACCGATAAGGGGAAAAAATTTAAGAAGGTAAACATCCGCTGAGCACGAAACGGGAATTTGTATTGTTTGTACTCTGGTGATTTGCAATTTTTCAGATTTTAAAAGATAAAACAACAAACATTTTTAATTTTAATTCTCATGACTTGGTAAAAAAAGGTTTTAATATATCTTATTTTATTTAATCTCTTAACTTGCGATTTAAAAAATTTGACTGTTCAAAGAGCTGGCTTGTTCTAATGTTATTGAAATAACTAGTCATTGGAGAGTCTTTTCTTTCAACGACTTAATAAAGCTCTTACTTGGTAAGGGCGTAACTTAAGTGTTAAATGAATTATAATTTTATATAAAATAGTAACAGTAATGATGAGAACAGTGTATTATAAGAAACGTAAATAAAATATTTGCTGAAAGATGTCAAAAGTGCCCTTAATTTCTTGGCGTTATTACAATTAATGAAAATTAAATGATACAAGAGAATATAAAATGAACCTAAAATTAATGAAAAATAAATCAAAAAAAGCAAGGAAAATAATGTAGTTTATGCAACCGTAATGTTTGTGTACTTTACTTTAAAAGAAAAGACGAAAAAGAAAAAGAACTTTATTAATGAAATCGTAATGTTTTAGTCGTTTTTCTACCCTTACGTACGCAGCGTCGTCTCAAGGGGGTATTCCCATAGCTAGATAACGTTACTATTGTAGAATGGAAAGAAGCCACCCGTTAATTGGTTGGATGGCTTGCAAGTTCTGCATCCAGGTATTTCTTTGATTTATGGGCTCCAATCAATAAAGATCGATTTGATGGATTAACATCCTGTTAAGATTATCTATTGTTTGTGAACAAAATTTGGGTGTTTTGGGCACAAATATTAAGCACAAAAAATTTTAAGAAAATTCGTTGTAACTGTTATTCATTTGCATGTGGATACTGCTTTGTATATGAAAACTAGAGCAAAATAAATTAATACATTTATCTCTTTTGTACTGAGCATAGTTGGTCTTTTTTTTCGCACAATTTTTGTTTAAGGTTCTGAAAAAAAGAGGGAAGGAAAAGAAGATGAAGTAAAACATCAAAAAATTTTCCTTAATTCAATCTACGTTCTCTTAGTGCGTCTACTTTTACACTTGACCTCTTAAGACGAACTCTTAAATAAAAAGGACACACATTTTTAAAAGATTTTTTAAACTATATTGAATTGTAAAATAGTTTAAATCCTAATTTTTATATACAGGAAAAAGCAGAATACTTATTAAACAATGTTTCGGCATGGCAACGTTGCACACGAGGTGGTCTACATATATATACATATATGTGGCTTCTTCTCGTAGCGTACAAGAAAGAAGGCAAGCAAGATTGCATCTCTGGCTCTACAAAGTGGCGCACGTTGTGAGTTACATGTATGCGTGGCTTTCTTCTATGGCACACGAGAAAAAAAGCAGTCAAAATGGCGTCTCTGGCACTACAATGCGGCTTACGTTGTGAGTCACATATATGTACATGGTTAACGTATACTGTTTTTTTTTTCGCAGCACCCGAGAAAGAAGAAGAACAGCTTAAGTCGTCTACTGTTAAGACGCACTTAAAATGTTGTACACTATCAGTGTGTGTAAGTACACTTATTCTGAACTGGCAAAATGATGGTAGCTGCTGGGAGTTTTTTTCTATTGTTATGATTTCCTTTTCTCCTTGTCACATAAGCACGGGCTGGCTTAAAAAATAGCTATCAAGGCGTTGCCGAGTGCGTGGTGCACTTCTACTTGTCCTCGTGATCTGGCTCGAAGAACTTGGTTCAATTTAAACACTGGACTCACTTAGTGGACTGTAAATTTTTTTTTGAAACTGGGAATAAAGAGAGAAGAGAACAATGAGGGTTATTGGTGTTCTCAAGCTTGTTTTAAAAGATGAATTTATTCCCTACAAATTACCTAGGGCTCTTGTGCGCCTTCTTATTTTAATAAAAAATTAGTGTTAAAGTAAGGCTCAACGCGATTATAAACAAAGAACTGAACTAATAAATTTCATTCTCATTTTCTTTCTGTACGGGAGACAGTTTGAGAGAAAGACTACTTGAAGGCTTGTGATAATGAGTGGCTCACTCGTTTAAATACGTTGAGGCATACTGTCCTTGTCGCACTTAGAGCAGCAGAGACGCCTGATCCCTCTGGCAAGTAGACGGCAACTTACTTAATACACGGGATGTGTCTTTCTCGCTCTCCCCTTACATAAGTACAGCAGTAGTACCAACGTTACTGCTCTTCTAACTCCCTTTATCAAGCCAATATCCAAACAATAAGAAAAGTTACACATAATGTAATAATGGTACCAATAATATTCAAATATAGTATAAAACAGCATAATGATTGACACATAACCATACATACGTGAGTATGTATGAAATAGTGTTTATTTTTTTTGCTTTTTTACGGCTACTACATATGCCGTCAAGCTTAAGAATTGATTCGAAAAAAGATAACTGTCACAACAAAACAGTACATATATATAAAAATATATAAAAAAGAAGGGAAACATATAAAATTCACCTTTGATTATCCATAATTACTAGGCGTGTCACATTAAATAAATCAAAAGTAAATTAAAATTAAAGAATAATTATACCACACGCAGAAACTGCGGAATTTATAAAGAATAAGTCAAATAAATAAAAAATAAGATTGAATAGCTTCGTTGATGAGAAGAAGAAGAACAGAAGAATTCTTTAGTCTAACATTTTGATATGGCGAATGGTTGTACACTAAACTTTTGGAAAAAAAAGTCTTTGTATGGATCATGAGTCTAATATATTTTGCAACCGTTGATTATGAATTGTTAGAAGCAGTACAGGACAATATTATTATTTACAAAATAATATGCTAACCATCAAAAATACAGACAAAGAAGAAACCTATTGTGTGAACTATTCTGAAAATATAAAATAGATGACTTGATATTTTATAATAAGTTTTTTTCTAAAAGCACTATACAATGACGTATGATGTGAAACATTTTTTTAAGATGTATTTTACGAACAAACTGTATTGAATTTCTTTTGCAGTAAAGAAAACTGTTTATGATTTATTTAAATTTAGAAAATAAGTTCTGAAATCTTTTTTTACTATATTGCTTAAATTATCATCGCTTATAGGTAATTGAGACATAATAACCTTTACTTCAGGGAAAATTATAGCAATAACTCATGTAAAAAAATATTTAGCCTATCGGCTAAACTAACAATATCTTATATTATTGGAGACAATGTCACAGATAATGAACAATGAAAATTTTCCATTATTGCAAAACGGCAATCGTTGGTTGCAAAAGAGCAGTGTGTGCGACATAAAATATTTTTCTAGTTTTTGCCGGCCCGAGATTTATACTAAGTTGCTTAATTTTTGTCTAACGTAAAATAAAAAAGACTAAACGAATAAATTTGTTTCATCGTGTCTAACTACAATTTTATTTATTAGTTGTTATTATACTTTAGGATTTAGTTTTGTTTTGCAGGCTCTTAATTTGGTAAAAAAGAGATCAGACAATTTCTAAAATTTCTCTTTATCTTAGAGAAAGTATTTTTTTGCTGTAAATTTAGCATTACTTTTAAGTACAAGCATAAGAATTAGGATTTAAACTATTCAACAATTCAATATAGTTTAAAAATTCTTTTAAAAGAGTGTGTCCTTTTTATTTAAAAGTTCGTCTTAAAAGGTGAAGTGTAAAAGTAGACGCACTAAGAGGACGTAGATTGAATTCAAAAAAAATTTTTCATGTTTTACTTTGTATTCTTTTTCTTCTTTTTTTTTTTCAGAACCTAAAACGAAAATTGTGCAAAAGAAAAAGGACAAACTATGCTCAGTACAAAAGAGATAAATGTATTAATTTATTTTGCTCTAGTTTTCATATACAAAGCAGTATCCACATGCAAATAAATAACAGTTACAACGAATTTTCTTAAAATTTTTTTGTGCTTAATATTTGTGCCCAAAACACCCAAATTTTGTTCACAGACAATAGATAATCTTAACAGGATGTTAATCCATCAAATCGATCTTTATTGATTGGAGCCCATAAATCAAAGAAATACCTGGATGCAGAACTTGCAAGCCATCCAACCAATTAACGGGTGGCTTCTTTTTATTCTACAATGGTGACGTTATCTAGCTATGGGAATACCCTTTTGTGACGACAATGCGTACGTAAGGGAAGGGAAATGACTAAAACATTACGATTTCATTAATAAAGTTCTTTTTCTTTTTCGTCTTTTCTTTCTAAGTAAAGTACACAAACATTACGGTTGCATAAACTACATTATTTTCCTTGCTTTTTTTGATTTATTTTTCATTAATTTTAGGTTCATTTTATATTCTCTTGTATCATTTAATTTTCATTAATTGTAATAACGCCAAAAAATCAAGGGCACTTTTGACATCTTTCAGCGAATATTATATTTACGTTTCTTATAATACACTGTTCTCATCATTACTGTTACTATTTTATATAAAATTATAATTCATTCAACACTTAAGTTACGCCCTAACCAAGTAAGAGCTTTATCAAGTCGTTGAAAGAAAAGACTCACCAATAACTAGTTATTTCAATAACATTAGAACAAGCCAGCTCTTTAAACAGTCAAATTTTTTAAATCGCAAGTTAAGAGATTAAATAAAATAAGATATACTAAAACCTTCTTTTACCAAGTCATAAGATTTAAAATTAAAAATGTTTATTGTTTTATCTTTTGAAATCTGAGAAATTGCAAATCACCAGAGTACAAATTCCCGTTTCGTGCTCAGCGGATGTTTAACTTCTTAAATTTTTTCCCCTTATCGGTTAAAATCAGTACAATGGAGAATTTTGTCAAAGCTCAACAGGCTCTTCATGGTCCGATAGCTAAAGCCTTCACAAGTTTCAAAAAGGTCAGTCAAGACAAGATAACCAAAGGTTTAGCAAGGTCTAACTTAGATCGCTTAAACGAAAGGTATTAAAACTTAAAACAAAACCACAAGAAAATTTTTAAACTACCAGATTAAAACCCTCGACATGATTATGTAACTAGTAAATTTTATGAACTTGTCTGCGATGATAACTTCACCTCATAGGGTCCACTTAACAATTTTCTGGATCAATTCCGCAATTCAGTCCACTAAGACGAGTTGGTCTTAAACTAATCCGGAGATCATGGTCCTTGCACTAATCCCTACGCTCAACTTCCCCGAGTCACGCTTTCCATTTCCTCGGGTGACCTACAAGCATGGGAACCCTCTAATTATCTCTTTCGTTCCATAATTCATAGGCATACCAATATTACTGCAATAGTGAAGTTTCATCACCTCCAATCTCGCCTTGCTGAAGAAGCAGCTGAACTGATAAAGAGCTTGCCTATCATAGTTAAGAATTACGACATTGCGTGGGATACTCTAAGCCGAACTTATGGTAGCAAGAGACGATTGGTGGCTCATTACATGCAAGCCATACTAGCTTGCAAGACAATAAGATCAGATTCCGTGAACGAGCTCAAGAGATTCAAAACAAAGTTGCTGACCCCGCTTGATTCTCTCATTGCCATTAAACGCAATGTCAGTGACACAGATTTGTTCATTGAACTGGTTATTAGCAGGTGTGACCAAGCGCGATTGGCAACGTCTTAAAGTTTGCTAAGTACGATATTAAGAGAGTGATTGGAAGTTAGACACTCACGTTTGTTGGATTTTCTACTCTGCTATGCCAAATTGAAGCTCTAATAAACTCCCGGCCTTGCATACTATTAAACAGCCATGTTAAAAGTCTTGTGGTTATTACTCAAACCTTTTTTTAAACTTCAAAGAACCATACGTTGAAGTTGATCCGAAATTGTACGATGCTAATAGTCCGCCACTTCAGCGTTGGCGATTTATCGCTCAGTTCTCTCAGCAGTTCTGGAAGAGATAGTCTGTTGAATATCTTACATCGCTTTATTTCAGAAAAAAATGGCATAGGCTATCACGTTTAATTGCTCCAGAAGATTTAGTTCTAACTAAATCTGAGAATTCATGCCTGGTTGATGGCCGTTCCCGCACATCCTCGAGACTTTTGCTGGTAAAGATTCCTTAGTTAGAGTAGCAAATACCAAAAGCTATTGTGGTACCTTTACTCAACCTATCCATCACTTATTTCTTTTGGTGGAGAGCAACTAAAACTTGAGTTGCCTTGTCCTTTTTACAAAAGTACAAGCCAAGGTGAGAGTTATTTTGGATATTGGCTTGGTAAAGGGCGGTAGGAGAGCTGCAACGTTGGTACTGCTGCTGTACCTATGTAAGGAGAGCGCGAGAGAGACACAGCCCGTGTATTAAGTAAACTGCCATCTACTTACCAAATGGATCCGGCGTCTCTGCTGCTGTGAGTGAGACGAGGCCAGTGCGCCTCAACTAATTCTAAAGAGTGAGCCACTCATCCTAACAAACCGTTAAGTAATGTTCCTCTCTCACTGTCTCTCGTACAGCAAAAAAAAAAGGATTAAATCCATTTGTTCAGTTTTTTGTTTGTAATTACGTTGAGTCTTACTTTTACACTAATTTTTTATCAGAATAAAAGGGCGCACAAGAGCCACAAAGTAATTTGAAGTGAATACATTCATGTGTTGTAAGGTGCTCCAGAACATCAATAATTCTTAATTGTTTCTTTTTCTGTGTATTTGCGGTTTAAAAAAGTTATATTATCTACTTCAATCTACTTAATAAGTCAAGGGGCTTAATTTAACCAATTATTGATAAGATATTATTATTACTATGATCGTTATTATCATTACTAATATCATTATGATTATTTTTATTGCAGTAATTATTATGATTATTATCGTTATTCTTATTGTTATTGTTACTATTATAATTATCATTACTTATATTATTAATTATATTATTATTTGTATTATTATTTTTATAATAATTATTAATAATATTACTACTATACTAATAATAATAATAACTAATTAATTATTGTTGTTGTATTGTTGTTTGACCAGCGTAAGTTGTTATTACTTTCTGGCTTGGAGTTACGTTAAGTGTCTGGTAGTGGTTGTGGTTCAGATGGGAGCTTATTTCTATCCTTGCGAATGCATTCTTGTATAATGTTTCTTTCCGAGAATTCAACTTTCTTTGCCTTTAAAAGGTTATCTTTATCAAATGAATTGGCTTTTTTTTATAAAGGCTGTTTATGCATCACTGAATTTTCCCTTATACTTTTTAGTGGACAGTTTAGTGGTTAATCCGTGGTAGTATCAGATTTTTAAGTATCTATTCCGATGCCCAGCATATCTTTAAAATTTTTGCGCTTGACATTCAGTCTTTCTTTTACCTTAAAATTCTCTATTGAGTCATCAAGTATCCCCCCTTTTTTTTCATTTGACTCTGCACCCTCTGGTCTTTTTTTTGCCTCTACATGCTGTTATGATTTATTTATATATTTTACCCTTACAAAATGGTCCACTTTAATTTATTTCTTTCGGCAATGGTTGACTTACTTCAACAGATCTCGATGTATTTGGTTGCTGCTTTTTATTCGCTTCGCTTGCACTGGAAAAAAGTTGGGCGCCCTGCGCCACCGAATACAGTCACGCCGTGCACTCACTTTCTTGGTCGCGCCGCATGCCTGTTTTGGGCGCGCGGCGCACCCAAAGTACCTGGCGCGCGGGACAACTAAAATTTAGATCTAGCAGCAGCGCATCTAAATTTTAGTTGTCCCGGGCGCCAGGTACTTTGGGTGCGCCGCACGCCCAAAACAGGCATGCGGCGCGACCAAGAAAGTGAGTGCACGGCGTGACTGTATTCGGTGGCGCAGGGCGCCCAACTTTTTTCCAGTGTGGAGTACACCCTGCACATGAGCTTAAGTCTTTTGGTCATTCTTATTTGTTCTTTTTTTCTTATTTCTGATTGCTTTACCAACGTCTACACTCGCTTTCTCTAGGGTATCTATAAGGTCAAGGATTCTCTTTCTCTTTTCGATCAACTCTGCAGCCAGATCTGCCTATGCTTGCAGATGCCTCCAGTGCCTATTATTATTCACATTTATTTCAATGCTATCTGTACCTTTCGGTTTGGCCTTCTCGTTATCTTTCTTGTTTTCTGGACTAGCCCCAGCTAGTTGGAACTCCAATGTTTTACTGGCTCATATATTCCGTATGCCATTGTAGGAGTGTCACAATTCGTTATTATAATTTCTTTTACGTATTTTACTTGTGGCGTTACTTAAAAATTTAGTAAGTATCTCTGAAACGTATCTTGTTATCTTTTATGGTTTTTGTATTGTACTGTTTATTACGTATCTAGCGCTGTATAAGGTGCGTCCGTTATATCACCCTTTTTTCATATTTTCTTATTCGTGCATGTAGGCCACTTTATCATAGGTTGGATCCTGTGGTAAGATTTGTTTTCTACTATTGCTTAAAATCACCATTTACGTATTCTGCCTCTGATCCTTTCCTGTGATCTGTAGTACTTGTTTTCATGGCTTACTTCTATTCAATTGTTTTATATATGGTTTTGCTATTTTACTCTTTATAGTTCTACTCATCACTAGCCACTCTAATTCTGAGTCTGCATCGCTGTGCTCACTCATTGTTAACTTATCTAAATTATTTATTTTGTGAGGATTATTTCTTCTTACCCTCTAGTTTGAATCATATAAATCAGATGCTTTTATCTGTCATTTTCTATTTTTTTTAATTATGTTTTTCTCTCTGCTTGTCTGTACTTTAAATACTCGTGTGGGTGGCACGTTTATGTCACCATTCCTTTTCTCCCCTGCTCTTTGGCAAGTTCATGCAACTCTCGTTGCGGCAAGTCAGGGTTTTTCTCTTTACCTTCTATCATTGAATTACAAAATAGTATGTCCAGTGCCGTATTAGCTACGACTGGTCTATAAATAACCGTAAACTCATAGCCCTTTAACTCTGCCTTTAATCTATTAAATCTTATGTCATGGTTTTTTGACGTATGGTAGTGTTTGAACCACTCATTATCAGTAATAACCGCAAATTTTTATCCAAATAAATATAGTCTAAGCTGCAGTTCCGCAAATGCTGTAGTTAACACCTTTTATTATAGGTAGGATGATGGAGCTTACTTTGTCGAAGGCAACGTGAGGCATGCTCGCACGGTCTGTCTTTTCCAATGTTTCCTGGACTTAGTCTCACCTTTATTACGTCATTAAAGGCCTCTTTTGTTACTATAAATGGTTCTTCTAAAACTAGTGCTGTGAGTCCAGGTTGTCCATATAATGCATTAACAAGTGTTATTAATTCATAGCGAGCTCTTGAAGTTTTTCCAATTTGAATTTCATACTTTTTTTTAGTAGTTTAGACAGTGATTTGGTCATTCTTCAATCATTCTTAATAAATCTTTTGTAATATCTAACGCAGCTAAAAAATTATTTAATTTTTTTTGCAATTATACACAGTAGAGATCCTCTTACAGCTTTGATTTTTTTGCGCGCGTTCTTATTTTGCCAATTCCTACAATATGACTCAATTTTACTGTCCGATCTTTCTAAAATAGGCCCTTCCTTAATTTAATTGTAAGGTTAGCTCTTTATAAATGCACTAATAATTTTTTGAAATGCTTGCAATGCTCCTAAAGAAGGTTGCCCTGTTTACGTAAATAATTGCAGAATATAATGAAACTTGGAAGTATGGTAGATGCAAGCAACCTGAACTTACACGCATTTTTTTAACGTATGTTATGATACTTTAAATAAGTTATATGAGATTAAAGAAAAGCAGTTATTATCAGTTAAATGGGACAGTGATGAGAAAATCTATTAAAAAATGTGAGAAATCACACATATAGATAATTTTTCGATGGTGAACGAAAAAATATAAGTTACGTAAGCCCTTTAAGTTTGAACCCATTTCATAATACTTCTTAGCGAGATATGATGGCAATAATAATAAAGTAATACGTTTGAAGTTAGCTTAGCAATTTTCAATTCAAGACAAAAAAAATGCAATAAAGCAAAAAAGACGGTGGCAATCATAAATTAAATTTAATACAATGGCGCTACATGTATAAACTTTTTACAAAGCATTTGAAAATAAAAAGTAAGATTTGACGCAAATACTATTATGCCGTATGGATATACTTCTACCTCATGGCCTTGCAGTCCTGCCAGTGCTAGTCTTCTTGCTCGTTAAAATGTGTTTGTAAAGTTCATGCAACCCGTAGACAGTCTTTTGTTTTGGTAATGCCTATCTGGTCTCGAAAATAATGATTTGTGGGTATCGTCTTCATATGTATCGATTTGAAAGAGTCCCTGCTTCAATTCTACAACTGTTATATAATTTACTGTTGCCAAATGTTCTCATACATTACTTTAGATAAAAAGTGGATAACAATTACAAACTATTACCTTGTTAAGTTTTCTGAAGTCCATTATCACTTGCCAGGGTTTTCCGCCATCTGGTCCTGCATTTTTTGGTACGATCTACATGTTTAAATTGTATGACGAATCTAAAGGCTTTTTCATGCTGTGTTGGAGTAACTTTTCAAATTAATTTTCATTTGCTTTCTCACAGCTGGTGAACTTCTGTATTTCTTTGTTACTACAAGCTTATGTGAAGCCGTGTTTTTCTTCGTTTTAATCGATTTATCGCTTTTTGTCAGTCCCCATTAAGTCTGGGTACATACGGGTAAACTTCTATAAGCACATTATTCATGTTTTTCCTCGTCCTTGTTGCAACTCAATTAATTAATTCACTTTTTTATTATCTTAACTCGAGCTTTTTTGTTACTTAAGATAGCTGTATTACTTTTTTTTAAGTATATGAGTATTTTTGCTACCACGTCCGTCCTTGTCACAACCCTCGTCTTCCACAACAAGTTTCTGTGTCGATTTGCAGCCAATATGGTTTTTATCTTATTATCAAACTCTTCATTTACTCCGAAGCTATTAGCTGCTTTAAACATTTATATGAAGGCTCTTACTAAAGCTTTCACATCATTCCCATTGACGTCAGATGAGTCAGCTTTTCTCGTGGTCTTGAATCCTAACGAGTCGATCACTGGGACTGGTATACTAATTGTTTCGTTTAATATGTTTAAGCGCTGCACATACACTTTACCATTATTGTTCGTAGTAATAAAATTATTAAACAAAAAGCTATCTCTAAGTTTTTATAGTGGGACTAAGCCCACTCTAATTTTACTGTGCAACTCTTTTATATATGCATACATAACTTGCTTTGCCTTTGGCAAGAATCTTATAACTTTATGGTTTTGGTAGTGGAATTGTTATTAAATTCAATTTAAGCGTATTGTTTTTGACGTTTATCTGGCTATCAAATAGCCTTAAAATGTCTCATCGTACGATAGCTTTCACCTCCATGTGAAAGTCATGGGGGACCATAGATAGGGCACACATAAAATTTTCAAAGTGTAATCTTATAGATTACAAAGCTTAGAAGGCTTTATGCGTGACGCCTTATACTTTTAATAATACCCTTCTATTTAACGCTACTCGAACGTGGAGATAACTTTCTTTAATTTTCTTGAGATTTAGAAATCCAAGGTCGCACCTTTGTTTATATATAGAAAGGTTAGAACTACTGTAGATAGCTTATGTTTTTTCTTAAATAAATTTACTTTTACTGTGCGAAATAAATTCTGGTCATTTTCCTTTTTAGTCATAGAACCTTTTTGCTCAGTATTAAGTAAATTTATTGCAGCTTTTTTGTTGCACTCGCGTTTTCTGGATATTTGTTTCCTGTGTCTTGTATGAAATAATACATAGCCCGTGACATTTCCTCTATTGATTCTTTGTTGTTGGTGACTGCTTTATATGAATACGTCGTAGCATAAGTCTCTGATGCCTTCTGCTTACCATTGTCCACACTTTTTTCGAACACCCTTAAATTTATCACGTAAACTTCTTCGTAATCTTCCTCTTCGTTTATTGTGCTGTGAAGTTTAACAATTAAGGAATACGTTGAGCATCCTGGTAGTTAAAATGCTCATTCTTGGAGCTATTTTATCTAGCATCCTGCATACTTGAATAATTTTTATTGTAGTATCTTTTATCAATAATCTTATAAGGGCTGTGTCCTCCTCTTTTGTCATGAATTTTAATTTCTTGGAGGTTATTATCATCGTAATTATTACTTTTGCTGTAAGAGCTTAAACTATTGGTTCCTTTTCTTACTTTTCTTGGGAGTTTTGGATTTTTTAATAATCTGTTTTCACGTCTTGCCAAAATTATACCGAACTCTCGGCAATATAAGCAAAAATATTTGTATTGACGGGTATCACTCTGTTCGTCTGCAATTGATTAACTTAAGGGCAATTCACTACCTACGGGGCTTAAAGGTGAAAAAGTTTTGTGTTAAAAAAGTACACGTTATTTGGGGTGGAAACTTTCAAGTAGGTACCAAACTTATAAAACTCAACTGACTGGGCCCTATCTAGTTCAAAACGTTGTACTTACACAGCTCAAGGCAGTGTTGGACTCTATGAGTACGTGAAGGGGGTACTGTACGAGCCCAACGGTATACATGCATGTAAATGTATATACATGTAGCATGCCCTACACACATGCATACGTTTGTATGAGTAACGTTGAAGATATACTATGCTACGTATTATAGTTGTAAATACATATACATGTAGCTAAAGCCAGGAGCTTGAGAGGTTGCACTCAAATAGTCCAACCTGTTGGGCTCGTACAGTACCCCCTCCACAAACTCACAGAGTTTAACACTGCCTTGAGCTGTATGAGTACAAAGTTTTAGAACACATGGCACCCAGTTAGTTAAGCTGTATAAGTTTGGTACCTACTTGGAAGTTCCGACCCCCAATAACGGGTACTCTTTCAACACAAAATTTCCTTGCATGTAGGCCCCATAGATAGTGAATTACCTTTAAGAAAATCGAATGCAGACAAATGAAGTAATACACGTAAACACAAATATTTCTGCTTATATTGCCAAGAGTTCAGTATAACTATGGCAAGACGTAAAAACAGATTATTGAAAAACCCAAAACTGCCAAAAAAAGTGAGAAAAGAAGCCAATAGCTCAGGATCTTATAACGAAAGTAATAATATAATAATAATGTCCTTCAAAAAATTAAAAAAAAAAAAAAAAAAGGAGGACACAGCCCTTATAAGATTAATGATAATAGATACTACAATAAAAATTATATAAGTAAGCAGGATGCTAGAGGAATCAGCTCCAAGAATAAGAATTTTCAACTGTTTTGCGTAATAAAGCTTCTATGATACCGAAAAAAGGGTTAGAAATCGATAATAGGACTTTGAAAGATTCATCTAGTAGTAATGAACCTTTTAGAAATAAAATAATAATTTTAGGTTGTTGTCAAATTCTCCAAGTAGTAAAAAACGGAAGCAAAATGACTATTGTTAAAGAACCATGACATTTTACAATTTTTGGCCTTTGGTTGATATTTATTATTTAAAACATAATAAACGTTCGATTAATAAAAAATTTCCTTCATTGCTACTGGATATAGGAAAAGGCAAAATTAAAACTTTTCAAATTCCTTAGACATGAAAAAAAAATGATATATGTTCTTAAACTTTTAACAATAAAAACTATTCTTTTATAAGTAAAGCTACATTAACATCTCACAATAAATAAACACATTTTTTCAACAAAAAAAATTTTAATAATATGGTAGAAACATTAGCAACGTATTATAGTATTGATTAAGCAACTTACAAAGGAGTAGATAATTCAGACGATAATATTTATATTAATTTTCCTACAGAATATTCAAATAGTATTAAAGAAGGTGTTCCCCCACACGAATTTAATCGAAAAATCAACGCTATTGTTATAATAATACAAAATTTAAACATATCTGAAGGACTTTGCAATGGTACAAGATAACGAATTACAATATTATTTAAATACAACATCGAAGCTGAAGTAATCACAGGTGAAACAAAGGAAATAAAGCCTTGATGCCTTAGGATTATACCTTATAAAACCATTATTTTCTCAAGGGCATTTTATGTTGTATTGTCTAGATGTAGAAACCCAAAAAAAATGTTTATCGAAATTGAATTAGAAAAAAAATTTGAAATTTAGAATATTATTCAGAATCAAATTTCAGAGTAACAAAAGAACTATTCCATAGTTCATTACTATTTTCATACTTTCTCGCAAATTTTTTCTTTCATCAAAAAAGCAAATTTCACTACTGTCTAGTCCCCAGATTCATGATGATCAACAATCTGTTTTATATAATATGTTTTCAGATTCACCATCATGGATGCTTAATTTTATTAGTGTGACAAATGTAACTTAAAATTTTGAAATTAGAAGTGTCTATCATCGCACGAAAAAGTTCACAAAAAAAAATTTTTTGTATGTGACCTATGTAGCATTATAATACTAAAAAAGGAAATTTATCAGCGTCACACAAAGAAATACTAAAAAATTAATAAAAATTTTTAGTGTACTAAATGCCGGAAATGTTTCAAAAGAATTATCCCTTACAGAGACATTTGAAAAGTCATGAAAAAAACGTTCAAAAAAATATTTGTCGAAATTGTAGGAAAGCTTATGTAAAAGCAGAGAACCTAAAGAGACATTTCAAAGTATTTAATCAAAATAAACATCGTTGGTAAGTTAATTGTAACAATCATTTTGTGATGGTTAAATAAAATTATATGTGAAAATTAGAAACAGTTAATATATAAGGCTTTACAAATTTATTCACATTATGTATGGGAAAACTAGGGGGGAGCGGGGGGAGAATGGGGGGAGCAGGGGAAGGATGGCAAGTATGGTGAAGTGGGGGGAGGCGGGGGAAGTGGGGAAGGTGGAAGGGTGGGGGGAGCTAGAAAAAAGTAGGATTACTTGAGAAATTCAAGAAAATAAAAGAAAAACTACCTTATTTGGGGTGGAGCTGGGGAAAAGTGGTAGAGGAGCGGGTTAGAGGAGGAGGGGTGGGGGGGAGCAAAACCTTGCTCTAACTCTTACGACTATATAAATGGAAGACATATATATTATATACATGTGAGTGTGTATGTGCGATTGTGGTAAAGAAAAATTTTAATTCACCTTGAGGTAAATAACAAAATGATAAGCGTCAGTGTAACACCAGTCATTTTTCCAATGATGGGTTTTTTAAAGAGTAGTTGTGGACTCTTATTCTTTCTTAGTTGCCATTGCATATCAGATAATCGCTTAATATTTTTTTAGCTTGTTGTTGCACTGCATTTTGTGCGTTTTTGATGGCTGCCTAAAAATTCTGAAGTATTGAGGTTAAAATTAAAAAAAAAACTTATATTAGCAACCAAACCTACTACACACCTAGCACTAATACTGTTACGGAAAATTTCAATGGCTTGGGGTGCTTAATAACAGCACTGTCTAACTCAATAGATCACTTTATTTCGATATTTCTTGAAGGGAAAGCGCTTGCTGGTCCCGAGTTACTTATTACGATTACTCTTGATCTTATTTTATAAGTTATAGAGCCCTGTAGCCACTGCTGCATGGCTTTTCATGTTTTTTTCTCCTCCAACTCATCTTTTCATTTTTTTTTTATAGATGTGGCCCTTCTTACGCAGGACAGAGTTACAAAAAATTTTTTTTTTTTTTTTTTACTGTAGAGCATAAAATATAGTATAATCGTAGACTTTTCTCAGCAAATAATTAGTAAAAACGTTTGAAAATTTACATTTAGATTTTTTTGCGTAAGCCTAAAATATTATTTTAACTCCTTGCATTTAAGTTTTTGTACAGTAAAAAGAAGCTGATGAAGTACTTATTAAGAGGTACAACCGTCAAAAATAACTTTTTAATCTAGGAACACAAATATTATTTTAATCTGTGAGACTCTTCGGAAAATTAACTATTTTAAAACAACTAGAAAAATACTAGATTTTCCGTTATTTGTAAGGTTGGGTGTAAAAAAAAAAAAAATTTGCGATGGGTGCGCGCAATCTTCTTTAGTAAATTAAAATTATCATATAAAAAGATAGGATAATAGTGGGAGCTGATGGCAAGTAAAAACAATCAAGATGGAACAAGTTCTTAAAATGAACAAGTTCTTATTAACTTAAAATCTTAAGAATGCTATAGAATTACCATATGTTGTTTAAGCGAAAGCAAATAAGAAGTAGCTGAAGAGAAGGTAAGGAGGAGTGAGAAGGAGCCAGAATGAGAAAGGAAAAGCAAGTAGGAGTAAGGAGAAGAAATAATTTAATTGTAACAGCTAAAAAAAAAACTGAACAACTAGAAAAAAATAACATAATTAGGGGAGAAGCTGAGATGCCAGAAGGATTAGAATAAGGCAAAAAGTAAGGAGGAGCAAGGAAAAGGTGAATGACAATTTAGTTTCATACAAATGTAAGATATACAAAGATCAATCTACCGAAATTAAAAAATAATTTAAGTAGAGCTGGTGACAACCATCTTTTTCCACAAATCCTCCAACCTTACACCATCAGTTAACAAGGACCCCTACAAAAAAAGGAAAATTTAGTATAATACAACATTTACGTGAGACTATTATACCACTAAAGCCACACCACCCCCCTTAAACTCCACCACTGTTATTAATTTTCTCACATCCTTACCCACCAGTTATTCTTATGACATTAACTTTCCAAAAAATTCTTGAAATACAATAAGAGAAGGTTCTTAATAACGTTTGTAATGATTTAATATTAACTGTGTCACCAAGTTAATAAGAAATAACAGACAGAAGTGAATTACTCAAGTATATAATCAAAGAAAAATGTATTACTAGTAAAAACCAAGGAAACATAGTCTTTATTTTACAAATGACATACAACGCAACTTATCATAAGCTATTATTTAGAATAAAAAATAAGTTTTGTAAAACTATTATATATACTTATGCAAAATAAATACTAAGGTTATTCAAACAAAAAACTAATGAAGAATAAAAAAAATAGAAATATGCCTCAGTATCAGAAGCATGTCCAAACAAAAGTTGTGTAACTAATAAAAAAAATAATTTTGTCAAAACTCAAGGTGTATTTTTATCATTGACGAACAAAAAGATTCAATCAAAAATACATTAGACAAAATTGCTGAGCAGTAAGTAAAAACTTAGATGGCTAATTATTTTTATTAATTATTTACAGTAAATAACAAATACTTATAAATACATTAATGTAGACTTCTAGCAAAACAATTAAGTGACTCAGAAATAAATAAGGTAAAAGTAAGACTAAGAATATGAATTATAAGGGTCTTTAAAGAGATAAGTGTATAAAACACACAGCGTGCTACTGTGAAATCTGCAATTATGCGTGTAACCTCCAAAAACTCTTAAAAACCACACATCTTGTAACATCAGCTTGCACTGCTACACCCAAGAATACGAGCAATCGACAAATTCAGCTCTTACTTATGAGTATACAAATATCGTACATAATTCTAACAGAAATTTGTAAATTATGTTGAATCCAAGAGATCAGCAGCTTCAAGCATTATTTACTACATACTCATTGTATCATGACTGTCCTTATGCCAATTGAAAGTAATGAGGTTAAGCTCTGATTGGTTGCTCGGATCCTTTATCTGACTTGTCTTAAATGCAAGAGTATAAAAACTCTTTGCACATAAAAAATATTTGCTTTTTTTTGTAATGTCTTCTGAAGTAACAATAAAGGTTACAGAGTAAGTTTAGTTGCATATTTTAAGAGAATGTAGAACTTGATTCCGTGATTATTCTACGTATCAGAAGCATGGGTTTTAAAAAATTGTAAAAATTGGCTAATTGACTAATCAGAGTAAGAAAAACAGCGTAAGAAAGTAATTACCAGAATTTTGGGCTCTGACGTTAAAACCAGCAGCCTTATAATTATAACTACCATAAATGTTTTTGTGTATAATAAGAATTATCATTGTGAACAAACTTGTAAAATTTGGTTACTGCGTTTTCATAAGCAGTGGCTAACTAACGATCATTAAAGAAAGTTGAGAGAAGGAAAATAAAAATTTGTAAGAATACTGTAAATCCTAATTAGAAAACATATTTCTTGTATTTCTTGTAAATTTTTTTATTTTTAGCTTAAATAAATTTATTAAATCATCATATAAGACGTAACTTAGTTGATGATTTATTTTTTTTTAATCCAAATGTTTCAAGATTTTAAACTTTGTTCAAGAGAATACTGCATAAAGCATTAATTGATAAATCAAATACCAAGAAAAATAAGCAAATGACTAGTGACAATGTCCTTTAAGAGGATGTAAGATAAAAAGATTAATAAAATATGCTACTTCTGCAAAATATTCAGAAAAACTTAATACCTTAAATCAACGTTAGTTTTCCCTATGGCACATTCATACCACTTTATACTTATCACTCAGTAAATCCTAGCACTACAACGCCAAGTTAACGATTTTAAAGAAAAATATACTGTCGTTAGGAGCTAATAAGGCCTTGGGCCTGATAGATGGCTCCTGACAAGCAAAAATTAAACTTATTTATTTATAGAATAAATCGACGAAATCTGCCCTTTACTTATAAAATCAGAAGTCACAAATTCACATTTTTCGTGCTGCACTAAGCATTTTGTTTTACTTAGAGAATGATTGAAGCAAATCAAAATTCTTATTCTATTTTTTTTTTCTTTCATTTTGCATTTTTTTCTATCTTTTTTAATTTATTAATATTTTCATAATAAATCATGTACTTGGAAACAACACTCAGAGATTTCTTTCAAAATATTGAAAGTGGCTGGTCCCTTATTGTAGAAAAATTCATGTTTTCAATAACAGTCATTTCAAGTTGAGAGGGTAGAGCCAGAAGTTAATTGATCAGAGTAACATTAAATACATTAGACAATTTTGTTATATATATAAGTCAATCATAATTTCACAATGCTCCCTCAAAGGCTCACGCATAATTCACTACTAAATTAAGTAATTCTCAAATACAACATAAAGAACCTGTTTACGACTTTTACAAGAGAATCTTACAACTTATATATCATCCATATAAGTAAAAGATGTTAAAAGATAGAAGCTACTGCTAACAACATTTCTTAACCTTGACAGCCTGATTTAAAACAACATTTAAAAATGGTTGGCTGTAAAGCATTCATGCTAGGTTTACCCAATAGGTTTGAGGCCAACACTATGTAAAACGTACCAAAAATTTTTGCTGGCAGTGTACAGATAGCTTTAGAAGCCAAAAAAATTGTAGACCCTAATACTCACACCACCTTCTATAATCAATAATTATATACATGTATCTTGCTCAGCAGTTACATCCTACAGCAAGACAAAGTTAATCAGTACATCAGCAGTACATATTTTAAGCTCAAATAAAATAACACACAAGTAGTGGAATATAGCAATCCCAACATGTACAATCAGCAAAACATCTTATTATTACTATCGTTATGATACCAAAAAATTTTTTGCTACGTTTAGTTCAAGCAGAAAAATAGTATTACCCCCTCGCCTTTGAACATCAAAATATTGACTCCACTGATCCGTCCGTCAAATTGTTAAAAAAATTGAATGCAACGCAATCTTATAAATACCATAAATCTTTCCAAAGATACAGTCACTTATTAGTCTGTTGAAATTGCTCTAGTTGACTGTAATATGTATTCAGCAATTCATAAATGACTCTGATAGAAAACTACACCTGCACATGCAAAAATGCTTAGGTATGTCCATGAAAATTTCGAAATGACACTATCTTTTACTTGATCTCAAATTCTTCAATAACCAACAATTTTTAAGATAAAATTTTTGGTTACAAAACAACATAGATACAACGGCAAGCAAGGATCGCAATTAGCTTCCACTAATAAAAGAAGCGCAATAGACGTAAGAAGAGTGTGTGTCACAAGAAACATCGGCAATGCGCCAAAAGTAACATTGAAAATCTCACAACTGACTAAAAGAAAGAACACATTTGTTATTAATACAGGAGCTAACGTCAATGCCATAACAATATATTCATGACTACCTTACCTCACTAATATATACAGAAAAATCCTAAAAAACGTTGTAATCGCTTACCATGAAGACTACTGAGCTTGTTTTACGAAAATCTTACATACTAACTCTGAGCAATCCCAAGATATTTTTCGTATAGTTTTTATCTTAAAGAAACGAATGACAATAGCAATAAGTAAAATCAAAGTCTTACTAAAATACAAATTCTTGATTGCTCATTTACCTTGATTTCCTATTAATGGCAGTGTTTGATTCGTCCATGGTTGGTGATCTTCTCCCATCAAGACTTTTTTCTTTGTCGTTTTTCTTAACTACGGCAACAAGTGGTCTTAATTAGTTATTAAGGAGGTGCAAGTGTACATACTACTTATTGTAATGTACCGTAACACTTTGAAAAATTCCACACTTTATCTTCTTCTTAGTACCCTGTAAATGTGTGCAGAGATTTTTTCTGAATTCGAGCGTGAATAAAAATAAGAAGTTATTATTACCATATTCTGTATCTGACTGCAAGATTCTTCTACCTCCGGGTTAACACATATATTTCCCTACTTTAAATACTATAGCAAATCATGGTTTTCAATTGCTGTCAACTCTTTTTCTTTCTTGTTTTTTAAGCTAGCCACACAAATCGTTGAAACTTCAAAGTTTTGCTGGCTCATGTTTTCCGTACATAGTCACTAATGTGTCAAAGCTTTCTGTAATAATTTAATTTGACATACTTTCTATTTGTGGCTTCACTCACAAAATTATAAGGTGTCCATGCAACGTATCCAATTATTTTTTTGTGGGTTTTGCGAAGCATTTTTCGTTTCGCGTATTTAGGCCAATTAATGTACGAAAAAGATGACATTAGTGTTAACAGAAAACAAAAAATACGTTAATATAGAAGAAAATTATTCAAGAAACATAGCGTTTTGTTTTTTCGGTTATTCAGTGGCTGAGTTAACCTAAAAGATTCGTGAAAGTCCAAAAATCACTTTTTTCGCGTTTGAAAAAAAAGTTGATCTCCAATGCCGAAAAGTTAAAAGACAAAGTTGTAGACCTTAAAAAAACCTATCGATTGATGCGCGTAAGATATAATTTAAATTCGTAATTGCTGAGAAAACTTGAAAAAACCATCGAAAATCGTCTTTTTTTTATTTGTTAATAACTTTTTTTCTTTTGAGATTTTAAAGTTTTTATATGGTCAAATTATGAGTTTTTGGTTCACGAATCTTGAGTTATTTTTTTAGCAAAAAATACTAAAAATTTTTCGAAATATCGCATTTTTTCGAAAAAAAACACCTTTCGTAAAAACTTCAATAGACGTCAGGGAATAATGCTGGAGCGATATTTCAGGGCTTAATCTCTTCGTCTAGACTTATTCTATCATGCAATGTTTGTAGTAAGTGAAATTTTTTAATTTTTGATACCGAAATCGAACTCCGAAAAAAGTACTTTTTTTTCTATCGGTTTTTTGCATTTTTTTTACGTATTTTGATAATTGCACGTATATAACTAACTGCAATGCATTTTACTTATTTTTTTACGAATTAAAAAAAAAAAAATTTTCATGATACAACCATGTGGAGCCAAGTTAGGTTTTTTTTTTAAAAAAAATTCCTGTGCGGCGGTGAAAAGCGTAGAACTCTGAAACTTGCACACTTTACTAACAAATACCCATTTTGCATTAAAAAAAGTATTCGCAATCGTTAACTATAGCGAAACGATGGGTATGATAACGTTACAGTTGAGCAGCTGCATGAGGGGAGAACATCTTTCTCTCACCACTCCGACTCCATTTCGGAGCCGTATCGGAGCGCCCGAGAAAGAGCAACCAGCCAGACACACCTCATACCAGCGGGCAGTCGATGCGCGACCCGCAAAAAGACTCAAATGTAACCTTATGATACCCATCGTTCCGCTAAAGTTAATGATTGCGAATATTTTTTTTAATACAAAATGGGTATTTGTTAGTGAAGTGTGCAAGTTTTAGAGTTCTACGCTTTTCACCGTCGCATAGGGATTTTTAAAAAAAAAAAAACCTAACTTGGCTCCACATGAAAATTTTTTTTTTTTAAGTTCGTAAAAAAATAAGTACAATGCATTGCAGTTAGTTATATACGTGCAATTATCAATATACGAAAAAAAAATGCAAAAAACCGATAGAAAAAAAAAGTACTATTTTCGGAGTCCGATTTCGGCATCAAAAATTTAAAAATTTTACTTACTAAAAACATTGCATGATAGAATAAGTCTAGATAAAAGGATTAAGCCTTAAAAAATCGCTCCAGCATTATTTCCTGACGTCTATTAAAGTTTTCACGAAAGGTGTTTTTTTTCGAAAAAAAGCGATATTTTGAAAAATTCCTAATATTTTTCGCTAAAAAAACAACTGAAGATTTATAAACCAAAAACTCATATTTTGACTAAATATTAACTTTAAAATCGCAAAAGAAAAAAAGTTATTAACAAATTAAAAAAAGACGATTTTCGTTGGTTTTTTAAAGTTTTCTCAGCAACTACAAATTCAAATTATATCCAACGCGCGTCAATCGATAGGTTTTTTTAAGGTCTACATTTTTGTTATTCAATTTTTCGGCATTGGAGATCAACTTTTTTTTCAAACGCGAAAAAAGTGATTTTCGAACTTTCACGAATTTTTTAGGTTAACTCAGCCACTGAATAACCGAAAAAACAAAACGCTATGTTTCTTGAATTATTTTCTTCTATATCAACGTATTTTGTTTTTCTGTTAACACTAATATCAAATTTAACATTGAGCCTTCGTAGATTAATTGGCCTAATTGCTACATATACGATGTGCTCGTTGTTTTTACTTTTTTCTCCATGTTTTCTTCTGTGCACAAGTACACTGGCGTGCCCTTGGTTGGTCCTTGTAATGATGCTTCATTTTTGTCTACTTTCCTCTACTCTTAATTTTATCTTTAGGTGACCTTTAATGAAATTTTTCGGTAGTAACCCCCTGTATCTAGTAACACTCTTTAATCAAGTAGCTACATTTTTAAGTATTAACTTTTCTTTTACAGTTGGATTTTGCTTCACCCTTAGACAATCCATTTACACTTATATCCACTTTTTTTGTTTGTTTTTTTTTCTGTACTTTATCATTTAAGTACTCTAAATTGATTATATCTATTCTCCATTTCTTATCGTTTCCAATCATGATTTTCTCTCTTTTTGTCTACTCTTGAAAAATGAGTGACAGCAGTTCACTTACGTCTCAATATCTCTTACTTTGTTGCTGTTCCAACAGTTCACACAAATCTTGGCGTGGCAGTTCTAAAATTTTCTGTCCTTTATCTATTACCAGATTTTCAGAGAGCGCATCCAGTGCACTGTTGTAAAATCACAGTAAATCTTTCAAGAAAGATTTTAAGAAAGAATCTAATAAAACAGTTGAATACGTAAAAAGTAAAATAAAAGTGTTTGAATTACATGAAGAGGAAGATGAAAACCAAAACAGTTTAAGTGCGTTTAACACTAATTTAGAAAAAAAAAAAGCACTACATAGGTGCAAGTAATGTAGACACTATAAGGCATAATGTACGAGATCAAAATAAAGCGATAATTCATGAAAAGCAAGGTGATGCGTAGCAGTAACAAGAAGGGCGACTACAGCAGTGGCAACGTCGCACTAGTCGAGGCCAAGGTAGTGGAGCTAGAAGAGGCTCTTGTCAATATCGTCAACGAGGCAGTTGGCAGCAAAATTATAAGGGACATTTAAATGAAGACAGTTATGTGTGTAGTTTCAATGTGGAATTTAATAAAAGACCTCATGAGTCAAGTGTCGTAGTAAATAGCTATGCTGGTAAGATTAAATGATGACTCGATAGCGGTTGCTCAGACCATGTTGTAAATGGTTATCGATATTTTTATGAACGTGTTGAATTAAAAGAACCTATGAGTGAAAAAGTAGGTGATGATCGTTCTTTAACAGCAACAAAAATGGTAATATTAGGCATGAATTTATCTTTTATGGTCAAAGTAAAATGCATATACAAAAAAATATTTGTTTTATCAAAGATGTAGATAAAAATTTAAGAAGTTACGGTAAAGTAACAAAAGCAAATAAAATTGTATCCGTAAAATGTATGTCTTAGATTTTTTAACAAAATGGAAATTTAGTTGCGTTGGCTATTAAAAATATTAATATTTATTATATGACAAGTGAAATTATGTATCGTGAGTCAAACTCAACGACAACGGATAAATTAACAGTAAACGAAAAATTGCATCGAATACTAAGTCACAGGAATTTTAATTATTTAAAAATAAATGCTTGATAGTTCACCTCCGTAATTAGAAACTGATACCCTATAATGTGAGATGTGTTTAAAAATACAATACATAATTAACTATTCAATAATGAAAAATCAAAGACCGAGGATATTTTACAAATTATACATACTGATTTAAATGAAATCCATCGTACTACTAGATTTAATAGCAAAAAATATGTCATGAGTTTGATCAATGATAACAGTAAAGAAGCTTAAGAGTATTGTCTCAAATTAAAAGGATAAGTATGTAATTGTTTTGTGGACTATATCAATTTTATTGAAAGTGAAATAGAAAAAAAATAAAATGACTAAGATGTGATAATACTAAAGAATGTATAAATAAGAATGTAAGTAATTTTGTGAGTCAGAAAGGCATACCTATTGAAACGTGTCCATCTTATGAACATGAATTAAATAAAATAGCTAAAAAATATAATAACGGTTTTATTGATATTTCTAGACGATTATTAAGAAGCAACGGTTTATAATTAATCTTAGCCAGAAATAGTAAAAACAGTGACTTGTTAAAAGAATTGAATTATCACTAACACTGTTTGAAAGAATGTTACACCTTTTAAAATTTTGTTTGGGAAAAAGCCTATTATAAAAAATTAAAAAACTTATGGAAGTCAAGTTTTTGTGAGAATACTAGAGAAAAAAAAAATTTCTAACCAAACAAAAAAGAAGATTTAGAAATTTGGTTTGGTAATCAAAATGTTAGTTATAGAGCTCCCAAAAATAATACAATAATAGTTGCAAGACACTTTAATATTATTAAAGATAACAAGGACTGTATTGGTTCAAAATCATAAAATTGTACAGTTATAATTAGCTTAAATAAAAACAAAGTTGAAAACACAAATGGCTGTTTAAATACTAACAGCAATGATAAAAATGAAAATTTTTATTTAAGACGGTCAACTAGAGAAAGGAGAAAGCTTGATAGGTACAGAGATACAAATCTTTTACATAGTTATATTATTTCTGTAAATTATACAAACGCTGGGAGATCTTTTCTTTATAAGCATACGATGAATAGTAATTAGTCTAAAAACTAGAGGAAACGATGGATAGCAAAATAGATTGTGTTAACAAAATTGAAACTTAGATTTCTGTAAATAAACCTAGTGATAAAAAAAAACTTCAAACATAAAATAGATTTATATGAGAAAGACTAACAATGCTTTTGAAGCTTGGTCAGTAGTAAGAAAATACCAACAGAATGATTCAAGCGATAATATTTATTAACTAGTTGCAAGAATGCTTAATTTTAAAATGTTACTCTTTCCTTGTTTTTAAAACAATTTAATTGTTGAACTAATAAATGTCAAAATAGCGTTTTAAGGTGGACAAATTAATTCTAAAGTATATGTAAAACAGCCACAAGGCTATGGTAATGGCTCTAATAAGGTATTAAAATTACATAAAACGTTGTATGAGTTAAGACAAAGCCCAAGAGCTTGGTATTAGTGTTCTGATCTTTATTAAAAAAGTTAGTATTTTAAAAGAAGCAAAAATAATTTTTGCTTACATACTTTAAATCGCAAGAATGATGATCTATAATGAATTTTTTTTGTGAATAGTTTGTTAATTTGCAGTAAGAATAAACAAAAATTAAATTTTGTTAAACAATTATCATGCAAATGGTTGGAAATAGAAGATTTGAGCAGAATAAGTACGTATTTAGATATTGACATCAATTATAACTATGAAAAAAAAAGGACACTTGATAAGAAAAACTATAATTAAACATTAGCTCAGGAATATGATATTGAAAACTAAAATTTGTATGCAGTTCCTGGGGAACAGAATTTAAAATTAGAAGCAGTGCAATCAGCGTATGATAACATTAAGTTTAGAAACCTAGTTTGAGCTCTTTTGTATGTAAGTGTGGGAACTTGACCCAGCATTAGCTTTAGTATACATTTTTAAAGTAGATTTCAAAACAGTTATGATAAAACATATTTTATATGATAAAATAAAGAAATAATAAATCACATTTGCTCTGAGAATTTGAAAATATTTGTTTTTAACAAAGAACTTACAATTAATTTATAAAACGAGTAGTAACAATAATATTATAGATCGCTTTGTCAATACTGATTAGGCGTGTGATATAATTAATAGAAAATCAACGACATGCTATGTAATAAGTATGTATAAAAATGTAATTTATTGGAAATCCAGAAAACAGAATCGTGTTACAAAACAATTAACAGAAGCTAAGTATGTAGCGTGGTCTGAGTGTGCACGTGAATTTAAAGTCGTGAAAGATTTATTGCTTGTTATAAAAATTAAGGTCTGCAATTTACGCAGAAATAAGTTCGAAAGATTTAAAAGTATGTTGAATGTAAAGTAGTTTGAGATGTTGAAATTAAGATGGTAATATAAATTTATGGAGGCTTGTTGGAATAGAAGTAAATTTATATTAGATGTGTAAGTAGTGACATCTGTTATAGCGTAAGCACTGTGAGTGCTTGATGATGTGTGTATGTGTACTTTGTTGCTTGTACAGTGACGTAGTGGGGAGAGATAGAACATGGCCGTTGCCACGCACGCACGCTCTCGTAGAGTTCTTCAGTATTATAAGAGAAGAACTTGCAGTCTTATTTAATCTTGCTTTTCATTGTAAAATATACTAATTCAAACGGTTAAAAGTGTTGAATTATTAATTCACTACCTTATAGTGTATTTGTTTAACAGTTATGTTGCCAGATATTCGTATATACTACTCCAAAAAGGGAGTGGATTAGAACTACCTATTGTTGTCTTGTTCAGTGACCTGAAATCTAATACCTTATTCCAGTAGATTGAGCTATCTGTTTTTGCATTTTTTGGTACAATCTTCCTGTTCAAGTTCTATGGTGATTCTGAAGACACTATTATGACTTCATCGAGTAATTTCTTCATCGCAACTTTTAGTTGCTCTTTGAAGGCTGGCAAAAATCTTTATTGTGTATTATTACTATTGATTAATTTTTAGTCATATTTATTAAAATTTTTTAACAGATTTGACCCTTTTAGTCGTTCCTCATCGAGTACAAATAATAACGTCTTAAGTTCTATTAGCCTTCGCACATGCTTATTTTCTTCTTTGTTGCAACCAAATTTATTAAGTTAATCCATTATCTTATCGACTCAAGGTTTCATGTTAGTTACAATTGATGTATTATTGTTTTTCTTAATTATATAAGTATTTTTGTTCCCATAGCCATTGTCATTCATACGTAGGGTACAAATAAAATTTTTAAGGGGTAATCTCATTTGATCCAGAGATTGAAAACCTTTTTGCATGACGCCTTTTATTTTAAATTTTTCCTACTGCCTAACGCTTCCTGTAATTAAAACAACTTTCTTTAATTGTTTTAATCCCTACGCTAGTACCAGCATAAAATGTCAAACCTCTATTTGTATAGAAGTTTTTTTTTAATAACTGTAGGTGGTATATGTTCCATCTAAGATTAATTTCTTTTTACTGTGCAAAATAACTGCTACTCATCGTTATTCTGCGCATTGAAGCTTTTTTCTTGCTAGCGAATAGTTGCATTATAGCTTCATCATTGCATTCGGGATCTATGAATATTTTCTCTTTGTATTATGTGTGACGTTATACATAGTGCGAGCCTTTTTTTTAAATCTCGATTGAGCATCAATTGATTCTTTGTTATTGGAGATCGGCCTGAATGTTTACAATGTTACATGAGTTTTCGATACTTTATGCTAACTGTAATCCACACACTCTTCGAACACCTTTAATTATCTCTTGTGAATTTCTTAATTTATTGCATTGTTATGTTTAAGGGAGTTGGGTCGCTCCCGCGGGGAGGTAAAGGGGAGCACGTGTATTTTCATAAGGCACCATGCTAAAGTCTGGTGTACCAACCTAACCTAAAATCATCCGCCCTTTCAATTACGAAAAATGCATTTGTGTTTGACTTGCCAGTACTCGTTAACGTTTAAATAAAGTACTTCAAAAAATTTACAAAATATTCTTCAAGGTATCTCGTTTTCTATGGTATTAATCAAATAGCCTAAATACTTACTTTATGAGAGATAAAAAATAAGGAGTAAGCGTTGTAGTCAATCTAATCTTTTTTTTTAAAAAGTGTGCTATTAATTTTCGAAATTAGAGGTTTTAATGGTATATCATTAAAGTATAAAGTCTCATTGAGGCCTATACCAAGTTTGAGATCATAATTTTGAGTAGAACGGCTTCTAGAAGTAATTTTGTAAAAAGCTATCGCGCCACATAAAAAGTCGAGCTGACAGCAAACAGTGTACTCAGTGCGTCCTTGTCTGCCACATAAATGAAGCATACAAGCAGAAAACGAATTTGTTTACGTTTGTGCGAATATCTCTATAACTGCAGACGTGATTTTATTAAAACTTTGCACGTATGCGAATGAAGTTGTCATTAATAACATATCAGTTTTTCAAAACATTCTCATCACTGTGTCAAGAGTAATAGATTTTTTTTTTTAATTGAGCCCATGTTAAAGACGACAAAAAAGGGACACTTCATGAATTTCTTTCTCAAAATCTGTAGACGCGATTGTGCTCAAATTTGGTGAATGCATCCACGCAATGTTTCTTTACAACATATATTTTGAAAAAAAATTTTCATCGTTAAGTGAATTGCAACCCAACTCCTTTACGGATTGAGGCGCACGTTGAACATCCTTGCTTATTTTTAGAGCCTTTCAAAATTTTTATAGTCTTTGACTATCAGCTTTTATATTTATTATAACTATTATTTTTATTGTAGTTTTTCCCATCATTTACTTTTTTCATCAGTTTCTCGAGCAATTTTAAGTTTTTTGTTTAATGCTTCTCTACGTCTTGCCATTATTGTTAACACCTGCAAGAAGAGTGTGTATAAAACTCCTCGCAAAATAAGCACTTAGATTTGTCTTTATTGAAACAACTTTATTTATCTGTATCCGCTGTCCTTACAAGTGGTTTGCTATTTACAAAATCTACCTTCACTTCTCATTATCGTGTAAGATTGTTTCAATTATAACCTTTTTTTTATGTCCTACTGTTTTCATTTCATTATCTGTATCGATACTTTTTTTTTGCAGCCCAACATGTTATTGCTGTAGGAATTACCTAGGCCATTAAACAAGAACCTTATTGCCTATTTGTCTAACTTAGTTTTTGCCAAATCTTTATTCGACCATGACATACAGCGGCTTGCTTTGTAGGGCATCATAATGCCATTTTAAAGCCATGGTACGTGTCCACAATAATTTATAACCAACCTAATATCTGAAAATGAAAGAGACTTTGTGCATAGAACTTAATAGAGTTAAACGTGTATCAAACTAATCTGCTGCTAGCCGTCTTAACCCAACCGGAAACTTAGCAGGACTCTCAAGCTAGTAAGCTAAGGCCAATGCAAGTTGCCTAGGTAGTACCAAGATAGGATTGTAATGGGGCTTTGTGTGGGTGCTAACTGTGGCCAAGAAAGCTATCGTTCACCTAGATTTTCTTTGTATGCATCGAGAGCGGATAGCAAAGAGGTATATATATGAGTAGCTGTGAAACTGTATACATTTCAAATTACATGTATGTGTTGAAAATTATAGAGCAGTGATTACTGATTATAAAAGTTATCACCTAGAAAGTATAACTCATGTTAAATTATTTCAATAAATTGTAATGTGTGGTAAAGAAGAGCGTTTACTGTTGTAAGATTCGAAAAGAGTGCGTAAGCACAGAATTTTAGAGAATGGAATTATTAATAAAGCGGGGGTATTTACTAATGAGTGTGATTTAAAAATAATTCATGCTCATGGATGTGACCATAAATTAGACTGTTATGCGTCACTATTATAGATTACTAAATATTCTTTTTAAATTCTTTTTATTTCCTCCAACCCTGTCCTTTATACACTTACTGTAGATTGGCATGCCAATGTTGGCCTTACACTGCGCCATCTACATCTATGTCTTTGCCCTGGTTGGACCTACATATGTAACTGGGTAACTTATGTAGGCCCAACATGAAACTCTTTTAAGCTTCCTGAATGGAAACCTGATTCTTAAAATTTGGATGTAATATTTTTTGTTTTAATAGGAAATTGTCAATTATGTCACTTCATTAATTCAGTAGAACAATGGAAAACATTTCAGGTCTCTGTTGAATATAGGCATACCATTTACTGTGATGTTTAGGTAGACTTATAAATTAAGGTTTAACCTTAGAACCAGTGGTATAACTGTTTGCTGCCTGGTTCCAGAAAAAAACTGCATAGTGTGATGCTGAGGGTAATCCCGTATGTTACTTTGTATCCTTAAAGAACGTTCTGACTGTTCATTTGTCGGCGGCTCGGTTAGCCGGTCAATCGAAGAAAAAGGGTAAATATTCCCTATTTGTACACATGTTATGGTAATTTTCCTCACATTTTTGAATCCTAGCCTATCTCTCCTATTATTTATTCAATGTATGACAGTTATAATTTTTGTTCTTCAAATATGAAGGTAGCTTAACTTAAAGTATGTATACACTTAACTATGTAAACTATTCCTGCTTAATTGTTCTACCTAGCCCTTTTATACTTATATCATAACGTTTTCTTTTGACACTCATTCTTTCTTTAGCTGCATTTTCCTTTAACTCCTTTTTTCTAATCTTGTTTTTAACATCCCTACTTTTTTTACTTTATTAATTGCCTCCACTAACTTTTTGTTGGGACTTATTTTCGATAAAATTTTAGGTTTTATGTTTTAAAGTATTCTTAGCATGAGGATTTAATTTTTTCTATCCATCTTTTTTAAGAGTGCATATAATTAAGAGTGGTGTTCGAAAATAACCGTCATTGTGTCTAATTGTTTCTGGCTCATGGAAAACGTATTGTTTTAGTTAGCCCTTGCATTGTCTATTTCTTTTTCGAAATCAGACATTATTTTTTCTGTTTTTTTAGAGTGTTGTGCGATTAACAATATTAGTTGCGATCAGTCGACGTACGTATGGAGAGAAAAGAAAGGAACAAATTTCTGTTTGGTTTTAATTACATAATATTATTTTGTTGGTTGCAAGTACTAGCAGAACAAGTGGTATTAAATTTATTTATTTGTTTTCGCGTCGCTTTCTGAAAATTGTATTATACTTTTCAATTTGATTCGTACAATAATCGCTTAACGAAATAATTATAGTTCTTTTGGAAAATAACTCAACTTACAAATTAGTGCTTCACATAATAACAGTCACAAAATTCGCAGTATTTGTTAATTCGTTGTAGTACTTACTCAGTAGTTTTCATTTTTTAATTTGTCTTGAAATAGTATTTTTAATTAATTCGTCGAGCACACAACAAATTGAAAAAAAAAAAAAAAACTCGCTCGTAATGTGGCCACATATAGTGTGCCAGACTTCAGCCCGGAAAACAACAGAGAGAACGTGCATTTTTTTATAATAACCTGTTACAGGTATTACCACAAACAAAGCTGTGATGACTTTTTTTTTTGATAATTACTTCTTTATAAAAAGTAATTTAAAAAAATGTTTTTGGTCACTGGTAAAACAAAATACGTAAATAATCAAAAAAAGAAGTGTGAAACATTTAAAGTACTGCTGTAATAAGAAAAAAATTGGCTTAGAGTGAGATTAGAACCCGGAGCAGCAAAACTTAAACCAATCCTCCTGCTGTAGCCATCTGAGCTATTAACGCTTAGGGGTCAAATAAGACTAAAAGTTACATATGTTTATCGTAAAGTTTTAAAGCTTGAAATTTTATTTAAGCTTCATCGTATTGTTGCCGTTAAGCTACGTATTAACGGTTAAAAAATATAAATTACCAAATAAAGATATCAGCGCAATGGGGCGTGTGGATAAAGGTGTTCAGTATATTCGTTAATAATATTACTTAGTACAAAAAATATTTGAGAGTACTGTATCGTTGTTGTGAATGCCTTTCTTTGTTATTTAATTATTTGACTTTTCATAAAAGTGAAGAACAATTGAGCGCACTGGATTATTGGAATAAATGCGCTCGTTCATTCATAAAGCGAAGTAATATGGTAATTGCATTGAGCTTGTCATTTTTTGAAAAGTAAAAAAAAATTTTAATAACATGACAATTATGTTTTTTTCTTTTTGTAGTTGAATGAATGATTATCTGCATTTAAAAAGCTCATATTTCTGTCAGGGAGGAAAAGCGAGAAAAGTAATACGCGCAGATCTTTTCCGTATAAGCAGTGTACAAATATAGCTATAGATAAATAGCCCGTTGTATGCATATACATATAGGTTTAGTTTCTCCTCTCTGCATCACCGATGCACACATTTGGATTCTCATGTCTCCCTCACTCATCTCTCCTTACCTCTCCCCGCGAGCCAAGCCCACAAGCCGCCAGTGAATAGAAAACGTTTGCATGGTTCTTCTGCTGGCCACGATGGACTGGCGCTCAAATCAGCGCTGAAACATCGGCACACTTTTTAACATAGGCACTGGCAATTTCCCTACTCATTTCTTCCCTAATGGCATATCCGTATATTCATGATGTGCCTATAGAGTTCTAAAAAGCAATTCATGTCGATTATCTGAAAATATTTCAATTTGATAAAATCCATAAGCGAAATTCAATACTAAGAAATATTTTGATCTATTAATTTGCTCTGATGTTTTTATAATATTAGGTAATATGTTTACTCCAATACTTTTGTAACAATGGATAAGCACCAGAGATAGTGTGATCATTCAATTTTCTATGATCTATTACGAGACACTGCCTTATTCCCCAATGGGTCTTGGCATTTTAGGGACGATCGAGAGGGGGCTCGTGTGGGGACTAGAGGAGTTGATATAAATTTTCTTTTGTCATAATTTATTAATCTGACTCCAAACTTTTTTGTAACGAGCAGGAAAGTAACTATGGTGTCTCATAGAAGCAGACTTATCGTATGATGTTGGTATATTGTGTTATACATACTATGTACGTAGAGCATCATCACCTTTGATATAAAATAAAAAGGAATATTTTTGTAAGATTTTTCAGTTGGCTTTAACTTGTCTTATCAGGATAATGCTAGAGAAATTTTTTCGGAATACATATAATTTTTTTTTTGTGATTATGTGGGACTTTCTCACAAAATACTTCTGGATTTTACTAGCTTTTATTTGGTGCTCAAAGCCATTGTCAAGCAAGAATCTTTATAGTGTGTTATCGCTTCATTGTCGATTAACATGTAAGAAGTAGTTTCATTAAGCACAATTATGCATGATCATGGCTATTAGTGATAATTAATCCATGATTTGGTGTCAGCTTTTTTGTTAACTTGTATTTTGTACTATTGTATCAAGCAATGGAATTTCTTGCCTTTTGTCAGTCAATGCTGCATTTTTTTTTACAAGAACAATAAAACTTATAAGTTTTTTTTTAGTATCAAGGCTCTTCAGTTGTAACAAAACTTTGTTGGATCATCACCTTGAAATACATTTTTTTTGTTTCAGATCCGCTAAATAGTTCTTCTTACAATAAAATGTGAAAAACAAAATTTTTATTAAATATATTTAACATCATTGTTTATAATTTTATAATAGTTTAAAAGCTTAGTTTATTAAGAATAGTTTTTTTATTTACATTTATAATAACACTAGCAACTCTTCTTCATCTAAGTTGAGAGTCACGAGTGAAGCACCTTAGTGCGTTACCACGTACCAAAAAAAGTTTTTAATTTAAAATTTTCTATCTGTTCTTTATAATTTCTAGGATAAAAACTTTTATCTTAAAACATTTTTCTTTGAAATCCATGCAGTTTTGGTCAAATAATAAGCTTCGTAAAAGTTAAAGAAATGTGATGATGCTGAAAAATACAGTGCAATCTTTGCGCCCTGAAATAGTTATGAGTCATAAAAAAAGGTTACTGATTGACACTTTCTTACGTTATTATATTCTAAAAAAATATTTTCGTCCATGTTGTAATGATTCCAAACTAATAAAAAAATCTCAATTAAAATTTTTTTTGCGTTTATAAAACCTTACTTTTACAACAACAAAGTTTCTGGAGCCTCATCTCTTTATCTTACACGCTTCAATAAATACAAATACATTGAACTCTACCTATAAAAATATCTAAAAGATCTAAGTTATCAATGTTCATGTTATATTTAATTGCTGATCTACGACTTTATGATTCATTTATTTGTTGATTTTAACGCTGCTCTTATAGTCTCAATAAATCCATTTTTTTTACTCTAGACTTTGTTAAAAACTTTTATGAATCCTAATGGCTTTTTTGGATAACTTTTATAAATTATAATATATTTACGAGAAAAGTAATTTAACGTTGGATGGCCCTAAAAAGTTCCAATGATGGAAGCTCCTTCTTAACTAAAATTTCTCTCAAATGTGACTGTTTGTCATAGAGGTGGTTGAAAGGTGAATCGTTGTCGTTATTTGCTTAAAAATTTTTTTTGAAACTAGTTATAAAATAAATTTGGTGGCAAAACAATTTCACTTTAGATAGCTGTCAAAAAGACTAATAAAGTTAAGAGCATTTGCGTAATTGTAAAGATTTATGATGGCTCTAAGAAGAGCCAGTAGATACATACATCTTTCACTTATTATGCAGTGATTTTAGAAAGTCATTTGTTGAAAAAAATTGTTTTGTGTACAAAATAAAAGGTAATGGCAATGAACTAAAAAATGTTCTGATAGTTAAATAAATATTTATATTACGTTTAAAAAAACGAAACAATGTTCAAAGATATGATGACTCAATAATTTCTTATACAATCATTCTCTATTACATTTTTTTAACAAGAAATATATGTCTAAGATCTCCTTCTAAGACAGTTAATTGATTACTAAGGAGGATATTTAAATTATATAATTTACGTAATGTTCTTTCAAGTATTTCAAAGGCTTTTCTTGTTTCATAGAAGCCACATTCTAAATAATCAAATCTACTTTTTTTAATTTTTTTCAAATTAAAATTTCAAAAACAAAGTTTCTTTATTGTATAAGTCCAATAATCAATATAATAATCTATGACTGACCCTTCTTTTTAGAAGTGACATTAACACTTTACCAGTCCATGCCATAAACAAATTTTTTCTTTATAAGTAATAGAATAAATAATTAGGGTTTCTTATAAAAGTGTTTTTTCTAAAGCTTCTAGGCATCAATAAAAATCTAGGCATCAATTGTTGTGTGCTCGACGAATTAATTAAAAATACTATTTCAAGACAAATTAAAAAATGAAAACTACTGAGTAAGTACTACAACGAATTAACAAATACTGCGAATTTTGTGACTGTTATTATGTGAAGCACTAATTTGTAAGTTGAGTTATTTTCCGAAAGAACTATAATTATTTCGTTAAGCGATTATTGTACGAATCAAATTGAAAAGTATAATACAATTTTCAGAAAGCGACGCGAAAACAAATAAATAAATTTAATACCACTTGTTCTGCTAGTACTTGCAACCAACAAAATAATATTATGTAATTAAAACCAAACAGAAATTTGTTCCTTTCTTTTCTCTCCATACGTACGTCGACTGATCGCAACTAATATTGTTAATCGCACAACACTCTAAAAAAACAGAAAAAATAATGTCTGATTTCGAAAAAGAAATAGACAATGCAAGGGCTAACTAAAACAATACGTTTTCCATGAGCCAGAAACAATTAGACACAATGACGGTTATTTTCGAACACCACTCTTAATTATATGCACTCTTAAAAAAGATGGATAGAAAAAATTAAATCCTCATGCTAAGAATACTTTAAAACATAAAACCTAAAATTTTATCGAAAATAAGTCCCAACAAAAAGTTAGTGGAGGCAATTAATAAAGTAAAAAAAGTAGGGATGTTAAAAACAAGATTAGAAAAAAGGAGTTAAAGGAAAATGCAGCTAAAGAAAGAATGAGTGTCAAAAGAAAACGTTATGATATAAGTATAAAAGGGCTAGGTAGAACAATTAAGCAGGAATAGTTTACATAGTTAAGTGTATACATACTTTAAGTTAAGCTACCTTCATATTTGAAGAACAAAAATTATAACTGTCATACATTGAATAAATAATAGGAGAGATAGGCTAGGATTCAAAAATGTGAGGAAAATTACCATAACATGTGTACAAATAGGGAATATTTACCCTTTTTCTTCGATTGACCGGCTAACCGAGCCGCCGACAAATGAACAGTCAGAACGTTCTTTAAGGATACAAAGTAACATACGGGATTACCCTCAGCATCACACTATGCAGTTTTTTTCTGGAACCAGGCAGCAAACAGTTATACCACTGGTTCTAAGGTTAAACCTTAATTTATAAGTCTACCTAAACATCACAGTAAATGGTATGCCTATATTCAACAGAGACCTGAAATGTTTTCCATTGTTCTACTGAATTAATGAAGTGACATAATTGACAATTTCCTATTAAAACAAAAAATATTACATCCAAATTTTAAGAATCAGGTTTCCATTCAGGAAGCTTAAAAGAGTTTCATGTTGGGCCTACATAAGTTACCCAGTTACATATGTAGGTCCAACCAGGGCAAAGACATAGATGTAGATGGCGCAGTGTAAGGCCAACATTGGCATGCCAATCTACAGTAAGTGTATAAAGGACAGGGTTGGAGGAAATAAAAAGAATTTAAAAAGAATATTTAGTAATCTATAATAGTGACGCATAACAGTCTAATTTATGGTCACATCCATGAGCATGAATTATTTTTAAATCACACTCATTAGTAAATACCCCCGCTTTATTAATAATTCCATTCTCTAAAATTCTGTGCTTACGCACTCTTTTCGAATCTTACAACAGTAAACGCTCTTCTTTACCACACATTACAATTTATTGAAATAATTTAACATGAGTTATACTTTCTAGGTGATAACTTTTATAATCAGTAATCACTGCTCTATAATTTTCAACACATACATGTAATTTGAAATGTATACAGTTTCACAGCTACTCATATATATACCTCTTTGCTATCCGCTCTCGATGCATACAAAGAAAATCTAGGTGAACGATAGCTTTCTTGGCCACAGTTAGCACCCACACAAAGCCCCATTACAATCCTATCTTGGTACTACCTAGGCAACTTGCATTGGCCTTAGCTTACTAGCTTGAGAGTCCTGCTAAGTTTCCGGTTGGGTTAAGACGGCTAGCAGCAGATTAGTTTGATACACGTTTAACTCTATTAAGTTCTATGCACAAAGTCTCTTTCATTTTCAGATATTAGGTTGGTTATAAATTATTGTGGACACGTACCATGGCTTTAAAATGGCATTATGATGCCCTACAAAGCAAGCCGCTGTATGTCATGGTCGAATAAAGATTTGGCAAAAACTAAGTTAGACAAATAGGCAATAAGGTTCTTGTTTAATGGCCTAGGTAATTCCTACAGCAATAACATGTTGGGCTGCAAAAAAAAAGTATCGATACAGATAATGAAATGAAAACAGTAGGACATAAAAAAAAGGTTATAATTGAAACAATCTTACACGATAATGAGAAGTGAAGGTAGATTTTGTAAATAGCAAACCACTTGTAAGGACAGCGGATACAGATAAATAAAGTTGTTTCAATAAAGACAAATCTAAGTGCTTATTTTGCGAGGAGTTTTATACACACTCTTCTTGCAGGTGTTAACAATAATGGCAAGACGTAGAGAAGCATTAAACAAAAAACTTAAAATTGCTCGAGAAACTGATGAAAAAAGTAAATGATGGGAAAAACTACAATAAAAATAATAGTTATAATAAATATAAAAGCTGATAGTCAAAGACTATAAAAATTTTGAAAGGCTCTAAAAATAAGCAAGGATGTTCAACGTGCGCCTCAATCCGTAAAGGAGTTGGGTTGCAATTCACTTAACGATGAAAATTTTTTTTCAAAATATATGTTGTAAAGAAACATTGCGTGGATGCATTCACCAAATTTGAGCACAATCGCGTCTACAGATTTTGAGAAAGAAATTCATGAAGTGTCCCTTTTTTGTCGTCTTTAACATGGGCTCAATTAAAAAAAAAAATCTATTACTCTTGACACAGTGATGAGAATGTTTTGAAAAACTGATATGTTATTAATGACAACTTCATTCGCATACGTGCAAAGTTTTAATAAAATCACGTCTGCAGTTATAGAGATATTCGCACAAACGTAAACAAATTCGTTTTCTGCTTGTATGCTTCATTTATGTGGCAGACAAGGACGCACTGAGTACACTGTTTGCTGTCAGCTCGACTTTTTATGTGGCGCGATAGCTTTTTACAAAATTACTTCTAGAAGCCGTTCTACTCAAAATTATGATCTCAAACTTGGTATAGGCCTCAATGAGACTTTATACTTTAATGATATACCATTAAAACCTCTAATTTCGAAAATTAATAGCACACTTTTTAAAAAAAAAGATTAGATTGACTACAACGCTTACTCCTTATTTTTTATCTCTCATAAAGTAAGTATTTAGGCTATTTGATTAATACCATAGAAAACGAGATACCTTGAAGAATATTTTGTAAATTTTTTGAAGTACTTTATTTAAACGTTAACGAGTACTGGCAAGTCAAACACAAATGCATTTTTCGTAATTGAAAGGGCGGATGATTTTAGGTTAGGTTGGTACACCAGACTTTAGCATGGTGCCTTATGAAAATACACGTGCTCCCCTTTACCTCCCCGCGGGAGCGACCCAACTCCCTTAAACATAACAATGCAATAAATTAAGAAATTCACAAGAGATAATTAAAGGTGTTCGAAGAGTGTGTGGATTACAGTTAGCATAAAGTATCGAAAACTCATGTAACATTGTAAACATTCAGGCCGATCTCCAATAACAAAGAATCAATTGATGCTCAATCGAGATTTAAAAAAAAGGCTCGCACTATGTATAACGTCACACATAATACAAAGAGAAAATATTCATAGATCCCGAATGCAATGATGAAGCTATAATGCAACTATTCGCTAGCAAGAAAAAAGCTTCAATGCGCAGAATAACGATGAGTAGCAGTTATTTTGCACAGTAAAAAGAAATTAATCTTAGATGGAACATATACCACCTACAGTTATTAAAAAAAAACTTCTATACAAATAGAGGTTTGACATTTTATGCTGGTACTAGCGTAGGGATTAAAACAATTAAAGAAAGTTGTTTTAATTACAGGAAGCGTTAGGCAGTAGGAAAAATTTAAAATAAAAGGCGTCATGCAAAAAGGTTTTCAATCTCTGGATCAAATGAGATTACCCCTTAAAAATTTTATTTGTACCCTACGTATGAATGACAATGGCTATGGGAACAAAAATACTTATATAATTAAGAAAAACAATAATACATCAATTGTAACTAACATGAAACCTTGAGTCGATAAGATAATGGATTAACTTAATAAATTTGGTTGCAACAAAGAAGAAAATAAGCATGTGCGAAGGCTAATAGAACTTAAGACGTTATTATTTGTACTCGATGAGGAACGACTAAAAGGGTCAAATCTGTTAAAAAATTTTAATAAATATGACTAAAAATTAATCAATAGTAATAATACACAATAAAGATTTTTGCCAGCCTTCAAAGAGCAACTAAAAGTTGCGATGAAGAAATTACTCGATGAAGTCATAATAGTGTCTTCAGAATCACCATAGAACTTGAACAGGAAGATTGTACCAAAAAATGCAAAAACAGATAGCTCAATCTACTGGAATAAGGTATTAGATTTCAGGTCACTGAACAAGACAACAATAGGTAGTTCTAATCCACTCCCTTTTTGGAGTAGTATATACGAATATCTGGCAACATAACTGTTAAACAAATACACTATAAGGTAGTGAATTAATAATTCAACACTTTTAACCGTTTGAATTAGTATATTTTACAATGAAAAGCAAGATTAAATAAGACTGCAAGTTCTTCTCTTATAATACTGAAGAACTCTACGAGAGCGTGCGTGCGTGGCAACGGCCATGTTCTATCTCTCCCCACTACGTCACTGTACAAGCAACAAAGTACACATACACACATCATCAAGCACTCACAGTGCTTACGCTATAACAGATGTCACTACTTACACATCTAATATAAATTTACTTCTATTCCAACAAGCCTCCATAAATTTATATTACCATCTTAATTTCAACATCTCAAACTACTTTACATTCAACATACTTTTAAATCTTTCGAACTTATTTCTGCGTAAATTGCAGACCTTAATTTTTATAACAAGCAATAAATCTTTCACGACTTTAAATTCACGTGCACACTCAGACCACGCTACATACTTAGCTTCTGTTAATTGTTTTGTAACACGATTCTGTTTTCTGGATTTCCAATAAATTACATTTTTATACATACTTATTACATAGCATGTCGTTGATTTTCTATTAATTATATCACACGCCTAATCAGTATTGACAAAGCGATCTATAATATTATTGTTACTACTCGTTTTATAAATTAATTGTAAGTTCTTTGTTAAAAACAAATATTTTCAAATTCTCAGAGCAAATGTGATTTATTATTTCTTTATTTTATCATATAAAATATGTTTTATCATAACTGTTTTGAAATCTACTTTAAAAATGTATACTAAAGCTAATGCTGGGTCAAGTTCCCACACTTACATACAAAAGAGCTCAAACTAGGTTTCTAAACTTAATGTTATCATACGCTGATTGCACTGCTTCTAATTTTAAATTCTGTTCCCCAGGAACTGCATACAAATTTTAGTTTTCAATATCATATTCCTGAGCTAATGTTTAATTATAGTTTTTCTTATCAAGTGTCCTTTTTTTTTCATAGTTATAATTGATGTCAATATCTAAATACGTACTTATTCTGCTCAAATCTTCTATTTCCAACCATTTGCATGATAATTGTTTAACAAAATTTAATTTTTGTTTATTCTTACTGCAAATTAACAAACTATTCACAAAAAAAATTCATTATAGATCATCATTCTTGCGATTTAAAGTATGTAAGCAAAAATTATTTTTGCTTCTTTTAAAATACTAACTTTTTTAATAAAGATCAGAACACTAATACCAAGCTCTTGGGCTTTGTCTTAACTCATACAACGTTTTATGTAATTTTAATACCTTATTAGAGCCATTACCATAGCCTTGTGGCTGTTTTACATATACTTTAGAATTAATTTGTCCACCTTAAAACGCTATTTTGACATTTATTAGTTCAACAATTAAATTGTTTTAACAACAAGGAAAGAGTAACATTTTAAAATTAAGCATTCTTGCAACTAGTTAATAAATATTATCGCTTGAATCATTCTGTTGGTATTTTCTTACTACTGACCAAGCTTCAAAAGCATTGTTAGTCTTTCTCATATAAATCTATTTTATGTTTGAAGTTTTTTTTTATCACTAGGTTTATTTACAGAAATCTAAGTTTCAATTTTGTTAACACAATCTATTTTGCTATCCATCGTTTCCTCTAGTTTTTAGACTAATTACTATTCATCGTATGCTTATAAAGAAAAGATCTCCCAGCGTTTGTATAATTTACAGAAATAATATAACTATGTAAAAGATTTGTATCTCTGTACCTATCAAGCTTTCTCCTTTCTCTAGTTGACCGTCTTAAATAAAAATTTTCATTTTTATCATTGCTGTTAGTATTTAAACAGCCATTTGTGTTTTCAACTTTGTTTTTATTTAAGCTAATTATAACTGTACAATTTTATGATTTTGAACCAATACAGTCCTTGTTATCTTTAATAATATTAAAGTGTCTTGCAACTATTATTGTATTATTTTTGGGAGCTCTATAACTAACATTTTGATTACCAAACCAAATTTCTAAATCTTCTTTTTTGTTTGGTTAGAAATTTTTTTTTTCTCTAGTATTCTCACAAAAACTTGACTTCCATAAGTTTTTTAATTTTTTATAATAGGCTTTTTCCCAAACAAAATTTTAAAAGGTGTAACATTCTTTCAAACAGGGTTAGTGATAATTCAATTCTTTTAACAAGTCACTGTTTTTACTATTTCTGGCTAAGATTAATTATAAACCGTTGCTTCTTAATAATCGTCTAGAAATATCAATAAAACCGTTATTATATTTTTTAGCTATTTTATTTAATTCATGTTCATAAGATGGACACGTTTCAATAGGTATGCCTTTCTGACTCACAAAATTACTTACATTCTTATTTATACATTCTTTAGTATTATCACATCTTAGTCATTTTATTTTTTTTCTATTTCACTTTCAATAAAATTGATATAGTCCACAAAACAATTACATACTTATCCTTTTAATTTGAGACAATACTCTTAAGCTTCTTTACTGTTATCATTGATCAAACTCATGACATATTTTTTGCTATTAAATCTAGTAGTACGATGGATTTCATTTAAATCAGTATGTATAATTTGTAAAATATCCTCGGTCTTTGATTTTTCATTATTGAATAGTTAATTATGTATTGTATTTTTAAACACATCTCACATTATAGGGTATCAGTTTCTAATTACGGAGGTGAACTATCAAGCATTTATTTTTAAATAATTAAAATTCCTGTGACTTAGTATTCGATGCAATTTTTCGTTTACTGTTAATTTATCCGTTGTCGTTGAGTTTGACTCACGATACATAATTTCACTTGTCATATAATAAATATTAATATTTTTAATAGCCAACGCAACTAAATTTCCATTTTGTTAAAAAATCTAAGACATACATTTTACGGATACAATTTTATTTGCTTTTGTTACTTTACCGTAACTTCTTAAATTTTTATCTACATCTTTGATAAAACAAATATTTTTTTGTATATGCATTTTACTTTGACCATAAAAGATAAATTCGTGCCTAATATTACCATTTTTGTTGCTGTTAAAGAACGATCATCACCTACTTTTTCACTCATAGGTTCTTTTAATTCAACACGTTCATAAAAATATCGATAACCATTTACAACATGGTCTGAGCAACCGCTATCGAGTCATCATTTAATCTTACCAGCATAGCTATTTACTACGACACTTGACTCATGAGGTCTTTTATTAAATTCCACATTGAAACTACACACATTACTGTCTTCATTTAAATGTCCCTTATAATTTTGCTGCCAACTGCCTCGTTGACGATATTGACAAGAGCCTCTTCTAGCTCCACTACCTCGGCCTCGGCTAGTGCGATGTTGCCACTGCTGTAGTCGCCCTTCTCGTTACTGCTACGCATCACCTTGCTTCTCATGATTTACCGCTTTATTTTGATCTCGTACATTATGCCTTAAAGTGTCTACATTTCTTGCACCCATGTAGTGCTTTCTTTTTTTTTAAATTAGTGTTAAACGCACTTGAACTGTTTTGGTTTTCATCTTCCTCTTCATGTAATTCAAACACTTTTATTTTACTTTTTACGTATTCAACTGTTTTATTAGATTCTTTCTTAAAATCTTTCTTGAAAGATTAACTGTGATTTTACAACAGGGCACTGGATGCGCTCTCTGAAAATCTGGTAATAGATAAAGGACAGAAAATTTTAGAACTGCCACGCCAAGATTTGTGTGAACTGTTGGAACAGCAACAAAGTAAGAGATATTGAGACGTAAGTGAACTGCTGTCACTCATTTTTCAAGAGTAGACAAAAAGAGAGAAAATCATGATTGGAAACGATAAGAAATGGAGAATAGATATAATTAATTTAGAGGACTTAAATGATAAAGTACAAAAAAAAACAAACAAAAAAAGTGGATATAAGTGTAAATGGATTGTCTAAGGGTGAAGCTGAATCCAACTGTAAAAGAAAAGTTAATACTTAAAAATGTAGCTACTTGATTAAAGAGCGTTACTAGATACAGGGGGTAACTACGGAAAAATTTTACTAAAGGTCACCTAAAGATAAAATTAAGAGCAGAGGAAAGTAGACAAAAATGAAGTATTATTACAAGGACCAACCAAGGGCACGCCAGTGTACTTGTGCACAGAAGAAAACATGGAGAAAAAAGTAAAAACAACGAGCACATCGTATATGTAGCAATACGCGAAACGAAAAATGCTTCGCGAAACCCACAAAAAGATAATTGGATACGTTGCATGAACACGTTATAATTTTGTGAGTGAAGCCACAAATAGAAAGTATGTCAAATTAAATTATTACAGAAAGCTTTTACACATTAGTGACTATGTACGGAAACATACGCCAGCAAAACTTTAAAGTTCCAACGATTTGTGTGGCTAGCCTAAAAAACAAGAAAGAAAAAGAGTTGACAGCAATTGAAAACCATGATTTGCTATAGTATTTAAAGTAGGGAAATATATGTGTTAACCCGGAGGTAGAAGAATCTTGCAGTCAGATACAGAATATGGTAATAATAACTTCTTATTTTTATTCACGCTAGAATTCAGAAAAAATCTCTGCACACATTTACAGGGTACTAAGAAGAAGATAAAGTGTGGAATTTTTCAAAGTGTTACGGTACATTACAATAAGTAGTATGTACACTTGCACCTCCTTAATAACTTATTTAGACCGCTTGTTGCCGTAGTTAAGAAAAACGACAAAGAAAAAAGTCTTGATGGGAGGAGATCACCAACCATGGACGAATCAAACACTGCCATTAATAGGAAATCAAGGTAAATGAGCAATCAAGAATTTGTATTTTAGTAAGACTTTGATTTTACTTATTGCTATTGTCATTCGTTTCTTTAAGATAAAAACTATACGAAAAATATTTTGGGAGTGCTCAGAGTTAGTATGTAAGATTTTAGTAAAACAAGCTCAGTAGTCTTCATGGTAAGCGATTACAACGTTTTTAAGGATTTTTCTGTATATATCAGTGAAGTTAGATAGTCATGAATATATTGTTATGGCATTGACGTTAGCTCTTGTATTTATAACAAATGTGTTCTTTCTTTTATTCAGTTGTGAGATTTTTAATGTTACTTTTGGCGGCTTGGATGTAATTAGTTAAATTTAAGCTAGATATTGTACAACTAACATTTTGGTTCGATTATTCACCTATTATTATAATATCCTATTTAATACTCTCTAGAATCTTCGATGCCTTGTATTCTATATTCATTTATTAAAGTTTTATATGGCAAACAGTTTTTAGCTAATCATTTAAGCATAACTTTTGACAGGACTCCTTTCAATGGTTAAAGTTTTGATACATACCTTGAAATCTTCTATTTGCATAAACCATTTTTATTGAGCTTGAACGCACTTGCTCAAAAGTTTTGCTATTATTAAGAAAAATATTAACATTTTTTTATTTAAGAAACTGTTATTTTAGTATATTTATATCAAACAATGCATCGTGTTTGTCTTTTGTTAAAAGTTTTAAGAATTTTTCTGTTCAAGTTTTTAACTTGTTATTGGTTGCAACAGGAAACAATTTTATAAGAAATGGTAATAAGTCTTAAAATCGTTTGATACAAGCACTAAGCGTATTTATAAGCAACAAGTTACTAAGTGCTTGAACTAAACGATCAGTGGAGAACTTACAGTTATGAGGGATGAAAATACATTTTTTAACAACTTTTTATCGTCAAAGACCTAGTAATTCATTCATGACATTTTAAATGCTCAGAGTTTATACTTCGAATGGCTTTTTATATAATTTTTTACCTACGTTAGTTAATCTACTGATAACACGAGCCGTTAGATCCATTACACATGTTTGTGTAATATATTGTACACTAAAAACAAATTTTCCAAGATACAATGAATCATTATGCTTTGAAACAAATCCATTGATCTTTATGCTAAAGAACACTAGAGACATATTGTATTTAAAAACTTTAATAATTATTAAAAACTTAGTGATTTCCTAAACAATGACATATGACTCAAGAACGTTGGTCCTTCTGACTCTTTTTTTTATAATGCAACTGAGCTTTACCACAGTTACGTTTCTATACGTCTTTTTTTAATTATTTAGTATAAACTCTACGTGATTTTTATTTCATGCAGAAAATAATCGCAATAGTGGACATGGAGAATCAGAGACATTCATGTTATCGAGTGTTTGACGTACATAACGTAAACCCTCATCTTTCTGAGCTATAATACAAGCAAATCTAAAATAGGTATTGTTTTATCATAAATTATTTTAATTTTTAAATTATCATAATCGTTTGACGTTGTATGTCAACGATACAATGATGAGACGGATCTTTTAACATCAAAAGAAGGATAATATACCTTAAGATCGCACTTTCTGACTTGCTATTATAAATTCTTTTTGAAGCTTTGCAAGCAATGGTATTGTTGAGGCTTGAATTTCCTTGACTTGAACTTGCACAGAAAGATTTTCAAGCATTATTTGGTCATTTTTAAAGAAGTGTTTTGAGTTTTTCAAACAGTGTAATGTTGTCAAACTCATTGATACAAAAATGATTCTAATTTTCTGCAATTCCAGAACACCAGAAACTGCATTTATGGTATTGACCAAAAACGTGATGCTAAATTAACTTTAGACTTCTCCTTAATTTATCAAGATTTCCCACATTTTTGTTTACTGCGTAAATAAAACGTTTTAAAAAAAATTAGTTGATTCTAAATTTAGCTCTCTATCTGGATCTGGAGCCTGGGATATTTTGAGGTCATGAAGAGCATTTTTACCCGTTTCGACGAGTGGTTTATGTCAGAGTGCCTTATAATACTAAAACAACCAGCTTTTTTTAATTCTGACACACACCCTGCATTATTATTTTCTATAAATACGCTATTTCTAGTATTAGCCTTCTTTAACATTGGACTTTGAGCTACCAGTTTAACTGAACTAAGAAATTTCTTGGTCGAAGCGTTACCCAAAAAACATAAACGGTAATCATGAAAAGTGTTGGTATTATTTTTAATATTAGAGTCACATATGCTGCAGTTTTTATTATATGACACGTGATCTAATGCTTTGACAGTATGGTAGTCTAGTATTGCACAAAATCCACAAAGAGAATAATAGGCATATCTGTTGGAACGTTGTGTCTAGCCCATATTAAAGGATACTAATGATTTGACAGTTTGTTTGGGATTTGTTATAACGAAAGACCTCCTGTCATCAGCTGGCCTGAAAAAGGAAGGAGAAAACGTGTACACTTAGGTTAGCATTTTAAAAATTTATTATTTTTAGCTACAGGTAAATAAATGTCTAATTAAGATTTGTAATAAGAAGTTCTGTTTGGCCCATTCTGTGTCATTTTGAAGAATAATTAACACGTCTTTTTTTTAATATAACCTTATATAATCTCAAAAACGTTACATTTAGTTTTTTTAAAATTCAGCATTGTCCTCATAATGCTTTAACCAAGTATTCCTAAAAGTTTCTATCACATGACGCTACATGACATGACATCATGCCACACATTTCGCATTTTATACTCGAGGCCTTTACTCACTCTGCTGCGAGCAGTCCCAACATAGAAAATTTAAACTCTACGTATTATCATGTGGTTCATAACTTATGTTTTTTTGTTAATTTATACCTTATGTACATTTACTTATTAGTCTTAATTATAAATTAAATTAATGACTAATTTACTTGATCAAATAATAAAAAAAAAAAGTTTTTTCAGAAAATTTGGAAATAAGTACAATTTTGCAGGTGAGCTTTCTAATGTCTTGATAAATATTTATCCCTCTATATTTAATTTGCTACTTTTACAGTGAATAAATCATTGTGTACGCAATTTTTCATATTTTTTCAAAATTTTTAAAAATTAAAAAAAATTTTTTTGTTCTGTACGAATACAATAATTAATTTTTACTGTGTTTTATTCTGTTACAATCTCTTAATTCATGATTAAAGTGATTTTTTGACTTAACGGACGTTCTTTAGATACTTAGTAAAGGAAAAGTTTAAAGAAGTTAGAGGAACACTCATGTTTGCAGTAAAGCTAGCAATTGTTTTTCTTATGTGGATGTGCTTACATAGATGCTTTAATGCACACTTCATTTTCTCTTTCCTAATTTATTTTAAAACTAAGTTGTGAGTCTATTTAACGCAATTTTTTCGTGAGATTAAATGTTCAATATCGATTATGTATATACATACATGTAATGGTAGTTAAACGAGCTACAATTTTTGTGGGTATTTTGTATGCCATTTGAATGTAGGTTTAAAATTTGAATCATACCTGTCAAACAGCTTACGGGTGATCATCTCCTGAAGGGACATTTACTCCCATGTAAATCTACCCTATGACACAATGATATACTACAGGATGGTTTGTATTAATTTTCTATACACACTGATATTTTGGGTATCAACTACAGACTTAGAATAAGTGTGGGATAGTATATGATAAATGTGAGCGTGATGTTACAGAAGTAATAAGCATACAGGTAGCAGAAAGTTATTTTGAAGCCATCGGAAGATTTGATGAAAGCGCAGTCTTGTACTGCCCAGCCTATATATGATTTTTATTTTATTGTGCCGTAACATTTTTCTCATAATCATCAACTCATTAAATATTAATTGAAATCATATCCAGTCAATATAGGTGCGCTCATTCCCACGATAGTTACACCATCTTCACACACGATATTGTTTCATACAAGGTATTTTTATGCTCAAAATAATATTGTTTGCCATATAATTTTTTAGAAGTATAACTACATACTTTGGTTCCCAAGCATCAACTATTTACTGGTTGTTATATATTTGTTTTGTTAACTGTCATATTATTTTTTAACCCTCTTATTTGTAAAGGTCCTTGATCCATGACCATATTTCTTTTCTCATCTTTTAGAGTCCCCATTTGTAGTTTTCTTTACACCTGATAAGGTAAGCCTACGATGTCTCTTAGGGTCCATGACAATGCGTTGGAGTCTTTCACAGATGTATCAGTTTCGGTAGCCTGCCTTTAATAGGGATTTATAGAAGTGATGACCAGCGTGTCGTGGAATGAGTAGGCCTGATATGCTCATAGCGCTGTTGCAGGGGCAGTTCATTTGGTGGTCCTGGATCGCTGTCGTCTGGATTAAGTCTTCCAAAAGAAAGTTCTTAGGCAGTTGTCTTTTTTTTCCCTAAGCATCTTTAATCATGTCGTCAAAAATTTTAATCTACGATACATTGTTAACGATTGCATTATAAAATGCATCACGTATTTCTTTCTGAGACAGAGACTTTTTCCCTCATAAATGTTATCAGGGAATTACCGAAAATCATACAATTTTTTCTTGATTTCCTTTGATGACGAATTTGTTTCATTTCTTCTGATTTATTTCAATTTATATAGCCGCTCGTTAGGGTTGGAAGAATAAGCTGTCTTAAATGACAAGAATCATTAATGTGATTGAATATTATGTGTTGTACTTTGTCTTTACAATCAACTGATTTTTTAGCTGACAGAATTACGAGAGACTTGATGGTTTCATCCAATACATGTAGCAATCTTTTGATTTTCGATTCTGAAAAGTGTTTATCAAGAAACAATACTATTTTTATTAAGGAGATAATTTATAGCCGATATAGGAGGGTAAATCATATTTTAATAATCAATGTCAGTCCAATTGTTTTTTCTTTTATCAAGGTCAGTTGTTCTGTCACGCAGAGTAGAATCAAATCCTTTTCTGAAAAGTAGTCATTTGTATGTTCACGATCTTGTTTTAATAGGAAAAAAGCAGTACAATTAAAGGCATCTGGTTAAGAATTTAATTAGCCTACCTCTTGCGGTACACACAAATACCTTCATTCGTAGAGACAGGTTCAAGATGATCACCACTGTTTTTTCCAATCACTTAATGCAATTTGTAGTATCAGTTGCAGTCTGCTCTGCTGTCAAATTTGTCGTCCTCTGCTTTTCTTCCAGCCAGGCTAGACGTCCCCGCAGAATCTCCCTTTCCTTCTAGGTTGCTTTTTTTCTAGCTTATGATTAACTCTTGTCAGTTCTCTGCCTTAAGTAGTTATCAATAACTGGCGTTAGAATTACAAGTCTACCTTTTCACCTGCCATATTTAAAAGAAACCTTTTCGTCTTCTATAATCTTCGGCTTTTCCGGAATATCTGGGCTTGCTAATTCCTCTTTTAGGATTGTGTCATTATATTAACTGAACTGCATTTCGTTGAGAGTTTTACCATCTGCCCTTCTATTAGTCAACAATTCAGTTTTTTTATTCCGTTGTTAAAGATTGTTCTTCCAGTGAACGTCTAGGAAAGAAATCAAACGCGTCCAAACGTTTCAGATTTTTTAAGCTTTTGGTATTCTTTAAAGACATAAACATTATACCACCAGAGTTCTTCAATAGCACGTGATATTTCATCCAACCTTTATGCACCCATACATTTATTCTCCCTAAGAAAGATCCGAGCAAGAAGAAATGAAGATATGAAGGATGACACACGTATAGGGCAAAACATGTCGACCCCAATTTGCAGTATTAAAAAAAGCATCTTATCGTTGACTTGGCATGCCATGTTCCTTATGGACCTAGCACTTTTCTCTTGCTATCGTCTATTCTCTCCGCTTCTTGTTACCTCTTCTTATGATGACACCACTCGGAGCCTCTGGCCATATTCGGCCCTCTTTTCCTTTCCGGTAAGGCCACCTCACCGTCCTCAGCCAGCAACTTGACTTTGACGTAAGGGTCAGAAGGCACAACTTTTTTGGCCTTACTCATAGCTATGAACAAAAAGATACTAAAAAGAAAAAATACATCACTCCTGGTCAACACAAAGAGAAGAAACCGGAAACGCGAAGTCTCTGGCACGAGGTCCCTTGTCACGAAAGAAGCCCCATGCAGTGGTAGCATGCTAGGCCTACAACCTGTGGCATAGTTTCTTCCATTGCGCGAGACTCTCAGGACTTGGGATATTGCCAGAATGTAAAATATTTCATATACTGCACAGTTTTTTTCATAAAGAATATAAAAAAGCGTTTAATTTACTTAGCCGCACTGTCGTTTTACAAATGAATTAGCGTGGTATCAAAACTCTCGTAAAGGCGCACACTTGCTAACAGCTCATGTTCAACTGACTTGGCCAATGCGAAGCATCGGGCATGCAGTTACATATAATACATACACGTGTATAAGTGGCGCTTTGTGTAAGCTCTTATCTCAACAACATTTGAAATAGTAACTAGTTTTCTAAATCATGCTTTTCTTATGTTTTCCACTAAGCCGAATAGTCTTTTTCTTTCTCTCATAAGTTACGTACACATCTTATAACATAACATTATTGTAGACTTTTTTATGTAGTACTATATATTTGTTATTTATGCATTCTCATTTTTAAGTATGGTTAGCTATACAAAAATATCGCACGTATTATAAATCATAAGACATTTCTATTTTTTGTAACTTTTTAAAGAATAAGCAAATAAATGGCCTAAATTTCTCGCCTTTTTTAGGTCATTTATCTATAAGACAACTTTTACTTACAAGACAACAGAATCGATTAACCTTAAAATATTATCAGTATTTATTCTTAAAGCAGCATACTTGGAAATTATAGCAGCAAGATTTTTTCATTATTGATTGACTAATGAAGCCTTTTTCTACGTATTTATTTAACAAACATGTTAGTATCTTACAATATCATTGTCAAACCAGATTATTCAGTAAAATATAGGTCTACTTATCACAACTGCTTCACAATTTTTGAGCTTTCTCTTACACACTTTCTTAATTGCTGTTACGGCAAATGCTATCCATGCATAACGATCTTTTATTTTTAAGTCTTTGGGAATAACTGAGAAAAACGATTATTTTTTAGTTGTTCGAGAATAATTAAAATAATAATAGTTTTAATTGTTTTTTAAGTTTCAAATAGCAAAAAATTAAGAGACGCATTGCATTAATTCGGCACAGAAGAGTTGGAATAAGATTTAAGGTTATCAGCAAGAGATAAAATGATAAAGTATAAAGTTTGAAACTAAAATAAGTATAAATTTAAAGTGACGGTTCCAGAATAAACAAGTAATAATTTTAGATAATAAGGCAAAGTTATAGTTATTATAATTATAAGAAGATAAGCTTTTAAATTTAGGAAACTATAAGAAAAAAAGAAAATTTTAATATAAATAGGACTTCAAAGGATCATAACTATTATGAGCAATCACTGTCTAGCTAATTTTTTCCGTATCTATTTTTTCCATTATTTGAAGGCTTTTAATGGTTCTAAGTATTTTGTGCAGCTCGTTTAATACTCTTTTTGTCTGTTCCCAATCCTATTTTTATTTTCGATGCATGTGCCAGCTTTGTTAGTAATAAGTACTTATTTTAATGAGAGTGGTGTTGGCTTGGTAGTAAGAGTGCTTGTTACTAATACAAAGCTGTTCTAGGGGTTGTGAGTTGGATTCCCGGTGAATGCAAATTTAAAAAAAAAACTGTTTTTATCGGGGAAAATTCCCATGTAACCCTGGCTATTTTGGAGCGGGTTTTCTTGTGGGATTTCACTTCAGAGTAATTCCAGGGTTTTTCCTTGCCCCACAAGTCTTCGGGACTGGGTAAATGTGAAACAGTATAAACAGGTAGGAATTAGCAGATCCGATGCACCAGACTAGGATCACTGACCTTTTCGGCGAGGTGTGGTCCCTAAAACATGGGGTTTCTCCAGCAACGCTCATGATTCTGGATCCGATGCTTCGGCAGAGAGCGCCAGCTGAACTGGCAAGGAGTCGAGGTCCTAAAATGTGGAGTCCTCGTCGGGGAAAGGCTGCATAGTGGTAAGTGGACCCGATGCATCGTTGGTGCAGAGAGTGTCAGCTGAACTGACAAGGTGTTTTCCCAGGGATAATTGCACTGTGCCCATGAATTAGGTATAACATCAGTAAAAGGGTGGGAAAATGGGTGCAGCGTAGTACTTATTTTTATATTCTGTCTTAAGAAAATAACTTGCTGTGACTTTGGCCCATGAAATAGTTATCTTAATGCTCAAATATTTTTTATAAAATGAAGACAATTTTTATACTCGCTCATTGCTTATAGTTTTAAATAACATTCCACAATCTTAACATTATTCAATTGGACTTATGAAACGTTAGGCTATCTTTATAAATGTTTTTATAAAGTTTATTACTTTTTACGTTTCTTTAATTTTTTACAAACACACATTTATACATCGTTGTTGTCGTCGTCGTCATTGTCCTAATCGTTGAGGCGCTTGGTAACATTTGTATATATACAGTGGTACTTTTCTCTGGTATTAAACTTAATGCCCTTTAGATTATGGCTTAGGAATGTTAGAAAATCTGATGTTGTCTCTTGAAAGATTAATCTTTCACTTTAAAGTCTGATAAAATTTTTAATTTAATGCGGTTAATGATTAGATGGGAGACTGTTCAACTTCCGTCATTTTACCTTCGCTCATCGCTTCGTGAATCAATTGACTGTTTCTCTGTCTCTTTGACAAGATCAGCGGAAGATGTGCCAAATTTCTGTTCTGTTGTCTAAGTCTGCAGCTTAGACACTAGGTCAGAAACAAGGCAGATACACCTCACTGTACTGGATCAAACTTTTGTTATGGGATATTTTCCGGAGTTTTCCTGATCCACATGACAGTCATCATGGGCGAATGTGGAGCAGTTTAATCGAGCCCTTCTCTCTCTTTAAATTCCATATTAATTCCTTCTAAATCTAAAGTACTAATTGTAAGTGCATTAAGTAGTGCTTCTACAAGAGAACTGAACGTGAAGCATTACAACATATATAAAAAAACTTGAGTTATTTTGACAAATCAATTTTTTTGAACTTAAACAGCGTAACTGACTATACCATTATTATTGGCTGTTTTACAATAGAACCAAAAACAGCAGTGTACAAATTATATAAGAAGATATTACGTTTGCAACTTACAGTTAATATTTATTAAAAAGTAATTCGCCAAGTACATGCAGATTCTTAAATATCCATGGTTCTTATTCTAACAACAAACGAGGTGGTAAGATTGATAAATTATCGTAAGACGTTTTAATTGAAAAGCTTAAATTTTTTTTTTAGATTAAACTGTAAGTTTGCATAGGTAATTGATTTATATCTTATACAATAACCCATATCTTAGGGTATTACAAATACTACTGGAAAAAAAGTCTTTCCACAAATAATGTTAAGTAGAAATAAGTTATAAATAGACTAATAACAAGTAACTCAAGCAATCATAGAAAAAATTTAGTACATCAAATAATAAAAGAGTTAAAATCCATAGTAAGATATCTTAATTGAGACTTACCGATTTCTAAGCTCGTAGCTTTGTAGTATAAGTTCGAACTTACTAAAATATCTTTGCTGAAGCTTGGTGATGTGAATAAAATTTGAAAGTTACGACTAATGACTGACACTGTGGATTGATCGTTGTATATGCCTTGTGCAGATATAGAATGTCCACTAAACCATGTTCCATTAAAGTTAATATTGTACGTACTACGAGAGCACTGATTTATTTTAGTATGTACAAGCAATGAGCTCAAACTTGGTATTGTCATGTTAAGAAAAGCTTTAAAAGCATAGTATGATACTCTTGGTACAAATACATGCAGTGTAAGAGATATCTCTTTACTTGTCGTATAACGTATTAGAAAACGGATTTTTGAGTCTGGCCCAACAGAGAGGTAGTTAATACCCACTTTAAAATCAATTCCTTGGTTTGGCTTGGTTATCACTAAAAAAACGTTGATGTTAGAACCTACATGGTAAAAAAATCAACCATTAACACAGATTTCTTTTGTTTTATAAAAGTGTAAATATTGCCTAAATATAGTTAATAATACTGCAAAGATGCATGCAATAACAAGAGTCATATGCAATAAAGGTGGCTTAGGTACCCTCGAAATTAGCATATGCAGTAATGGTTTGTGGTTCCAATAAGTATTTTGTTATGAGGTAGCTAAGGCTATCACGCTACTATACCTCTATATATTTTTTGAAAGTCATCCGCGGCTATGGAGTCCTATAATACTTATAATAATATACTTTATACATATAAAAATATCTTTATAGCATATTACTTAATGTGTGTTCTTGACGCTGTGGACTACGAGCCAAGAGGCAAGAAATGGACCAAAAACAATAAGAGAAGTTGAATGTAAGTACAGTATTGTTGAGTTAGTTAGAGGGAGAGGACGTCACATAAGCCCACGACGCATTGGAAACGAATCAAAGGCTGGGTCGTCACATTGATTTCCTGATTTTTAAAACCTCCAACTATTTGCTGGTTTTAAGAAGCGATGGAGGTTATCAGATGCAATGGGAGGGCGTGCACTCCGATGCAGTTCTACTGCATTGTGAGACCAGTATTGCATCGGGTATCAGAATGATCAGAGCGTATAGATCAGAGTTCGAGGATGACATGGAAAGTGATAGGTGATATAGAAGAGAACAGCAGAGAGAGAGAGAGAGGTTAGTGAGTGAACAGGAATTAGTGTAACGGAGAATATAGTAGGAAATTGAGAGAGTTACCCACTAGAAAAAAGGTGAACAGCAACAGACTAACTTGCCAGAAGTCATATGTGCAGCCAAGCTATCGTAAGGATCAGGATAGATTAGAAAAGCAGTGTGCTAACATACACAGAGACTTTCTAAACTACTTTAACAGTATGAACAGCGTGTACAGCAGCTTATCCTAAGTCAAATGACGCAAAAAAATTATTTGGATGGTTAGTTTTTAAATAAAACCCATTTTAAGATTGTTGGTTTTAGTACTGTTTGGAATGCTTTTGTGGGCACTTGCTAGATTCCTTATGAGATCTCAGCAGGTACTTGCAAGGTACTTCTTATGCTAATGGCAGGTACTTGCTAGGTATGCAGCGGACACTTGCCAAGTACCTACCACTTGTCGGATACTTGCTAGGTACTTTGCGGGCTTTAATAGGGTACTTGTCAGATGCTTTGAAAGTCTCTACCAAGTGCCCGCAAATTACCTGGAAAGAACCTGCTAAATGCCAGAAAAATACCCAGAAAGTACCTGTTAAGTACCCATTGAGCGTTCGCAAATTTTTCGGAGAACATCTGCCAAAATAACCAAAGTTTCTAGCAGATACTTGAAAGTTCGAGGCAAGTACCCATTAAGAACCCACCATAATCTCGAAAACTTGCTGGCAAGTACCCACCAAGATTATTAAAGTTCCTAGCAGGTATCCACCAAGAGCCCGCAAAGTATCCAGCAAGTACCTGCCATGTTCCTATGAAGTACCCTACAAGTACTCGTCAAGATGCTACAAAGTATCTGGCAAGTGCCCGCAAAGGACCCAGCATGTACCCGGTAAGTGCCCGTTAAGTATCTGGCAATTACCAACAAGTACCTGGCAATTACCAACAAATCCCCGGCTACTACCTTGTAAGTACCCACCATGATCTTGCAAAGCTGCTGGTGAACTCCAGACAGTAACTAGTGATGTTAAGTCCAAGTTCCTTCCCAAAGTTCATCTTATGTACACCGTAAGGTAGTCAAAAAACTTATCAAGATCTACAAACTCTCACCAACTGTAGAATAGGTATTTAAAAATTGCCTTCTCAGGGACATTATCAAGTATTGTCTAAGTTAGGTAACGAAAAGCGCTAGCTCTTTTTATCTCTTAATTGTAACTTAAACTTTATTTTTATGATGCGTATTGCTTATTATGTACTGTTGATCTGTTGATTGGCTTTGTGAGAACCTTTGAAAGAAGCAAAAACTGAATTTTAAGTTTTAATACTTTAAAAAGACCATTTATTTTTAGTAGCTTTGTTACTAAAATTAATCGTTTATTAAAAAAAAATAATAATAATAACAAATACGTTACAATTACTATACTGTCTATTTACACCTTATATCTAAATAATTATACGGATGTAATGAATGTCTATGCATGGTTGGCAACTCTACTGTACGTTACTAATTGGGCCAAGTTCATTTTATTTTTCGAATAAGCGGAGGGAGCAGCGCCAATGTGTATACGTAATTGTAACGCGCAAATAGACACAGTGTATAATTATAGTGATTTTTCTATTGATACTAATAAAACTTACAAAATTATTCAGCAACGGTCACTCCAAAAACGATTATTCTCATCAGCATTAATTGCTTGTTAATTTATTAACACCATCCACTTTTTTAACTTACCTCACTTATTTATACCATCCACCTCCTAGCTGCTGTCAACATGACTGCTATACTGCTTACTGACGTACAGCTAGTTACTATGAACTTGTTTAACGATCAACAACAACATGCTTTATGCTAGTCAGTGCTACCAAAACAGCATTCCTAACAGGCCTTAAATAACAAATCTAGATTTAAGTCTCATTTGAAAACTAATAGTCTGAAAGTCTTTTTTTGCACTGTTCAACTTAGGATGAGACACTGTACTCAGTGTATTTCGCTGTTAAGAACTTTAGAAAGGTCTCTGTTCATGTAAGGTTATAAAAAAAGATACACGTCTTTATGTGTGTGCAAAGAAAGAAATAGTGTAGGATTTTTAAGCTTGTACAAGGCAAAAGATGATGAATAAGAATAATAATGATTATAGTAATAAAAATAATAATAATAATAATAATAATAATAATAATAACAATAATAATAATAATAATAATAATAATAATGACGATAATGACGATGATAATGACAATGATAATGATGTTGATGATGACGATGCTGATGATGATGATGATGATGATAATGATGATGATGATGATGATGATGATTATGATGATGATAATAATGATAAAAAATATGATTATGATAATAATAGTAATGATGACAATGATAATAAAAAGTATGATTATGATGATAATAGTAATGATGATAATGATGAGAATTTCAATGAGTGTTAGAATATAAGTTTATTTACATCAGATGTGTAAATAATGATATCTGTTATGTGGCGTTAGAACTGCAAGAGCAGGATTATGTGTGCGTGCGTGCTTTTTAGTAAGTACAGTTACGCAGATGAGATAGAAAAAACATGGCCGTTGCTGCGTACGCACGCTCTCGTATTGTTTCTCTTAATATAAAGAGAGGAGATTTCGTAATCTTTCCCATTTTTCATTGCTATTGTTAAATACATTTATTTAAGTGTTTATAAGTGTTATGTCATTGATCTACTACCTCATAACATATTTGTTTAACATGGTAGTCGAGTTTGTGGTTGGTAGTATTTTTTGATTTTCACGTGTTGCTTTGGCAGCTCGTGACAATCAATTACTACGAGTTTAAGTGAAAGTGTCAGTACAACGCTTATAAAATTAAAAGAAAGTATGAATTCTACACTTATTAAAAATTCAAGAAAAAGTTTTGTGAAAATAACAAGAAAAGTACTCATAGTGAAAAAACTTGTAAAAGACCCGAACAGAGGAAAATAAACCAATGGTGGATAAAGTAAAAATCCCAGTGATTGATGAAAAACACTATGAGTGTTGGAAAAGGAGAATAACGATGATTCTAAAACTAAAAAAATATGACTTAGTAGCAACGAGAGTTATGACAAGAACTTATCAACAAGGAGAGTCTATTGAAATAAACTTAAAGGCGATCAATGGTATGGATAGAGAAATTTTGAATGATCAGTTACAGTTCCTGAAGCACAAAGAAGCAGTGTACGAAATAAATAATGAATTCAATAAAATTCATATAAAGGAGTCTACTGCACTGCAAGTTTGTGTAAAAAACAAGTTAGAAAAATCAAATTTTGTTAAAAGATTATTGGGTAAAAGGTTTCAAATAAAAGATTTGGATAAAATTAGTTCTCATTTGGGTATAAGCATCAATTATGACTCTAAAAATAGAAAGATGACACTTGATTAGAAATGCTATATTGAAATATTAGCAAGAAAGTAAGACATTAAAAATTTAAAATTGTATGCGGTTCCTTTGGAAAAAATTTAAAATCAAAGCATCGCAATTATTTTGTAATATTAAGTCAAGAAACTTAATAAGAGCCCTTCTGGATGTAAGTACAGAACCTAGACCTGACATTAGCTTCAGTGTAAATTTTGTAAGAAGATTTTTTAAAAAATTACTTTAAAATGCATTAAAAATGTCTTTTAAGAATTTTTAAGTATTTATTTTGAACAAAGGACTAACAATTAGTTTATAAAAAGAGTAGTAATAATAATATTATTAATTGCTTTGCCAATGCTGATCAGGCTAGTAATATAACTGATAGAAGGTCAACGACTGACTATGTAATAGGAATGTATGAAAATGCAATTTATTAAAAATCTAGAAAGCACAATAGTGTTACAAAATCATCAACAACAGCTGAGTTTGTAGTGTTGTCTGAATGTGTGAGTGAATTAAAAGTTATTAAAGAGTTATTGCTCGATTTGAAAACTGAAGTTTGCAATCGAATTCAAATGTATGAAGATAATTCTGGTGTGATAAGTACAGCTAGATTTGGAAATTTGGCTAAGAAATCGAAATGCATTGAAACTCATTGTTACTTTGTAAACGAGAAGCATGTGAAACACAAAATTGATGTTGTAAGAGTTGATGCATAAGAAAATACAACAGATTTTTTTACCTAAGCTTTAGGCAAAAAAAAAGTTCCAGAGAATGAGAAATATTTTGAATGTTAAGTAGTTTAAGATATTAAAATGAAGATGGTTATATACATTTAAGGAGGCGTGTTGGAAAATAAGTAAATTCATATTAGGTGTGTAAGTAGTGACATCTGTTATATGGCGTAAGCAGTGCGAGTGCTGAATGATTTGTGTTGTGCTTTGTTGTTTTTACAATAATATAGATGAAATAGAAAGAACATGGCCGATGTCGCGCACGCACGCTCTCATAGAAACACTCTCAGTATAACAAGAAGAGATTTTGTTATCTAATCAATCTTCTTTTCTATTGTTAAATACCTTCATTTTAATGGTTACAAGTGTTATGTTATTGATCGACTACCTTATAGCATATTTATTTAATAATAATGATGATAATGATGACAATAATGATGATAATGATAAAAAAATGATAATGATGATAATGATGATAATGATGATGATAATGATGATAACGATGATAATGATGATAATGATGATAATAATGATAGTAATAATGAGAAAAATAATGATAATTATGACGATAATGACGATGATGACGATAATAACTTGAAAAATAACTTAACTAAAAGAAATCTTGTATCTAAATAAGAAAGTTTTGAACGATGGGGTGCAATGAAATCAAAACATTTTACACGTAGAATATTTACTCTTGTACTAGTAAAAGAAAAAGAAATCATTATAACGTTAATCTGCTTTAGTTTATTCTTATACAAATTAAAAAAGTTTTTTTTTTATTTTGGAATTAAAAGCTTTAAAAAAAAGGTTTTATAGTTTTTTCAATATATGGAACAGCTGCTACCCAAAAAAATTGTTTTGAAATAAGAAAATCTAAGAGAGATTGCTTGTTTCGAGTGAATATTGTTTTTGTATTATAAGCATAAGAGCATTTGAACGCCTTAAAAATGATTTAATAAAATTTGTTTATCAACTTAGGACTCAACCTTAAAAATTACTTTTGTGGGTTTCTTTCCTGAAATCAGGCAAGAGCGTAAAACTTCACTTTCAAACCACATTTTTTTAAAGTACAAATTTTAAAATTTCTTTAACTAAGAAATATTTAACGTAGAATCGTATTGCTTAGGAAATTTGTCACTACATTACTTTTAACATAAAAAAAGTAAGAGGGC